>NC_138771.1:102608397-102933397 GCF_965119305.1 Pelophylax lessonae | reverse complement strand
TTCAGTGTGTGGTGCTCAGATGCAGTTTAGACCCTGTACTCCTAAAACAATTGCAGCTCACACTGCTATTTTGTTGTGGTCTGGGGAATGTAGTTTGTCAGGTTTCTAAGAAGACACTGCTGTCTGTTCATTTTTGCAGAATTTTGTGATTATGGGCTTGGTCTATTGAGCCGGCTCGTAAAAGGTGACTTTTACACATGCCTTTCGAATGTGAATGGCTGTTTGCTATATATCCCCTGATAAATTCATCAAAGTTACTGTGGGCAAAGTATTTCTACCCCACACAAAAACAACCTAAGCCCACAACTACCTATTCTCACCAAAAGGGGTCTTTATGCTTGTTCTAAGCGTCCTCTTCTAAGTAAAAGGTGAATCCAGCATTTCATCACAAACCAGTACAATCCGCTTTTGTAGAAGAAAAGTTCAAAGGATTTTACTCCAACCTATTTAGCTGCAAAACTTAAAGTAGGCATTGGCCCCATTTTTGGACTTGAAATCCCCTCGACTTGCTTCTGCATGAGGAGAATCCTGTTAGCAAAGTGGCTTATATTTGGTGGCTATTTGTCTTCATCTGGCGTGCTTTTGATGTGGCCGCTCTTTCTTGTAAATCACTTCTTGCATAGCTATAAAGTGATCCTGAGACCCAGACTCTCCTTCTTCCCCAAGGTGGTCTTGTCCTTTCACCTCGAAGATGTTATCCCTTCCCTCTGTCCTGACCTGAAGCACTCCAGAGATGTTCCTTCATTGTTTGGATGTGGTCACAGCAGTTATGGTTTAGCTAGCTGCAACGTCTTCCTTCGCAAAACTGATCCCCTTTTTGTCCTCCCCTGCAGGCCCCAGAAAGGGCTATGTCTTTCTCATAGTTAGGTGGTTTAGGCAGCTCTTTTCCAGGGCTTATGCCATCGAAGAAAGAAAGGTAATGGGGAATTAACTTGCCTGTAAATTCTTTATCTTGTACAGTATGGGACAAAAGTTCCTCCTCTGTTCACTGGTTCTCCTTATCACTCACTACAAAACTGGAGTCCCACAGAGTGGGTGGGGTTATGAGATTGAACTGAGGTAGAGTTCCTAGCACAGCAGTGTACAATCACTTGATGGTAGCGGCTTATAACCCATGGCCTTTGACTTTATATCCTGCGTCCTTTTATTTTTCAACAAGATATGGAACTTACAGGGGTCAAAATCCACTTTTTTCTGTAATCTGCCCTCATATTCTATTGCATGTTTTCTCTCCCCCCCCCCCCCCCCCCCCATGACTTCCAGCTGCTAATGTTGTCTGACTCGAATACTGAACGATGCTACCTGGCTACTTTTTGATTATAGCAGATGGGGTTTTTGTCTTCACAGTAGATTGTATTATCTTCATAAATATAGTGTGTGTTTGTGCATGTGTGTGCTTGTGCATGTGTGTAAATATGTATGTAAACATTTATTTTTATTTTTAACAGCATTATAATGAGGGCAGACACATGCCCCCTGGAAGGGATAATACAGGGCCAAGAAAGGAATGGCATGGTCCAAATGCACAAGGAAGTGGATATGACAACAGAAGAATGCCAGATGGACGCAGTGGAGGCATGATGTCTTCACATTCCAGGTTCGCTGGTTTTATTTTTCATTGATTTTGTATTTATGTAATCTGTTTAGTAATATACATACAGGCAGAAGAGTCCCTGTGTTACAAACAAGATAAGGTCTGTAGGTTTGTTTTCAAGTTGAAATTGTATGCAAGTTGAAACGGGTCCATTTTTTTAAAGTGGAACTCCAGGCCCAAAAAAATGTAAGTTCTTTGGACAGTATAGGAAAGGGTTACCACCCCTGTAACATTTGTTTTGCTGTCCGTACAGAAGATTACACCTCACTTTCTGTGCCTGTGACAATTTGGATTTTGAAAATTTTGGATTGTTGTGGAACTAAGGATTGGTGATAAAGCTTCAGTGTTTTTTCCCTTCCTAGGGGTAGATTTCTTCTCACTTCCTGTTCTCTCTCTCCATCTGTAAGTAGAAGTAATTTTGTTTAATCCATTAAACATCATTTAATGGAAATGAAAAATTATAAACCTACGGAGGGCTGAATTCAACCCTCCCCCCCCCCCCCCCACAAGTTTTTATGGCCCCCACATGCTTGAATGCATGCCTGATGATAACATTGGGGCATGCTCTTAATGAGACAGATGGTGTCTTCTTAACAGACTGAGATGTAACCTGGTGGTGTCGGATGAAGCGAAACTTAATGTCACCGAGGTATTCTCCAGTAGCGACACTGAAAAGCTGACATGGGAATCAAAATGTCAGTGGCCTCCACCTGTAAAACAACCCATTCCTGTTATAGGTTATCCCATTGTTGCCCATCTAGTGCACCTGTTAATTTCATTAGCACCAAAGCAGCTGAAATTGATTAACAACCCCCTCTGCTTCTGACCAGATCAATATGCCAGGAGTGTAATTGACTTGATACCATACTCTGATTAAAAAGTGGTCCTTTCATTTTTTTGGTGTTTAAGAAAATTTGTACACGGTAACCTGCCCACTAGACGACCCCGGGGTAATATTACCTTTGAATTAAATATATATGAAAGCAATTTTTTATTTTTTTTTTTAACTTAAACCCTCTTGTTGTCAGTATGGTTTTTCATTCTGTTTTAAATTAAAGTGGAGTTCCACCCAAAAGTGGAACTTCTGCTTTAAGTGCTCCTGGTCCCCCTGACATTGCACATTTTGGCTTTTTTTTTTTTTTTTTTTGCGAGAGAGAGAGAGAACACTTAGTTTTGACAGGTACCCGCTCTCACTTCCACTCGGGCCGCCTAGGCAGCTCAAGTGGAAGTTCTCCTCTCCCCCCTCCCTGCAATCTTCTGGGAAACGTCACAGGCCGTTGAAGCGCAGCGCGACTCGCACCCGGCTGTGAAGCTGCAAGCTGTCACAGCTGGGTGCCCACAGTAGTCATGTCAGCCCCGTGGGGAGAAGAGGGAGAGAACCGAGGCTCCCGCTGGCCATATCACTGTATCCTGGGCAGGCGAGTGTGTGTAAAGTCAGCAGCTACACTTGTTGTAGCTACTTACTTTTAATAATCACAAAACCGTCTGGAACACCACTTTAACAGAAGTTTGAATAATTTTCTCAATCAGGACATGTAAATGTAACGTGACTCTACATTAGGCTGGCGTTTAACAGCTGCTGGAGGGCACAGGTGCACTGTCCATTCTGTGTTCCAGGCATTAGCCCTTGCACACATACTGCCCTAAACAGTCTTCTAGCCAAAGCAGCTCGTAACGAAGAGGAAATCGGCCCACCAATTAATTTCTGAAAGGGATTTTACTGAAGTTCCCTATCGCCAATGTTTAGAAAGCAGTGTGGCCCTCTTTCTCGGGGTAACAGAGACCCTGAGAGGCAGCCACTGTGCTCTCAAAACATTGGTGTAACCTTTTTGCCAATTTGTAGAATTTCAGTACATCTCGCTTGTAATGGTGTTGCTGTAAAACCATGCACCCACCATACACAAGGGTTTTTGAATGAATGGTTTGATGAATCGTTACGCTGGCAGTGGTGCTGGATGTTGCGCCTGTGCCCTCCAGCAACTGCTAAATGCCTCATATATCAGTTTAAATGTCCTTTGTGCATAAGGCCTAAGTGGGCTGAAATTTGTTGGGGGTTTTTTTCGTATTCAATTGCCTCTCCATTGCAACCAAGCAATAAATATCTTTTGCTGAGTGGGGTAGTTTTGCTGATTGGGATAATTGCATATAAGGTGGGGAGATTTGAGAATGCTTTGTGTACAATCAGCCTAACTTTTATTTATTTGTTCCTCTAGTAATTCCGCCATCAACAGAGTTGTACCGATGCCAGGTGGATCCATGCAGCGAGGAAGTGGCTCAGGATTCAAGTCCTTTAAGGGAGCACCTCAAAGGAGATACTAAGTTTTCACTTGCCTGGTTTTTGGAATAACTTATTCTTTTTCTTGTAAACTCTTCTGAATTTAACAAGGGTTTTCTCATATATATATATATATTTTTTTTTTTTTTTACAATTTTAATTCTTTGTTTTATGATGGACTTTTAATGGTATAGTGAAGTTGTTCCTTGGGCAAACGATCCTTGGAAATAACTCCTAACAGTATTTGGATCCAAATGTTAAGAATATTTTTCTTTTGTGCAAAAATATCACAAACAGGCTTTACAGTGCAATGAACCCCTCGGCCATCACACCTGACATTGTATTGTTTGGATGGATCCAAACATGTTCCAGTGCAAAAACTTGTACAAATGTCATAGCTTTCTATTATGTGTAGGAAATGTCAAGTCTTGCTAGGAGCTAGCTATCTTTTCTCTGTCTGCCCAAAGCTTTTAGGAACAAAACCATTTTTTGACTGAATAAAATGGTCAGAAGTTATTTGTAGATGTTGATAACTTCAAAGCCACCTTTCTGGTACTGGAGCCTGGTTTGTAGAGCCCATAATAAGAATATTTTCGACTAAAATGGCTATGTCCTGAAAGTTTATAATATAGAACACTGAATAAGTTACTTGAGTAATAAACAGAACTGGGATTTTTTTTTTTTTTTTTTTTACTGGAGCAATATTTACCAATGCAATTGTTTTTTTCCTAAGAATCACTGTTTGGAAATGGTCTGTGATAGGCTAGATATTATCTGGTTACTGAGACTGTCTCTTTCAAGATGTAGTATAGTTTTGTTTCATTTAAATTTGAGCTTCAACATCATTAAGGCTCCCAATACTGTAGAATATTTTTTGCACTTGTCTGGAATGTCAAGTTACACTGTACTGTGATGTGAGTCCTGGCCATGACTTTTTTTTCTCCTCAATGTCTTGTAAAATTTTAGGTGGTATAAAAATAAAGCTGGTTTTCAGTTTTACATGTGTTTTTTATGAGTTTTTTTTTTGTATCTAGAGTATTCTAATTCGTTATCCTGGGATCCCTGTAATCCACATTTGTGACTATATACAGTTTAACTGCGTGTTGGCACAATAAGAAACTCAGCTCGCCATTAATCTTGACCTAAGGGTTATAGCGCCATCTTCAGAAGTAGGACACTAGGCAGAAAAAAACAACAAAGCGCAACCTATGGGCAGACCTTACTGGAGGCTAAGCCCCCCATGTGCTGCTATGGGCAGCGCATTTAATTTCTGCCTAGTGAAGGCATAAAGACCGAAGCTCCCTGCTGGGAATCTTGGAGATCTAGAAGACTTTAAGGAAAAAAAGACCAACAGCGGAGATGGGTGACAGGCTGCATATTATAGATTGTCATTCCAGTTCAGCTTACGAGTGCATGCAAGCATTTAGCTATGCACTGGATTGGGTGCGACAGCCTGGTGTGGACGACAAACAGCCTCTGAGTGTTCCTCAGAGAGGGGGGGGGGGGTGCACAGATGACCAATCTGCAGTGGGCTGGTTTCTTGGTGTTTTCCCCCTAGGCGGAAGGTGGACAGCGCTTCAGCTGGGAGGCATTTTGTTTGGGACCGTACCTGAGGAAGAAACAAATTCAACAATTTTTACATGTTGGATTTCCTATTCCATCCAAGCAAGTTACAAAGAGGAATATTTGTGCAGCAAAAAAATAGACTTGGGAGTACCGCCTAGTTGGTGTGTAATACCGATTGCAAACAGTTGGTGTCCAATTAATTGAGGTCTTGGACAATTATTCACTTTGTGGCGATTTTAACAGATTGTAATAAAAGCTGTAAGAGTTTAAATACACTTGTGCATTATCATTTGTGGTTTGGTTGCCTTCATAGTCAAAGACTAGAAAAACTAAATCTTGAAGTCCTTCTAGACCAATAAGGAGGGAGCCTCTCCACAATGCAATACACCACAAAACCCAAAATTTACATGGATTTTGAATCAACCTCCTCACAATTCAAAAAGAGAATATACATTTCTACCCAGCATAAATTAACTGTATATTTGCCACAAAAATTCACTGTACAAATGCGACAGTGCTACATATAGTCATCTCTATACACCTTTAATCTTCATCATGATTTAATATTAAAAATGCATATAACAAAACGCATATGACATACAACACAATAAAAAAACATGAAACTCCCCATGTTGCTAGAACCTCCCCCCTCTCCTATCTATATATAATATATATATATATATATATATATATATATATATATATATATATATATATATATATATATATATATATATATATTCTCTATATCTAAAAGATGCAATGTTAAGTGTGAAAAAGGGGGGATGTGATATAGGTGTGACACAACTATCTGCTCTTAATTATGATTCCCCAAACATGAAGCAATAGTATAGAATACAGGGAACTGCGTCCGCATGCAGAGTCTGCATGGCAAACAAACACTGTTCCCAGTGCAGCCACAGCCCTCGTCATTCCTATCCTTGAACCCCTTGAAGGACGGGAATTCATCCACCGGAACAATGGTAGTCCCATTCAGCTAGAGATCGCACGTCCACCAAAGGCGGAACAGTCCTCTGTACCAGAGACTCCCCAAAAGGGCAACGCTTAGACACCCCAGGGGAACATCTCAGACGGTCCCCTCCTACATGAGCAACCAGCAAAAAGAGCAGCACCGGGTGGCATGTGAGAGCCAGATGCCACCTGCGCCCTAGGCGCAGCCACCGCTGGGACCCCCAAATTGCAGGGTGCCACAAACCGAGAACAGCCAGTGCGTCAACCAGCGCCTGTCGCGGCAGGGGAGGTGGAAATGTCATCCTCATCCGAGACAGGGCACGAGGTAACAGAACCGGCAGGGAGGCCCACGTCTGCAGTGGCTGAGCCAGACTCCGAGACATCAGATGAGGCAGGGGTAGGTGGAGAAACATTTTAGCGCACCTACCACCACCCCCCGGGCCCAAATGCGTCCCGACCTGCTTAAAAGGCATGGACAGACAGTGGAGATCTGAAAGTCCCTGCGGCCTCCGTGAGGGGGTCAGGTGGGAAAAGATGGCCTGCAGGGTCCATGCTTAACCTGAAGAACCCCCCCCCGAGGTCCCTGAGGCAATAGATCGTCTCGTAACGGTAGCCGCCATGGAGGCTTGACAGCCAGTTGAATGATGTCTGCGTACCAGGACCGGCGTGGCCAGTCCGGGGCCACCAGAATCGCCAACTTCGGTTCCGAGACCAACCTGCGCAGGAACCTGGACAACAACTGAATCGGGGGAAAGGCATATATCAGACGATACCGGTGCCAAGGCACCACCAGCGCATCCGAGGCGTCTGCCAGAGGATCGTGCGTTCTTGCCACGAACCTTCCCACCTTGTTGTTTAGCCGGGATGCGAACAGATCCACATCCGGGGATCCCCATTTCGCACACAGCATCTGAAACACCTCCGGGTGCAGGGACCATTCCCCCTTGTCCAGGGTCTGGCGGCTCAGATAATCGGCCTGCCAGTTCTCCACACCTGGAATGTGAACTGCCGAAATCGCCGGGATGTGAGTCTCGGCCCAAGACAGAATACTGGTCACTTCCTGGGCCCTCCTTGTGCCCCTTGGTGATTGATGTAAGCCACCGCAGTGGCGTTGTCCGTCTGCACCCGTACGGGGCGGCCCTGACGACGATCCGACCAATGGAGCAGGCACAGCCTGATCGCTCGCAATTCCAAGATGTTTATCGGTAGGGAGGATTCCTCCACCGACCAAGTGCCCTGGGCAGACAGGTTGCCCAGAACGCCACCCAAACCCGACAGGCTGGCATCCGTGGTAATCAACAGCAACAGCTGGAAGGATTTCCCCTCCGCTACGGCCGGGGACTGGAGCCACCACAGAAGATCCATTCTGGTTTGGCGACTCAGACACCCTTAAGTCCAAGGACTGAGGGAGCCTGTTCCATCCGGCCAGTATCTCCGCCTGGAGAGACCATGTGTGAAACTGCAAACGGTATGGCCTCGAAGGCCGACACCATCAATCCCAGGGACCGCATAGGTCCTGAGTGACGAGGACTCGTCCCTGAGGGACCTCACCTCGTCCCGCAGGGTCCGGAGCTTGTCCTCCGGCAGAAACACCTTCGCTTGGGCGGAGTCCAGGACCATCCCCAAATACGGGAGATGAACCAAAGGAGACAGTCGACTTCTGAATGTTGATGGTCCAGCTCCTGGATCGTCTGAACCGTAGTGGACAGATCGCGTAGCAGGCTCTGACTGGCACTCGATCTTAACAGGAGATCGTCCAGATATCCCAAAACCGCAATGCCCTGTGCCCGTAACAGGCCCAGAACAGGAGCCAGCACTTTGGTAAACACCCTTGGAGCCGAAGCGAGACCGAAAGGTAACGCCACAAACTGATAGTGTTCCTCCGCGATAGCAAATCGGAGGTACCTCTGATGACCCTCGAATATGGGGATGTGTAAATACGCATCCTTTAGGTCGATGGAAGCCAGGAAATCTCCCGGGCTCAAGGAGGCCACCACCAAACGGAGGGATTCCATGCGGAATTTTTGAACGCGCACAAAGCGGTTCAGAGCTTTCAAGTCCAGAATCGGACGCACCTTTCCCTCCTTCCTTGGCACAGTGAACAGATTTGAATAAAATCCCTGAAATCTGTCCCGATGCGGCACCTGGATGACAACCCTCTGGGCGAGGAGATCCTGCACTGCCCGATGAAGATCGTGCAACCGATCTGGGGTCAAATGAAGATTTGAGGGAAAGAATCTGTCCGCCGGCCGTGAAAGGAATTCGATCTTGTAGCCCAATCGAATGATTTCCTGAACCCACCTGTCCGGAATCCGGAGCAGCCAAGGTTGGAGGAAACTGCGCAGACGTCCCAAACCCCTGAAACGGGTGAGGGTGCCCCTTAGGGCAGGGGTGGACTGGGCTGGCGCACCAGCCTGGATGGCCTTTAGCTTGCCTGCCCAGGGCTTTCTCTGGCCACCCTGGCCCTTGAAGGGTTTCCCCTTGTCCTGCTCCTTGAAGGCACAAAAGGACCCCTGATTTGGTTTAAAGGAAGGGCCCCGCTTATCGCGGAAGAACTTACCCTTAGGATTCTGGGGCTGCAGAGTGCTCTTGCCCCCAGTGACACCTTTAACCAATTCATCCAGGGATTCCCCAAAAAGATGATTCCCTGCATAAGGGATGTCAGACACCGTCTTCCTGGAAGTCTGGTCAGCCGATCAGCTTTTTAACCAAATCAAGCAACGGTTAAGTACCGCGAGCCGCCAACGGGGCCTCATCCCAAGCCGTATCACACAGATACACGACCCCTTGGTGAATCTGGTCCACCATCTCCAAGGTAGTAAGGGGGGGGCGGCAGAATCAGTCATGAGGGTGCATTTGAGCACCTTAGCCCAATCTGCCACAGCCTGAGCCACCATGACGGAGGCGAAAATAGGTTTCAGCATGGAACCCGCCACCATACAGGAGTGGCGGGCAAGGGATTCCAGCCTCCTATCCGTAGGGTCCCGAACACCGGAGAATTCTCGGTGGGTACCGAGTGGCCCTGTTCAATCTGGACACAGTGTGATCCACTTTAGGAGCCACAGACCAGCGCGAATCCGTAGGAGACGCAAAGGGGTAACAGACTTGAAACCGTTTAGGCACCACAAAATTGTGCTTCAAATTGCGCCATTGTTCATTCACAGTTTCGTGGAACTCAGCGGGGCAAGGGAACACCTGCGCCGCCTTACGGGATCTGCAGGTACCAAGAGGACCGCTTGCCCGGAGGATTGGGCTCATCCTCTAAATGTAGTGTATCCTAATAGCAGAAATCAACGCAGCGTTCTTCGGCTATCCCAGGGGGGGAATCCTTCCCCTCCCCCCTCCCCTTCAGACTGGGAAGAACGAGATCCCTCAAGGGGCACACTGTCTATGGCAACCATATCGGAATCAGATGAAAGAGAAGGCCTAGCTCTCTTCTTAGTATCCCGTTCAGCCATCAAAAGATCCATTTTGGACGCTAAAGTCGCAAGTGCAGCAGTCAGAGCAGAAGATCCAGAGCAACATGAATCATCCACTAAGGCTGGGGTGAATTTGCTGTCCTGGGACTCCATAAGGAAAAAACTTATTTTTTAAGGTACTGGCCCTTAAAGCGCACAGCGATCCCACTGCAGTACACCGCTATGAAGGACTATGCAAGCAGACCCCGCAAGTAGGAATGAGCTGACAGCCAGAGATATTCCCCACATAAGACAGACGAAGTGTTGCCACACGCCTGCCGAACTCCACTGCAGAGAAAAGGGAAGTGATGTCACCACATGAGGCTGAATTGGGAAAAATGGTTGCCCATAGAAAGTAATGGGAGGCTCCGGGAAAAAGGCCGCCGACATGTGCACAGAAGAACACATTTCCACACCCAAGATGGTGCCGTAAGATGGTGCCCAAAACATACTACATTCATTGCTGCAGAAGCGCCCACAGTGAAGCCAGCAGCATGCCCACACCTAAAATGGCGGACGTCTGCACCTCCAACCACATACATAGTGTCACTCAGGAGAGGTACCCCCACAAACCCCCCCACATAGCGTTCCAGCTGCAATAGAGCCCCCACAGGGACTGGGGATTAAGGGAGCCCCAAACACACAGACCTGAGGGGATACCACAGACACATCAGACTGCCAGCCCCAGACAGAGGTCTACACAGAATGTACTTACCGTACCCGATGGCATGGGTGCCTCTTGACGGGAAGCCTCCCACCCCAGGTGGTGGGGGTGCCGTCAGCCAAAAACGCAGGACGCTAGCAACGCACGGAACCGTGGGTGGCCACCTCGCAGGCTTTTATCCCTGAGGACAGGGACAGGTCGTTTGCGAGGCCAGGGCGTACGCATAGCCTGCTAAACGCTCGATGGCGGGCTGGGACTCCATAAGGCCCTCTGTCCTGGAACACTAGGACGACCAGTGCGACTACCAGCTCCGCAACGCTGTCGTCATCGGAAGAATTGACTAAATGCTGAGAAATAAACAGCTAGTAGTGTAAGAAAACACACTTGAGAAAATAAAATCATAAAACAGAAGAAAAGGCTGAGACTGTAGCCCCAGCACAGGGAGAGCCTATCTTACTCCTAACTAGGCAGAAGACAAACTGAGTTGGGATGGCTGATAGCAGGGGGGTATTGGACCAATGTGACAGCCCCCATAGGTGTGTATGTAAATTACTTTGTTTTTAACAAGTCTTATGCCTAGCTTGCTCCTATGGATAAGAGGTCAATATCCATTGGTGAAGACTGAGTGGGCGGCGACTGTCAGAGGACGTAAGAGAAAATAAAATACCATTTTCTCTAAGAAAAAATAAAACCAGAGACTGGAGTCCCAGCAGGGTATCCTAGTCCTACTCCTGAGCTAGGAAGCAAGAAACTGAATAGTAGCACTGAATGTCGGAGGGTAATGTCTAGAGGGACAGCCCCTTAGGGGTGTCTTGTGTAAAGCTTTTTAATGAATGTTTTCACTGCCTAGCCTGCTCCTGCAGAGGGCCCCATTATCCAGTAGTGAAGAACATTATGGATGGGCTGCAACTGTCAGAGGACGCAAGAGAAAATAAATTTCCCTTTAATAGCTAAGACCGAAGTCCCAGCAGGGAACTAGGTCCTATTCCTAAACTAGGCAGAAACAAACTTGGCTGCTGTAGCAGAGTGTAGGGTTATGTCTGCAGGGGCAGCCCCCATAGGTGTGGTAAAGCTTTTTCCTGCCTAGTGTCCTATTCGTGATTGGAGGAGCATAACCCAATGGTTTAAGATGATACGGAGCAGCGTCTGTCGAACGATAGAGAAATCTAGTTTCTCTTTAGTTCATTGACAGACACCGCTCCAGAATCTTCTTGACCATTGGGATGTTCCAAAACAGTGTCAAACATGAGGGTGGGAAAAAAAAAGCAGAAAAAAAATTCCCAAAAAGCTAAACCTAGCCAACCAGGAACAACTGGAGCTCAAATGGGGAAAGAAAAAACCTGGATTTTTGACTTACCGTAAAATCCTTTTCTCTTAAATTTATTGACGGACGCAGTCCACTGATCCATATCAGTAGGGTTATACTGCCCCCCTACAGGAGTAGGACACTAGGCAGAAAAAAAGTTCTGGTTACGCCTATGGGCAGTCTTTGAGTTGGGTTGGTGCTACTTTTCGGACAATGCTTTGATACAAAACTGACTTCCTATGCAGGAAGAGAGGCCTCCGGGACTGCCCATAGGTGTAGCCAGAACTTTTTCTGCCTAGTATTTATTGGAAGGTTGGGAAGGAAGGATTTTCCGGCACATAGATTCTTTAAAAAATCAATTTTATTCAAATAACATAACACAAAAAGCAATCATGAGAAACACACAAAACATATAAACAAACAAAACAGAAAATATTGATTAAAAATTGACTGGAGCCAAAATGGGTTAACCAGTCAGAAATGAATAACATACAGCAGTTCTATTTGATGTAATCATACACATATTCATATTATTAGTCACATAATGCGACTACATGTACATATTTATATACTTAGAAACGTGATGACAGAAATTAGTAGTACGCTTGATCAGGTTGCTCTACATGTTTCGCCTCATAAAGAAGCTTCATCTGGAGCCTGCTTGTGATCAAAGAAAATGGTTCTATATAGGATAGAAACATACAGAGTTACTGATGGTATAGGTAGTTTTCAAACTTTGTATTATAATAATGAACATCTAAAATCAGAGAACTACATGCATGTTCATAGTGGTGTATTCAGTCACCGGCTGGGTCAGTGCAAACCAGGTGAGCGGCTAAACTCCATGGGCGCAATGGGCAGTGCACCCCGGAGGTCACCCATAGAATCACATGTGGGGGGCCACGCAGTGCTTATTTTATCTATTGGGTATAAGGAGGTGGTATATATACCAAAAAATAGCTGGGTACATACATACCTGTATAATTGTTATGCAGGACAACTGTCACCGCAGACAAATGGTAATGAATAACGAAGGGACAATCATGGATAGGTACAGAGCTCGGTATATATAGAGAGAAGATTAACCCAGGGGTAGTGGAGCCTGGGAGCCACCTGGATAAGGGTGTAATAGCATATCCATTAGTACTAGTGTTAGGTAATATATATTGTCTATAAGGACTTATAGAAGGTTGTAGAGCCATAAGTAAGTATATAGGTGAATCGTGATGAAAGACTGATATACACCTCCCAAGAAAAACCGTGTGGAGACATATAGGAGTAAACAAGTACACACAGTAGTATCTTACCAAACAAATTGTACTATGGAAGCATCTCTCCATATATTACATGGAGGAAGGCCATGTGGATATGCCAACAGGTGTTAGTATGTCAAAATCCTAGGTAGATATAAATAAACTCTTTAGGGTATATTCTATAAGTTTCAAAGGGTCAGAGAAGGGATAGTTAGACTTGCCGAATAAAGATGGCGTATAGAGGTGGTGTATACCTTTCATTGGCTCTGTCCTAAAGTTCCATGATGTCTCCTCCGGATGGGGAACCGCCGCCATATTGAGGCCAGCGTGTATGACCTCTTTATAGCGTGGACCCCAAGCGGCTCGTCAATGACGTCGCCGCCTCGGCCACGCCCCGCGACGTACCCACATAATGACCCGAGCGATCACATGGGTCGCATCGGGAAAACGCGGGTACGTATAGCGGGAACAGGCGTGTGCATGGGACACGTGGTGTCCCTGCATCCGCCCATTATGCCGCAGGAAATGCGCACCGGAAGTGCGTCACCTCACTGCGGCTTGTCTGGCCGCACATGTGTCAAAGGGGGAAAAACCGAGGAAGCATGCCCAGCGCCACCCATGGTCGTCGCCCGCATAGCAAGCAAACCCCAGTCCGTGACTGAAAGTGGATCACCACTACAGCGAACCAAGCAAAATAAGGAAATAAACAAAAAAAGGAAAGCATATAATTAATTATAACAAATCTAATTATAAAATTTGTCAATCAGCGTACCTAATTGTCACCATACAAAATGCAGTAATAGCTTTGAAATATAACAATTTGAAAATGTTATAATAATAATAACAAACATTATGTTAGTTATATAAAAAATACCAAAAGTAATGAAATAAATCAAATACAAAGAATAATATTGGGCCAATGAAAGGGAAGCTTATGTTTGGAATTAAAATAAGATTATTTTTATGGTATATTTTGGATTTGAGTGAAAGGATATACTCATAGACCGTGACCAGAGAAACAAACAAAGGACATATACATAGACTAGAATATTATCTAGGGATATTGGAACACGTACCCCCAGATGAGTTAGCCATTTAAAGGTTAAAACTATAGAAAGGGTTTATATGATAACATCTCATTGATTCCTGGCCTCTGAGTGGCATTTAGTCGTTCGATCCAGAGGGTTTCCCTCTGGAGGATCCGTTTATCCCAGTTACCCCCTCGGGGATCTTGGGGGATAATCTCTAAGACAAAGAACCTAGCCTTCTTAGGGTTAAATCTATGGTGAAGATCTATGTGTCTACTCACTGGTGTGAGCATTTTCCCCCCGGCTGATACATAGACATGGTCTTTTATCCGTTGTCGTAGTTCTCTAATTGTCTTTCCGACATAGAAGATACCACAGGCGCAGTACATTAAATACACTACGCCTCGGGTATTGCAATCTGCCCTAAAGTTAGGTCTTAACGTTTCCCCATTGGGTAATGGATATTGTGTAGCTTCTTCAACCCAGGGGCAGAACTCACACCGTCTGCATTTATATGTACCTCTAGGAGATTTAGATTTGGTTTTCGATGGTTCATAGTGGCTAGACATAAGATGGTCTCTCAATGATGTTGTACGTTTGAAAACTATTTGGGGATAATCCGTAATGTATTTTTTGATAGTAGAATCGTTATGGAGTATGTGCCATTGTTTTTGTAGAATGGATCGTAAAATATCTGTATGTACAGAGTATTTTGTGATGAATTTGACAGTTTGTTGAGTAGGAACTGTTTTTTTGCGAAACAGCAAATCATTCCTATTATGTTCTGCAGCTCGATTGAATGCGTCTCTGAGTATGCGTTTGCTGTAACCTCTAATTTTAAGACGATCACGGAGTGAGTTTGCTTGTTTTCTAAAATCAGAATCAGACGTACAATTACGTCTGAGACGAGCATATTGAGCATACGGGATGCTACGAATTAATGCCGGGGGATGTGCACTGGAGGCATGAAGAATAACATTCCCTGCGGTTTCCTTTCGGTACAGGTCCGTACTCAAATGTCCATTTGCTAATTTATGCACTGTAAGGTCCAAAAATGTGACCTGTGATGAATTGATCGTACTTGTTAGTTTTAGGTTAAAAGTATTAAAGTTCAGTGCTGTAATGAATTCATCTAGCATAGATCTGGACCCTGTCCATATCACAAATATGTCGTCTATGTATCTAAGCCATACGGCTACATAGACGAAATATTCGGACAAAACATCAGCAGATGTGATATATCGTTCCCACCCCCCCAGGTACAGGTTGGCGTAAGCCGGTGCGCAACAAGTGCCCATGGCCACGCCCTGCACCTGGAGGTAGTGGGAACCATTGAAGACAAAGCAGTTATGTCTAAGAATATAAGAAAGTAATTGTAACAAAAATTCACAAAAAGGCCAAGTTCGATGATTCTGTTCATATAGAAAGGTACGTATCGTCTCGATGCCCTGCTCGTGAGGGATGCTGGAATATAATGCCTCAACATCCAAAGTCACGAGCAGGGCATCGAGAGGAACGACCATATCATTCAATGTTTTAAGAAAATCAAGTGTGTCCTTGATGTAGGATGGAAGACTAATTACATGTGGTAACAAAAAAAAGTCAAGGTATCTGCTAGCATTTTCCGTTAGACTCCCAATGCCAGAGACAATGGGTCGACCAGGTGGAGATGTAAGGTTTTTGTGTGTTTTAGGTAAGGCGTAAAACGTCGCTTGTCTGGGGAAGCGGTTATTCAAAAAGTCATATGTGTCTTGATCAATTAGAGCTGATTGGTATGCCCATCCGATCAGCTCAAGGTATTCAGTTTTGAAATTGGAAGTTAATGACGAAGCAATTTTTTTATACCAGTTGGAATTGGTTAATATATCAAGGCACATTTGTTCATAAAATTGCTTTGTCATCAAAACCACATTCCCACCTTTATCTGACGTTTTGATGACTAGGTCAGGGTGGTTTTTTAATCTGGTTAGTATTTGCAGTTGTTGGTATGAAAGATTACTTTGTTTTTTGTCTAATTGGCATCTTTTTATTTCTCCAACACAAGTTGTTAGGAACGCCCATATATTTGGGTTACTAGTTAAATCTGGAAAATTAGTTGATTTTGGTTTAAATTTCATAGAGTAAATTGCTGAAGAGTTGGGTTGGGATCCCTGACTCGGGCATTGGGAGTCCAAGGGAGTACTTTCTTCGAGTAATAAAATAAGATCTCGAAGAAAGTACTCCCTTGGACTCCCAATGCCCGAGTCAGGGATCCCAACCCAACTCTTCAGCAATTTACTCTATGAAATTTAAACCAAAATCAACTAATTTTCCAGATTTAACTAGTAACCCAAATATATGGGCGTTCCTAACAACTTGTGTTGGAGAAATAAAAAGATGCCAATTAGACAAAAAACAAAGTAATCTTTCATACCAACAACTGCAAATACTAACCAGATTAAAAAACCACCCTGACCTAGTCATCAAAACGTCAGATAAAGGTGGGAATGTGGTTTTGATGACAAAGCAATTTTATGAACAAATGTGCCTTGATATATTAACCAATTCCAACTGGTATAAAAAAATTGCTTCGTCATTAACTTCCAATTTCAAAACTGAATACCTTGAGCTGATCGGATGGGCATACCAATCAGCTCTAATTGATCAAGACACATATGACTTTTTGAATAACCGCTTCCCCAGACAAGCGACGTTTTACGCCTTACCTAAAACACACAAAAACCTTACATCTCCACCTGGTCGACCCATTGTCTCTGGCATTGGGAGTCTAACGGAAAATGCTAGCAGATACCTTGACTTTTTTTTGTTACCACATGTAATTAGTCTTCCATCCTACATCAAGGACACACTTGATTTTCTTAAAACATTGAATGATATGGTCGTTCCTCTCGATGCCCTGCTCGTGACTTTGGATGTTGAGGCATTATATTCCAGCATCCCTCACGAGCAGGGCATCGAGACGATACGTACCTTTCTATATGAACAGAATCATCGAACTTGGCCTTTTTGTGAATTTTTGTTACAATTACTTTCTTATATTCTTAGACATAACTGCTTTGTCTTCAATGGTTCCCACTACCTCCAGGTGCAGGGCGTGGCCATGGGCACTTGTTGCGCACCGGCTTACGCCAACCTGTACCTGGGGGGGTGGGAACGATATATCACATCTGCTGATGTTTTGTCCGAATATTTCGTCTATGTAGCCGTATGGCTTAGATACATAGACGACATATTTGTGATATGGACAGGGTCCAGATCTATGCTAGATGAATTCATTACAGCACTGAACTTTAATACTTTTAACCTAAAACTAACAAGTACGATCAATTCATCACAGGTCACATTTTTGGACCTTACAGTGCATAAATTAGCAAATGGACATTTGAGTACGGACCTGTACCGAAAGGAAACCGCAGGGAATGTTATTCTTCATGCCTCCAGTGCACACCCCCCGGCATTAATTCGTAGCATCCCGTATGCTCAATATGCTCGTCTCAGACGTAATTGTACGTCTGATTCTGATTTTAGAAAACAAGCAAACTCACTCCGTGATCGTCTTAAAATTAGAGGTTACAGCAAACGCATACTCAGAGACGCATTCAATCGAGCTGCAGAACATAATAGGAATGATTTGCTGTTTCGCAAAAAAACAGTTCCTACTCAACAAACTGTCAAATTCATCACAAAATACTCTGTACATACAGATATTTTACGATCCATTCTACAAAAACAATGGCACATACTCCATAACGATTCTACTATCAAAAAATACATTACGGATTATCCCCAAATAGTTTTCAAACGTACAACATCATTGAGAGACCATCTTATGTCTAGCCACTATGAACCATCGAAAACCAAATCTAAATCTCCTAGAGGTACATATAAATGCAGACGGTGTGAGTTCTGCCCCTGGGTTGAAGAAGCTACACAATATCCATTACCCAATGGGGAAACGTTAAGACCTAACTTTAGGGCAGATTGCAATACCCGAGGCGTAGTGTATTTAATGTACTGCGCCTGTGGTATCTTCTATGTCGGAAAGACAATTAGAGAACTACGACAACGGATAAAAGACCATGTCTATGTATCAGCCGGGGGGAAAATGCTCACACCAGTGAGTAGACACATAGATCTTCACCATAGATTTAACCCTAAGAAGGCTAGGTTCTTTGTCTTAGAGATTATCCCCCAAGATCCCCGAGGGGGTAACTGGGATAAACGGATCCTCCAGAGGGAAACCCTCTGGATCGAACGACTAAATGCCACTCAGAGGCCAGGAATCAATGAGATGTTATCATATAAACCCTTTCTATAGTTTTAACCTTTAAATGGCTAACTCATCTGGGGGTACGTGTTCCAATATCCCTAGATAATATTCTAGTCTATGTATATGTCCTTTGTTTGTTTCTCTGGTCACGGTCTATGAGTATATCCTTTCACTCAAATCCAAAATATACCATAAAAATAATCTTATTTTAATTCCAAACATAAGCTTCCCTTTCATTGGCCCAATATTATTCTTTGTATTTGATTTATTTCATTACTTTTGGTATTTTTTATATAACTAACATAATGTTTGTTATTATTATTATAACATTTTCAAATTGTTATATTTCAAAGCTATTACTGCATTTTGTATGGTGACAATTAGGTACGCTGATTGACAAATTTTATAATTAGATTTGTTATAATTAATTATATGCTTTCCTTTTTTTGTTTATTTCCTTATTTTGCTTGGTTCGCTGTAGTGGTGATCCACTTTCAGTCACGGACTGGGGTTTGCTTGCTATGCGGGCGACGACCATGGGTGGCGCTGGGCATGCTTCCTCGGTTTTTCCCCCTTTGACACATGTGCGGCCAGACAAGCCGCAGTGAGGTGACGCACTTCCGGTGCGCATTTCCTGCGGCATAATGGGCGGATGCAGGGACACCACGTGTCCCATGCACACGCCTGTTCCCGCTATACGTACCCGCGTTTTCCCGATGCGACCCATGTGATCGCTCGGGTCATTATGTGGGTACGTCGCGGGGCGTGGCCGAGGCGGCGACGTCATTGACGAGCCGCTTGGGGTCCACGCTATAAAGAGGCCATACACGCTGGCCTCAATATGGCGGCGGTTCCCCATCCGGAGGAGACATCATGGAACTTTAGGACAGAGCCAATGAAAGGTATACACCACCTCTATACGCCATCTTTATTCGGCAAGTCTAACTATCCCTTCTCTGACCCTTTGAAACTTATAGAATATACCCTAAAGAGTTTATTTATATCTACCTAGGATTTTGACATACTAACACCTGTTGGCATATCCACATGGCCTTCCTCCATGTAATATATGGAGAGATGCTTCCATAGTACAATTTGTTTGGTAAGATACTACTGTGTGTACTTGTTTACTCCTATATGTCTCCACACGGTTTTTCTTGGGAGGTGTATATCAGTCTTTCATCACGATTCACCTATATACTTACTTATGGCTCTACAACCTTCTATAAGTCCTTATAGACAATATATATTACCTAACACTAGTACTAATGGATATGCTATTACACCCTTATCCAGGTGGCTCCCAGGCTCCACTACCCCTGGGTTAATCTTCTCTCTATATATACCGAGCTCTGTACCTATCCATGATTGTCCCTTCGTTATTCATTACCATTTGTCTGCGGTGACAGTTGTCCTGCATAACAATTATACAGGTATGTATGTACCCAGCTATTTTTTGGTATATATACCACCTCCTTATACCCAATAGATAAAATAAGCACTGCGTGGCCCCCCACATGTGATTCTATGGGTGACCTCCGGGGTGCACTGCCCATTGCGCCCATGGAGTTTAGCCGCTCACCTGGTTTGCACTGACCCAGCCGGTGACTGAATACACCACTATGAACATGCATGTAGTTCTCTGATTTTAGATGTTCATTATTATAATACAAAGTTTGAAAACTACCTATACCATCAGTAACTCTGTATGTTTCTATCCTATATAGAACCATTTTCTTTGATCACAAGCAGGCTCCAGATGAAGCTTCTTTATGAGGTGAAACATGTAGAGCAACCTGATCAAGCGTACTACTAATTTCTGTCATCACGTTTCTAAGTATATAAATATGTACATGTAGTCGCATTATGTGACTAATAATATGAATATGTGTATGATTACATCAAATAGAACTGCTGTATGTTATTCATTTCTGACTGGTTAACCCATTTTGGCTCCAGTCAATTTTTAATCAATATTTTCTGTTTTGTTTGTTTATATGTTTTGTGTGTTTCTCATGATTGCTTTTTGTGTTATGTTATTTGAATAAAATTGATTTTTTAAAGAATCTATGTGCCGGAAAATCCTTCCTTCCCAACCTTCCAATAAATTCTATGCAAAATTTGAGGATTGGCACCTTTAACAGTAACTTAGATGCTCAGATGGCTGCTATCTGATTGCATTATTATCAAACGATATTTTTCTGCCTAGTGTCCTACTCCTGTAGGGGGCAGTATATCGCTACTTGTATGGATCAGAGGACTGCGTCCGTCAATGAACTTAAGATAAACTGATTTTACGGTAAGTCAAAAATCCAGTTTTCTCTATCGTTCATTGACGGACGCAGTCCTCTGATCCATATCAGTAGAGACATGGGAGTCTGCAGAACTTTTTTCAGGGAGGGGCAATATTTTAAGATCACCAATGCTCAGAGCCCTTTTCAACAATGTAATGAGTGGGAGGGGCTTAGTCATTCTTATTTTGAGTATTTTTAAAGGGCAAAAAGCATTTTTAAAGGGTTTGTTAACCTAAAAAAGATAAAAAAAATGATCTTGTTCCCTTAAAGCAGGTATATACAGCACAGTGCTTTGCTGTAAAATTTGGCCACTTCTATCACCTAAAATATTTGGCTAATCCTGCCTGTCTATGTCCTCCCCTCGGTAAACTGACCACGGTATACCATGGTGGCTGAGCCTTGACACTGTGGTCCGCTAACATGCCTCCATCATCTGCAGCCCTCCTGTCCTCCTCTGTCTTCTCTCCCTCCCTATCTGCTGCTGTAGTTTTATTTAAAGTTTCATATCCTGTCTGTTTAATAATCCCGTGTGCCGCTGTGTCTGTTTTATAAAAATAATCCATTCTTTACAAGTTTTTAGAGCGCCAATTCCTGCTCACGTGACCCGCCGCCTCTCCCCTCCTCTCCCCCTGCCGACTGACATCAGTGAGGAATCCTCTGTCCAACCTGCTGAAGGCAGCTGTCGGACAGGAACCGGAGAGAGCCGACGGGTGACGAGAGCGGCGCTCAGCCCTCTGAAAACTGGTAAAGAATGACATTTCAAACAAACACAGGATTATTAAACAGACCAGACAGGATGGTATAAAAGTGGCTTAACAATCACTTGAAAGGAGGAAGTTAAGATTGCCAGGAAGCACTAGGCGCCCGAGTAGAAGGCGCAGAAACATGGAAAGGTAGGACCTGACCTTAATTGAATAAGCCTGCACCACCGTCTGATCCATCTGGAAACAGTTGCAGCAGACGCAGGCAGCCCTGTTCTAGGGACATCTGTGAATACAGAGAGCGAATCTGACTCATGAAAAGACTCCGCAGTCGCCAAGTACACCTTGAGTGCCCGAACTATATCCAGAGTATGCAATGTACATTCCTCAGGATGTTTGGGCTTAGGACACAGACGGTAATACAATGTCCTCTGTCAAGTGAACACTAGAAAACCACCTTCGGAGGGAAGGATGGAGTCAGACGAAGTACCACACATCTCCATGAACCAACATATAGGAAGAGCGACAGGACAATGTCGCCAGTGCCAACACCCTCTGCATGCAGAGTGACAGCAACCAAGGAGGCTACCTTCTGTACTAAGGCAGGCAGAAAGCCCCCAAATACTTTCAAAAGGAGGTTCTTGAAGAACCAACTGCACCAAATCAAGGTTCCCCAGTTGGAGACGGAGGTTGCACCGAAAGTACCAAGGTGTCACACCCCCTGGAAGAAGTTACACACTTGGAAGAAAATTGTCAAAGCCGAAAACCTGACCTTTGAAAGTATTCAAGGCCAACTTTTGATCAACTCCCCGTTCAAGGAAAGCCAAGATCCAGGCCACCAAGTAAGCGCGAGGGGGAGCCCTTATGCCAGGACCAAAGATCCCAGCAAGGAACTAGGTCCTTACTCCTGACTAGGCAGATTAAAACTGACATTCTATGCAGGTAGAGAAGGGGTGAACCCTCTGGGACTGCCCATAGGCGTAGCCTGAACTTTTTCTTGCCTAGTGTCCTACTCCTGTAGGGGGCAGTATAACCCTACTGATATGGATCAGGGGACTGCGTCCGTCAATGAACGATAGAGAAACACACACCCTCAAAGAAAACGAATCCTCTCAAACAGCAGCCTGCAAAACTGTGTGGCCCAAAGCAGCATCCACAAACGCCAGCACATCTATTGTATAAAATTTTGCGAAAGTGTGCACAGACAACCAAGTTGCCGTCTTGCCAACCTGCACCACTGACGCCTGATGGCAGAAGGCCCAGGAGGCACTAAGCGCCTGTGTAGACCCTGATCGCCTGACCCACATCCATAGAGTGCAAGGCAATCTCTTTAGGATGTTCAGGCTTAGGACACAGGGAAGGCAACACAATGTCTTTAATCTGATGGAAACCAGAAACAACCTTAGGAAGGAACAACTGACAAGGGTGAAGCACCAGGTGAACGACAAGACAAAGGCGACAGCTCTGAGAACCTGCATACAGAAGTAATAGCCACCAAGAAGGCTACCTTCTGGGACAATGTAAGCAGAGGAAGCTCGCAAATATTTTTGAAAGGCGGGTACTGGAGAACTGACAGAACCAAATTGAGATCCCACGGAGGCAATGGAGACTGTACTGGGGGAGCCAAGTTGCGAATCGCCTGATTAAATGTGCAAACCCAAAGAACGCATAACCAAAAGGAGGTTAAAAAGACCGCCAAGGCCAAAAACCTGGCCCTCGACGGTACCAAAGGCCAGGTGCTGATAAACACCTCGTTCAAGGAATGCCAAAATCCGAGCCACCGAAATGCAACGGGAATGAACCCCAAGAGGCTCACACCACGCAATGTACACCTTCCAAGCGCAATGGTACAATCTTCCTAGAAGTAGATTTTCTAGCCTTTTATAACGTGGGAATCACCAATTCAGACAACCCCCTATGCTGCACCACCTGGCTTTCAAATGCCAAGCCGTTAAAGCCAGCCACTGTAAAGCAGGACGGAAGATTGGCCCTCCAAGGGGAATCAGCGACCAGCCGTACCAGATTGGTGTACCAAGACCAGCGAGGCCAGACTGGAGCCACTAGGATGACCAGATCCCTTCTGCCTCGATCCTTTGCAGGAGACTTGGCAGAAGTTTCAGCGGGGTAAAGGCGTTTATCAGAAGATACTGACCCCAAGGAAACACCAGTGTGACTGATAGAGGATCCCAAGACCTTGCCACAATTCTCTATACCTTCCTGTTGAGACGAAAGGCCAACAGGTCCACCTCAGGAGTTCCCCACCAGAGACACAGCTGAACCTTAGAATGCTGGCTACCTCCCAAGCCACCAGGACACTTTGTGCCCCGTTGGTGATTGACACGCAACGGCCATGGCATTGTCCGATTAAATCCTTACCTGACACTCCTGAAGGCAATATGTCCAATGAGCCAGATAAATCTTATCGCCCGAAGTTGCAGTTGATCGGTAGTCTTGACTCCCCGAGAGTCCAGACCCCGAGCACACCCGTGCCCAAAACGCCTTCCCACCCAGAAAGGCTGGCAAACGCAGGGACCACGGTCCAGTGCAGGGGAAGAAAGGATTTGCCCTGTCGAAGCGCCGGAGAGCAAAGCCGCCTTATCTCAAATCCCGGCTCAATAGAGAGCAAAGCCACCTTATCTAGAATCTCTGCTCAATAGGAAAAGACTATCTAGAGACTGCATCCTTGTCCCACTTTGCAAAGGGAGATTCTTGCCGAGACTTGAGTGGAGCTGTGCAAATGGAACCGCCTTAAAAAGGTAGACATCAGGCACAGTGCCCACAGGCAAATCCTGAAAGACTGACTGCTGAACAACAGGAGCCGAATCGTATCCTGCAGCTTTGGAGTTTTTGTTCCTCAGGAAAAAACACCCTGGCTAAAGCAGAGTCTGACCCAGATAGTCTCAACTTGGTGGACGGAACCAGAATAGATTTTTGGAAGTTAAATTTCTGCCCGAAAGTCCACACAGTATTTTCCAGGTGCCCAGTACCACAATCCCCCGCTGCTGCTACAAAACTTTTGTTAATACCCGAGTTGAGACAAAAGGGTAATGCCATGAATTATTCATGCTCCTCACCCACGGCAAGGGGACGAAACACTGATGACCGACATATTGGAATACGAAGGTAAGTGTCATATGATATGGGGATGCCACTACTGTACGAATGGACTGCATTCTGAACTTCTGTACCTGCACAAGCAGTTCAAAGCTTTGAGGTCCAGGATTGGACATGCCTTGCCTTCCTTCCTGTCACAAGTTAATGTTCAAAAACGGCCGATGCCCTCTCAGCCTTCTGATTCAGAGCCGGATATGGTTGCCACAGACACTGCCCTCCCTGATGGTTCCCTGTCCGCACACTCAGACGGGGAGGAGTCTTCCTCCGTTGCAGCGCGTGAACGAGCTTTAGTTGAAGCACTTGTTTGCTCCGTTAGGGAGACTTTGCACATTGATGATCAGCCCACCCTGTCAGGTAAGCGGGTTTCCTTAAGGTCCCGCAAAGCCCAGAAGTCGGGTCAGGTTTCCCCCCCCCGAGGTGTTTCACGGTATCGTGAATGAACAGTGGCGATGCGTCAAGCACGTGCTGGCGGTGCCTAAGCTTTTTCATCGCCGCTACTCTTTTGCACACCCAGTTCACAATGGCTGGACAGTATCACCTAGGGTTGATCACACTGTTTCCAGGTTGAATAAATCCACGGTGGTGCCCGTGGAAGACTCCCAGGTGTTTTAACCACTTAAGCCCCGGAGGATTTGGCTGCTCAAAGACCAGGGCCTATTTCGCGATTCCGCACTGCGTGACTTTAACGGACAATTGCGCGGTCGTGCGACGCTGTACCCAAATGAAATTACCGTCCTTTTTGTCCCACAAACAGCGCTTTCTTTTGGTGGTATTTGATCACCTGTGCGATTTTTTTTTTTTTTACTTTTTGCGCTAGAAGTAAAAAAAAGAGCGACAAATTTGAAAAAATAACAATATTTTTCAAATTTTTTTATATGAAATTCCCCCCCAAAAAAAAGTAAAAATCGAAATTTAACGTTTTAGGCCAATTTGTTTTCTGCTACATATTTTTGGTGAAAAAATTGCAATAAGCGTATTTTGATTGGTTTGCACAACAGTTATTGCCTTTACTAACTACGGGAAAGAATTATGTCATTTTTATTGGGTTTTTTGTAACTAGTAATGGCGGCGAGCTGCGGTTTTTTTTTTTTTTTTTTTTTTTTGCGGGACTGCGAAATTGTGGCGGACAGATCGGACCCTTGACTGACATTTTTGACACTTTTGGGGGGTACCAGTGACATTACTACAATAATCAGTGCTATAAATATGCACTGTTACTGTAAAAATGACACTGGCAGGGAAGGGGTTAACTTTATTGGTGATCAGTGGTTTAAATGTATCCCTAGGGGCGTGATTCTAACTGGGGGGGCGTGGCTTGTGATGTAACCACAGAGACATACGATCCTACATAGCAGGATCGTATAGTCTCTGCAGTTACACCAGGGAGAATGACAGACGACTTTGTTTACATTAGCCGCCTGCCTTTCTCCCTCTCCAGCGGGAGATCGCGAGTGGCCGGCGGACACTCGCGCGGGGATGTTAGTGAACGAGCGGGGGCGAGAGCGTGCCTCCGGCGGCGCGCCCTCGCCCCCTAGAGGCTCATGGGCGAGCGACGTAGCCCTATGTCGCTTTGCCCAGTAGGGGCTGATCGCCGCAGTAAATAGTCGTGCGGCGGTCGGCAAGTGGTTAAAGACCCGATAGATAGACGCGTGGAGTCACTTTCCCGCCACATGTCTTTGGTGGGGGGATCACTTCTCAAGCCTGTGTTCGATTCCGTGCTGGTTTCACAGACGGTTACGGAATGGATCAAGGTGCTTAAACGCAACTTGGTGGCTGAGTCGGTCCCTCCGATTCTTTGACCTCATGGACCAAATGGCCCAGGCCTTGGTGTACCTATGTGATGTGGCCCTGGACGAAGCTCCTCTGGTCGCAAGGTTGTCTGCGGTGGGGATTGTACTCCGCCGCATGGTCTGGTTAAAGAGCTTGGTCAGCTGACCATGCCTCAAAAAAGACAGTGTCTGATATCCCCTATTTGGTGGAGGGACTTCTTGGGTGAGATTTTCAAGGGTCTCACGGGGGGGGTAAGAGTACCTCTTGCCCCAAGCCGCTAAGGGTAAATCGTCCCGCGCGCGTCAGGGACCTTCCTTCAAGGCTCATCGTGGGCCCTTTCGTGCCTAAGGAGCGCAAGACAAAGGAAAGTCCTTCAAGGCCTCCGGCGGTAACAAGAAGCCCTGATCTGGTAAGCCCAAGGCCGGTCAGTTCGGTGCTGTGGCCCGGTCTTCCTCCATCTGAAGAGATGCCCTCACCCGTTTGTGGGGGGACGTCTGCATTACTTTCAGGAACCCTGGTTGTCTTAAAGTTATGACAAATGGGTTCACAAATTGATTTGTTCAGGGTACAAGATTGAGTTTCAATCTCGCCCCACAGACAGGTTCTTTCCATCAAATCTCGGTCTATCTCCCGATCGTTTAAAGGATCTCAAGGGGGCTGTGCAAGATCTTGCTCAGGGAGTTTTTGTACCGGTTCCTCAGCGGGACAGGTTTTGCGGGTTCTATTCAAACCTGTTCCGCTACCAGGGTCTTCACCAAGGTTTTGGCCCCGGTGCTGGCTCTGCTAAGCGAGAGGGGGATTGCGGCCCTCGGCTATCTGGTCGATCTCTTCTTGAGGGCGAGCTCGTGTGCCACTCTGTCGGGCGATCTGACAGTCACGGTTCAGACGCTCCAGGAGTTCGGGTGGACCATAAACTTCCAGAAGTTGGCACTGACCCCGTCAGTCCATCTGGGTTGTCTGGGCATGGTCTTGGACTCCGCTCACTTCGGACTTTACAGGGCGAGATCAGGTCCCTCAGGGACAACGATCTCTCCTCCCTACGGGCCTGCATGAGGTCCCTGGGGCTGATGGTTTCGGCCTTCGAGGCAATCCCGTATGCTTAGTTTCACACAAGGACTCTGCAAGCAGAGATTCTTGCCAAGTGGAACAAGAATCCTCAGTCCCTCGATAGGATGATAAGTTTGAGCCGTCTCGTGAGGTCGGAGCTTTTGTGGTGGCTCCCGTCACCCACTCTGAGCCAGGGCATGTTCTTTCTGCCCCTGTTGTGGACGGTGATCACCACAGATGCCAGCCTGACGGGCTGGGGTGGAGTTCTGGACATCCTGTGTGCCCAGGGGACATGGTAGATGGAGGAATCCTCCTTGCTAATGTCCTGGAGATCAGGGCGATCAAACTCTGCCTGCGCCTTTGGGCGACTCAGTTGCACGGTCGTCTGGTTCGAGTTCAAACGGACAATGCCACAGCTGTGGCTTACATCAATCACCAAGAGGGCACCAAGAGTGCCTGGGCAGCCAAGGAAGTGTAACAGATTCTGACTTGGGCCGAGGCGCACGTTCCAGCTATCCCTGCTGTCCACATTCCTGGAGTAGAGAATTGGCAGGCGGACTATCTGTGTCATCAGTCCTTGGATCAGGGGGAATGGTCTCTGCATCCGGAAGTTTTCGTCTCCTGTGTGCCCGGTGGGGGACTCCGGACA
Source organism: Pelophylax lessonae (assembly GCF_965119305.1). Classification (NCBI taxonomy): domain Eukaryota; kingdom Metazoa; phylum Chordata; class Amphibia; order Anura; family Ranidae; genus Pelophylax; species Pelophylax lessonae. The sequence goes on along the minus strand of NC_138771.1, from coordinate 102,905,436 downwards.
TGGACTGTTCGCGTCCCGGCTCAACAAAAAGGTGGAAAGGTTTTTTGCCAGGGCCCGAGATCCTATGGCAGACGCCACGGATGCGTTGGTGGTGCCTTGGCACCAGTATCGGCTAATTTATGCCTTTCCCCCGATTCAACTGTTGCCCAGGTTCCTCCTCAGATTGGCGTTGGAACAGGTGCAGGATATTCTGGTGGCCCCAGACTGGCCTTGTCGGTCTTGGTGCGGATGGTCGTTGAGCCTCCCTGGCGGCTGCCTCTAAGAGAAGATCTGCTGTCTCAAGGGCCGATCTTCCATCCTGCTTTACGGTCTCTTTAACGACGTGGCTGTTGAAGGCCAGGTGTTGAGAGACAGAGTTCTCTCTGATACTGTCATTCCTACCTTGCTGAGGGCTTGGAAGGCTACCTCCAGAAAGGTTTACCATCGTACCTAGAAGGCCTATATTGCCTGGTGTGAGTTGCAAGGGTTCCATCCTCACTCCTTTTCAGTGGCGAGGGTGTTGGCCTTCTTGCAGGAAGGTGTGGAACAGTGTTTGGCGCTGGGCACGATCAAGGCTCAGGTGTCGGCCTTAGCCATTTTCTTCCAGCGTCCCTTGGTGACTAATTCCCCGATTCGCACCTTTATTTAAGGGGCGTGTCATCTGGCTCCCCCGCAGAGGGCTCCTTTTCCTCCGTGGGACCTGAATTTGGTTTTGTCTGTTTTGCAACGGCCTCCCTTTGAGAACATCAGAGCAATAGCTCTGCTGGTGTTGTCCCAGAAAGTTGCCTTTCTGGTAGCTATCACCTCTGCTCGCAGAGTGTCTGAATTGGCGGCTCTGTCTTGCCGTTCGCCTTATCTGGTTGTTCATAGGGATAACGTGGTCCAGCGACCCAATCCGTCTTTTCTCCCTAAGGTGGTGTCTGCTTTCCACCTCAACTAAAATATTGTTTTGCCTTCACTTTGTGCGAAGTCCAAGCATCCCAAGGAATTTGCCTTGCATTCGTTGGATGTGGTTCGGGGTTCAGGGTTTACCTGTCTGCCACGGAGTCTTTTTGGAAGGGTTCGGCTGCATCCGCTGCAACCATTTCCAAATGGACCAGACTATTGTTCAGGCCTATTCATTGAAGGGTCAGGTGCCTCCTTTCCCAGTGAGGGCGCACTCCACTAGAGCCGTGAGTGCCTGTTGGGCTTTTCGCCATCAGGCTTCTGTGGCTCAGGTGTGCAAAGCGGTGACCTGGTCGTCTGTGCACACTTTCACAAAATTCTATAAGATTGATGTGATGGCATCCTCAAATGCTTCCTTTGGCCGCAGAGTTTTGAGCGCTGCGGTTTGTTGAAGAGTCATGTTTTCTCTTCTTGGGGTGAATTTGTTGTTCTGGGGTTAGCTCCTGTTGGTTGAGCTTTTGTTGCCCTGTTGGCCATGTTTTTTTTCTGGCCGTGTTGGCATGTTGCCGTTCTGTTGGTTGCGTGTGTTCCCACCTTTCACACCTGCACTGCTTTGGGACGTCCCAATAGTGAAGAACATATGAAATGGGCTGCGACTGTCAGAGGACGTAAGAGAAAATAGAATTTTTGTAAGAACTTACCGTAAAATTATTTTCTCTGAGTCCTGACAGTCGCCGCTCCCCACCCCTCTATTTTGGGGTTGGTTGTCTTCCGGTACTGCTTGCTATGAAAAAAAAATAGTAGCTCTGAGTGTCTGAGGGTAATGTCTAGAGGGACAGTTTTCACTGCCTAGCCTGCTCCTGCAGAGGGCGCCATTACCCAAAAGTGAAGAACATATGGATGGGCTGCGACTGTCAGAGGACTCAGAGAAAATAATTTTACGGTAAGTTCTTACAAAAGTTATATTTCTCTATCGTTCATTGACGGATGCAGTTCTCTCTGATTCATATCAGTAGGGTAATACTGCCCCCTACAGGAGTAGGACACTAGGCAAAAAAAATTCTGGCTAGGCCTATAGGCAGTCCCAGAGGGTACACCCTCTCTCTTCCTGCATCGGATGTCATTTTTTTTCTGCCTAGTAAGGAGTAAGGACCTAGTTCCTTGCTGGGATCCCTGGTCCTGGCATATAAAGTATTTTTTATGTAGATTTTTTTTTAGCTAGCCTTTTTTTCTCCGGAATTTTTTTTCCTGTGAGATCTTCAAGACAATTATGTCTGGGCGACAGACTGGACCCCCCATATCCAGTGGTCACCCCAGTCTGGCCATCGAGCATGTGCAGACCTTAGCTCCACGCTGGGTCGGCCGCAACATAGTCCCACTGGATGGGGACTGGCCCCGCGAGTTAAACGTCTCACCAGGATGCACCCGACAGGGTCGAGGCTTATGTCGCAGTGTTCCTATTTGGCTGACAGCCCACCTACTCCGGTGGCCTGGGGTCCTGTCAAGAGATGGTGCCCGCCTGTGTTCCCAGTATGGTGAGTAAATGCCCCCCCTTCCCTGGCGGATTTTGGGGTGGACGCGGGCCCTCTCCCTGGGACCGTCGGGCCTTCACACTCCTGGCTTTCCCTTTGTCCTGTTGTGACCCCCCTCCTCTCCACCCACCCCCCCTTTTTTTTCCTGTGAGATTATGCAGGGCTGGGCGACAGACTGGACCTCCATATGTGTGCAGGCCACATGGGGGGGGCGGGGGAGTGCGCCATCCGTGGTGCTCAACGATCGTGCGGGGGGGCCTTGGTGGGGTTTTTCTGAAGTAGATGGGAGTTTGGGGGGTCCAGATTCCCGTGCGGGGCTGCCATTTTGTTGTAGCCTCTGTCTGCTTCTATGGAGGCGGCTATCTTGGTACACCTGTTTTCGGCCGTTTTGCTGTAGATTTTTTGCTGTGAAGGCCGGTGTGAGTGCCTGAAGGACAGTGAGTCTTGAGGGTGGTCTCTCCCTCTCTGTGGGGGTCTGTTAGTGCATGCCTGACCTCTGGGGGGGGCGGGTTCTTCAAGTTAAGTATGGACCCTGCAGGCCATCTTTTCCCACCTGACCCCCTCATGGAGGCCGCAGGGACTTCCAGATCTCCACTGTCCGTCCATGCCTTTTAAGCAGGTCGGGACGCATTTGGGCCCGGGGGGTGGTGGTAGGTGCACTAAAATGTTTCTCCACCTACCCCTGCCTCATCTGATGTCTCGGAGTCTGAGTCTGGCTCAGCCACTGCAGAGGGCCTGACGTGGGCCTCCCTGCCGGTTCTGTTACCTCGCGCCCTGACTCGGATGATGAGGATGACATTTCCACCTCCCCTGCCGCGACAGGTGCTGGTTGACGCACTGGCTGTTTTCGGTTTGTGGCACCCTGCAATTTGGGGGTCCCAGCGGCGGCTGCTGCGCCTAGGGCGCAGGTGGCATCTGGCTCTCACATGCCACCCGGTGCTGCTCTTTTTGCTGGTTGCTCATGTAGGAGGGGACCGTCTGAGACGTTCCCCTGGGGTGTCTAAGCGTTGCCCTTTTGGGGAGTCTCTGGTACAGAGGACTGTTCCGCCTTTGGTGGACATACGATCTCTAGCTGAATGGGACTACCATTGTTCCGGTGGAGGAATCCCCGTCCTTTAAGGACTTCAGGGATAGGAATGGCGCGGGCTGTGGCTGCACTGGGAACAGTGTTTGTTTGCCATGCAGACTCTACCTGATGGATGGAGTCGCAACGCCGTGACTTGGTGTGGGGCATGTCCCTCTTGCCCTGGGGGAGCTGTTGGACCAGCTGGTGCAGGGGCTGCATTTTGTTTGCGATGACGCGCTGGTCGAGGCTCCCTTGTCGTTTTCGTCAATGGCTGACCGGAGTCTTTTTGACCGGAGTGTTGGTCTGCAGATCAAACTTCTAAGAAGGTCTTAATGGATCTCCTTTTTAGGGGATTGCCTGTTTGGCGCTGCCCTTGATGACATCATGTAAGAGTCTCACGAGGGGAAGAGTGTTTTCTTCCACGGTCTGTCAAGGGTGAGGGCCTTCGTCACAGTCAGGGTTCCTCCCTTTCGGCTCACAAACAGTTTCTTCGTCCCTCGGGGACAGTCGATGTGGCGAAGTCCTTCCAGACTTCTGTGTGGGTTCCAGACGACCCTGGTCTGGCTTACATGAGATGTTTTTTTCCAGACCTGCGGACAAGGCCTACTCGGCCTGAAGGTGCTTCCTATCCCATCTGTGGGGTTGGGGGTAGTTCTTGCCGGTCAAGGACCTGCGGCTGGCCCGGATCCCAGGCTGACTGGGTTCAGGAGGTCATGCGGTCCAGTTGCAAGATCGAGTTACGATCCGTTTATTTCCGGTAAGGTTTTTCCATTCCAATGTACGGCTGTCTCCGGATCGCTTACAGGCGCTCTGTGGGGCAGTTCAGGCTCTGGTTCAACAAGCTGGACCTAGTGGTCCTTTGACAAATTCAAGTTGGTATTGGTTTGCACAGTGGTGGCTTCTCTACATCAGGGGACTTCTTAGTTTTTTGCCGTGGGGAAGGATCTCTTGGTTTGTGGCGTTACCCTTTGGTCTCGTTTATGCTGCTGAAGGTGTTGGCTCCGGTCCTGGCGCTGTTGCGGCAGCGGGGCGTATCGGCCCTGGTTTCCTGGCTGCTCTGCTTTTCCGTTTGGAGTCCCCTACGGTGCTGACAACAAAGTTAGTTGTCGCCGTGACAACTCTGGTGGAGTTCAGGTGGGTTCTGAACCTTCAGAAATCATCCTTGGTCCCTTCCATGAGACTGGACTTTCTGAGCCTGACTTTGGACTCGATTAGGGTGTTTCTTCCTCTGGGGTCAAAACTCTTGGTACTTTAGACTGTGGTCGACTGTTGCTGTCCCGCACATGGTCTTCCCTTTGGACCTGCATGCGAGTTCTGGGACTGATGGTGTTGTTTTTTTCAAGACGGTCCCTTTCGCTCAATCCCTCTTGGGGTCCCTCAGCAGGGGGCTGGAATCCAAACTCTCTGGACTTGCGGATCCGGCTGGGCCGAGTGCCCGGCTCTGGAATCCTTTCTCCCCGTCTACTGGACAATTGTCACCACGGATGCAAGCTTGTCCGGGTGGGGAGGAGTCCTCGGCAGGTTCTCTGCTTCAGGAGTATGGTCCCTGGAGGATCCAGGTTACCGCTTATTTTCCTGGGGCTGAGAGCGATCCAGCTTTGCCTAGTTCACTGGATCGGGCACCTGCAGCTGTCCGGTGCACTTTCAATTGACTACACAGCGACCGTGGCTTGTGTCATTCACCAAGGGGGCACCAAAGGTGTCCTTGCGGCATTGGAAGTGATGATTCTCGTTGGGCAGAGCGCCTTTTTCCAGCTCTAGCCACTGTTCCCTTTCTAGGGGCGGAAAATACACAATTGGTAGGCGGTTTGCCTCAGTCGACAGGCCCTGGATGCAGGGCAATAGTCCCTTCATCCGGAGTCGTTCCAGCAGTTGTGCCTTAGTTTGGGGGCACTCCAGTCGTGGTCCTGTTGGAATCGCATCTACAGGATAGTGCAGAGATCGTGGCCCGCTCCCGGGACCCTCTGGCTGGTGCAATGGTGGCACCATGGGTTCTGTCATGGGCAAGAACCTTTGCTAGGTTCAACATGTACGATGCTGAGAAGTTTGGCGTGGTCACCTGCGCAAGGCTGACGCTGGCATGGTCATGTGAGAGTGCTCACGGATGGGCCGAGGTCAGTGTCAGCTGCTGTATGCCTTTCCTCCTCTCCAGTTGCTGCCAAGAATCCTTCGCAGGATCGAGGCAGAAGGGATTTCGGTCATTCTCATGGCTCCGGACTGGCCTCGCCGAGCTTGGTTCGCCGACCTGGTCAGGCTTGCCGCTGACGCTCCTTGGAGGCTTCCTCTCAGGGAGGGTTTCTTATCTCCGGGGCCGATCTTCCGTCCAGCTTTATGGTCGCTGGCTTGCCGGCTTGGCTGTTGTAAGCCAGGTGTCAAAGGACAGAGGGTTGTCTGCTTCGGTGATTCACACCCTGCGTAAAGCGTGGGAAGCGTCTTCTATGATGATTTTTTTCATCATTTGAGAAAGTCGCATATTGCGTGGTGCGAGTCTTCTTGGGCTCCCCCTCGCTCTTACTCAGTGGCTGGATCTTGGCTTCCTTCAATGGGGGAGTTGATCAAAAGTCAAGGGTCAGGTTTCGGCTTTGGTAATTTTTATTCCACAGGCCCTTGGCCGCCTGTTCCATGGTGCGTAAATTTTTCAAGGAGGTGCGACACTTGGTTCTTCCTGTACAACCTCCGTCGCCAACTGGGGACCTTGGTTGATGCAGTCGGTTCTTCCAGACCCTCCTTTGCGAGTATCGAGGGTAGCCCCTGCTTACCTTATTGCAGAAGGACGCCTTCTTAGTTGCTGTCACTCTGCACGCAGGGTGTCAGCACTGGCGACATTGTCCTGTCGTACTCCCTATATGTTGGTTCATGGGGCCAGGTAGTACTTTGGATCCATCCTTTCCTCCGAAGGTGGTTTCTAGTGTTCACTTGCACAAGGCCATTGCATTGCCATCTTGTGTCCTAAGCCCCCTCACCCTACGGAATGTGCGCTGCATAATCTGGATGGAGTTCGGGCACTCGAGGGGCACTTGGCGACTACTGAGTCTTCCCCTAGTCAGATTCATTCTCTGTGCTCACGGATGGCCCAAGGACAGGGCTGCCTGTGTCTGCTGTGACTATTTCCAGGTGATTTGGACAGTCGGTGGTGCAGGCTTCTTCATTTATGGATCAGGTCCTACCTTTCCCTGTTTCTGCGCTTTCTACTTGGGCGCCTAGTGCTTCCTGGGCTTTTTGCCATACAGGCATCTGTGCTTCAGGTTGCAAGATGACTACCTGGTCGTTTCTTCACACCTTTGCCACGTTTTATAAGGTGGATGTGCTGGCATCTGCAGATGCCTCTTTTTGGCCGTAAGGTTTTTTGCTGGCTGCTGTTTGGAGAGCTTTTGGCCTTCCTTGAGGGTGTTTACTGTTTGTTTTCAGGTGGGCCTCATCTTTTGTTCTGATGAATCCTATGTTGCCTGGCCGGCTATGTTTGCCTTGGGACTTTCTGCTGTTCCCACCCCTCATTTTATGTCACTGCTTTGGGATGTCCCTACTGATATGAATCAGAGAAAACTGCGTCAGTCAATGAACGATAGAGAAAACTGGATTTTTGACTTACCGTAAAATCATTTTCTCTTAAGTTCATTGACGGACGCAGTACCCGCCCCTCTCTTTTGATTTGGGTTTGTATTACTTTCTGACACTGCTTTGATACAAAACTGACATCCTATGCAGGAAGAGAGAGGGTGTACCCTCCGGGACTGCCGTTAGGTGTAGCCAGAACTTTTTTCTGCCTAGTGTCCTACTCCTATAGGGGGCAGTATTACCCTACTGATATGAATCAGAGAGAACTACGTCCGTCAATGAACTTAAGAGAAAAGGATTTTACGGTAAGTCAAAAATCCAGTTTTTGTGATTTTTTTTATTTTTATTTCACTAGTGACAGCCAGCTGTGTTTTCGTACTGGGTATTCTTGATCCTTATGGATTCCCAGCCTGGCCAGCGAGCGTGAGCAGGTTATAGTCTATAACTAGGCCTCGCCATGACAGAGCCCCGACGGATGGGGACGAGTCTACGAGGGGACAATTCTCGCTCAGATGCAATCAACCTGGAAACGCCCTGAGTCGCAGCATACCCTCTGGCTGGCAGCACCCCCACCCCGGGTGGGAGGTGGACTGTTCGGAGTGGTGCCCACCTGGTACCCTGGTATGGTGAGTAATGCTGTCTCCCTCCACCCCCCCCCCCAACCCTCTGGCCATCTTGTGGTGGACGTGGGCCCCCTCCCTGGAATAGTCAGTCCTTCGGTTCCCCTGGCCTCTGGGATGTTAGGCTGAACCCCTCTGAGCATTTTCCCCTACCCACAGCAGGTCTTATCTCCGTGGGGTGGAAATATTTCGGCCGTGGCAGCGTTTTTCTGGGGGGTGGCCTTGTCCTGGCAGGGTCCCTTCCTAGGGACCCTCTGATGCCTCTTGTCAGGGACCACCCTCTGGGGTCTGAGAGCCCGCATGGCGCACCGCGGGGGCTGCCATTTTGCTGTAGATTCATGCTTTCTTTTCTCCCCCTGAAATGCATGGGCAGCCATTCTTTTGTTAGTCCGCATAGGAATGCATTGGGCGGCCATTTTATTGTAATCCACAATCGCTGGACAGGCAAATGGTATGTAACACAAAAATCGAGCTGTGACAGGCTGTTCTTGTCATTTATTGTGGCAGAACAATTTACTTTGTTGCTGGCAGTCTCCTTAGCGGTTTGGTAAAGTTTTTTGGGGTCCCCTATAGGTTTTTTCACCCACTCTATCAGATTGTTTCCTTGTCCGGAGCTTTTTGACGATATTGTCAATGAAAAATGGCGGCGCATCAAGCACATGCTAGTGTTGCCTAAGCGCTTTAAACAACGTTATCTTTTTGCAGATGCAGTTTCCACTATGTGGACCATGCCACCAAAGGTGGATCACCTGGTTTCCAGGCTGAATAAGTCTACTGTGGTTCCGGCGGAAGAATCCGCGGCCTTCGCGGACCCTGTGAATAGACAGGTGGAGTCTGTCCTGCCATTTAAACGTGCTAGCGGGTTCCATATTTAAACCAATATTTGTGAATGTTTATGGTGTAAGACTGTGACTGGGTGAAGTTACTAAAGGGGTAACTTGGAAGCTGAGCAGCTCCCTCCAGCGCTGCTGGAACTAATGGTCCAGATGGCTCAAGCCCTGGTGTTCATGTGTGATGCATCCCTGGATGCGGCTCCCCTAGTGGCCAGAGTGTCGGCAGTGGGGAATGCCTCCGGATCACAAAAAAGGGAAGCCGTTCAGGTCTTTTGGGAGTTCCTAGAAGCCTTGGTCAGGTAAATCAAAGACCAGCCAGTCCGGATCTGCAGACAAATCCTCATCTGCATGAAAGGGCGCCCTCACCCGCTTCTGGGATGGGGGGATGTCTTTGCTTCTTTCCGGGACCTTGACTTCCTTGATTGAGGACAAATGGGTTCACGAACTGATCCGATCAGGATACAAGATCGAATTCTGGTCTCGTCCGTTGGACAGATTATTCCCGCCCAATCTGCGCCTATCTCCAGACCGATTAAGGAATATACGAGAGGCGATCCAAGATCTGCTGTCACAAGGGGTGATTGTGCCAGTTCCCTCTCAGGAACGATTTCAAGGGTTTTATTCAAACTTGTTTGCTGTGCCCAGAAAAGAAGGCAAAGTGCGTCCAATTCTGGACCTTGGCTCTGAATCGCTTTGTGCGGGTACAGAGGTTTCACATGGAATCCATTCCAACAGTAGTGGCGTCACTACACCAGGGAAACTTTTTAGCCTCCATAGATATCAAGGACGCATATCTGCACATCCATATCTATGCTGGTCACCAGTGGTTCCTTCGCTTTGCCGTAGCAGAAGAGCATTATCAATTTGTGACGTTACCGTTTGGTCTTTCCTCTGCTCCCAGGGTGTTTACCAAAGTATTGGCCCCAGTGTTGGCTTTGTTGTGCCAACATTGGATTGTGGTACTGGAGTATCTGGATGATCTCCTATTGAGTGCAGACTCTCATTCAACCCTGATGAGCGACCTGATGATCACTGTCAGCTCCCTGCAGGAGTTTGCGTGGAACATCAATTTCAAGAAGTCCGCCCTGATACCTTCCTTGAGACTGGATTGTCTTTGCCTGACTCTGGACTCAGCTTTGGCTTTGGATCAGGGGGAGTGGTCCCTACATCCACAGGTGTTTCATCTCCTGTGTGTTCTGTGGAGGATGCCCGAGGTCGATCTGTTTGCTTCTCGTCTCAGCCAGAAGGTGCAGAGAGAGGTTCGTAGCCAGGTCTCTAGATCCTGTGGCTGATGCCACAGATGCACTGTGGGGGGGTTGGTAACTGGTCCGGTTACCGCACCCCCACGTCATAAATACATTTTGGATATTTCGGGAGAAGTTTCCTCAAAGTGTCATCCTGCAGTAGAATCGACCGATGTCTTTTTAACCAATTTAAGACCAGAAGATTTGACCCCCTTCCTGACCAGGCCCTTTTTTCCCACAAATAGAGCTTTCTTTTGGTGGTATTTGATCACTTGTGTGATTTTTAATTGTTGCGCTATAAACAAAAAAATAGCGACAATTTTGAAAAAAAAAAAACAATCAATATTTTTCACATTCTGCTATATAACATTCCCGAAAAAAAAATGTAAAAATCTTAATTTTTTAACATTTTAGGCCAATCACGTTTACTAACTACGGGAAAGTTTTGTCATTTATATTTATTTATTAATTTTTTTACTAGTAATGGCGGCGATCTGCGATTTTTTGCAGGACTGCGACATTGCAGTGGACAGATCGGACCCCTAACTGACATTTTTGACACTTTTGGGGGGACCAGTGACAATACAGTAATCAGTGCTAAAAATATGCACTGTTACTGTAATAATGACACTGGCAGGGAAGGGGTTAACCCTATGGGTGATCAAAGGGTTAGATGTATGCCTCATGCTTACTGACGTGTGTGTGGGGGGGGGGTTCTGTGACACAGACAGGCAGACAGACAGGCTATGCTGAATCCTGGGATCTTTCCCTGTCTGTCACTGAGAAGATTCGCCTGCTTTGTTTACATAAGCAGGCGGGTCTTCTCACACTTTCCCCGACGATCGGGCCGACTCCCGCTGTGTCTAAACACAGCGAGAGCGAGTCTCCGGTGCGCGCCGCCGAGACCACTAGGTCTACGTCGCTGGACCCAGGGGAGCCGCACTGCCGCAGTAGGATTACTGTCGGCAGTCGGCAAGTGGTTAATAACACCTTCAATTTTTCTAGACTGTAAATTAAAATCCGTAATGAAACTACACTTCATATCCTTCTTGTTCTTTTTCTTATTATTCTTGGTCAATAGCTCTTTGTCTGTCTTTCTCCCTTGAGAAATGTTTGTGTAACGGTACCTTCCTCCAAAAATCTCTCAATAAATCAGTTTGTTCAATGTAGTCCGAGTCTAATCGACACTTCTTCCTAATTCTAGTGAATTGACTACTGGTGTATTATATATCCATTTTCTATGATGGCAACTATTGGTCACAATGAAACCATTCCGATCAGTTTCTTTCAAGAATGTTTTTGTGCTTATTGTGCTATCCATTTTGAAAAGGGTGAGATCCAAGAAGTGTATTTTTTTATGGACTAGAGCTGCTCACTTCTCCAAAACTAACTCCAACCTAAACTCATTAGCATTTAATTAGGTGAAGCTGCTGGAGTTAAACCTTCAACTAGATGCTTTAGTGAATTTGGGTTTGGAGTTAACCAAATAGTGAATTTGGGTTTGGATTTAACCAAATTCTGTTTGTTTTTCATAAAAGAAAATTTGTCTATTCTGAATCACTATTACACAGCAATGTCATCTATTATGGTTTATTTCATTTATTAGGTATAGTTATGTATCTTATGTGTTTGAACCTTTAGATTTACTAATAGCAGGCTACACAGCTGTCTAATTATCAATCTTCATTCTTTATTCATCTGAAACTTTCAGGCATGTCTGATTGTATTCAGCACTTTGGTGTAGTGGTCAATGCTCATAGACAAAGATTGCTAGGTCATGAGTTCAAGGCCCAATCATGCTTAACACCCTGTGTGTTCACAGTTGTGTGTGATTATTTTTTTGCCACATAGTAATACATTGGCTACATAACCTAAAATTGCATGTCAATGGCCACGTATATTCAAGAAATAGACATGCATATGTGAAGGGTGCAATTATGCATTTGCCAAGTTTCAGTATTTATTTACAGCTGTCTAAAATTTAAGGAGGTGATGGCATACTTGGGATTTGAACTCATACTCTCAGTGTTTATAGATAGGAGCACTAACCACTAAACCATTGAGCTGAACATGATTACCCTTGGAATATTTAATCCCATGTTTCAATAGTTACCCACTTCCTGCCCAGGCCAATTTTCAGCTTTTTATGCTGTTGTATTTTGAATGACAATTGCGCAGTCATGCAACCCTATACCTAACACAAATTTATGACATTTTTTTCACACAAATAGTGCTTTATTTTGGTGGTATTTGATCACTACAAGGTTTTTTTTTTGGCTAAAATAAGACCTGAATGTTTGACCCCTAAAAAAAATTGTTTTTGTTTATGTAATAAAATTTGGTAAATCAATATGTTTTTTGTTGCACTGACGAGCATTGATGAGGCTGCACTGGCAGGCACCGATGAGACACTAATATGCAGCACTGATGGACACTTGATAGGTGGCACTGATGGGCAATGATTGGCACAGGTGGGCAGCGCTGATAGATGGTAATGACCCCCCCCCCCACACTTACTTTGCATATGAATGCCATTTCTTCACGGCTGAAAGTGGCCCTCACCATGATTAGCCAGTTGATTGTGACCACTTCCTGGAATGTGTGCAACCCAATTTGGTGTCTTTTCTGGTCCAGGGCGAACTCCTATGTGCCATTTGCAATTTATTTGAATGGGATTTTGCTTTATTTTAAAAATGGTGCACACAGACAACTAAAATGTATTTGAAATGTTTTACCTAGGCCAGTGATGGTAATCCTTAACCCCCCCCCTAGATGTTTTTGCCCTACATTTCCCATAATGCTCATAATGCTGCAGTGTGGGTGAGCATCATGGGAAATGTTGTTACAAAACACCTGTGTTGCCAAGGTTCACGATCACTGACCTAGGCCAAATAAAGGGTGAGTCAGTCATGCATGAATACAGCACTGTAGCAATCTTTTTATTTAGTAATCATTTTTTGTGATTTTTTTTATTTTTTGGTTACATTCATCCACAGAGGCTGAACGGAAATTTTGTGTTCCTTTATGTATATATTTTTAGCTAAAGCTATACATACACACTTTTTTTTAAATATTTCTTACAATTTGGCCCCACACCCCCCCACTACACACACACACACCCCATACACACACATGCACCCCACTCCCCCATACACGCCCCCCCATACACACACACACACCCCCCCACCCCCCCATACACACCCTCATACACACACCCCCCCCCCCATAACCCTTCCCTGGAGTGCAGGGATGGAGCCATACACCTGCCGCTGTACAGGGAGAAAAAATACACTTGCCGCTGTACAGGGACGGAGCTATATACTTGTTCATACTGTACTGGCATTGCATACACACAAAAAATTCAAGAAATGGATTACATTCAAAAGACACAAAAGATATCTGAATTACATCCAGACAAATATGAAGAAAAGAAAACAAAAAAAAAAACAGGAGCTGTGTACAAATGAATAAGCTTTATTGAACATGTATAAAACATCAGTAATCACTCAAGTAGGCAGGTGAAATGCGACCCCCCCCCCCCCAAACCAAGTATTCTTTATTCAAATTACAGTGCAAAGATACAACATATGATGCATAGATATAGAGCTTACAATATCCAACAGTCAAGCAAAATAAGTTGTAGACACCTTAGTATTAACCACTTTCCAACCGCCGCAAGTATATATACTGCGGTGGTCAGCCCTGTGCAGGCAAAGTGACGTATGGGTACGTCACTTGCCTGCGAGCCAATAGGGGGCGAGCGTGCGCCGCCGTTGGGGCGCTCCTGCCCCCGCTCGCTCACTGGGTTCCCCACGCGTGTGACCGGCGGACCCGGTGTCCGCCGGTCATTCGCGATCGTCGGTTACAGCGGGAGAAAGGCAGGCGGCTAATGTAAACAAAACCGCCTGTCATTCTCCCCTGTGTAAGTGCAGAGATCATATGGTCCTGCTATGCAGGATCATATATCTCTGTAGTTACACAAGCAGCCACATCCCTGCACAGTTAGAAGCACGCCCCTAGGGACACACTTAACCCCTCCTTCTCCAATAAAGTTAACCACCTCCCTGCCAGTGTCATTTTTATAATAACAGTGCAAATGTTTAGCACTGATTAATGTAGTAATGTCACTGGTACCCCCAAAAATGTCAGTCAAGGGTCCGATCTGTCCGCCACAATGTCGCAGTCCCGCAAAAAAAAAAAAACGCAGATCGCCGCCATTACTCGTTAAAAAAAAATAAAAATGACAAAAATCTTTCCCTTAGTAAACGCAATAACTTTTGTGCAAACCAATCAAAATATGCTTATTGCGATTTTTTATACCAAACATATGTAGCAGAAAAAAAATTGGCCTAAAATGTTAAAAAATGTTGTAAACAAAAAACTGACCTAAGTCAGTAAGTCAGCGCTCACCGACTCACAGTGGAAGGTAAATGCATAGACCATATGTGCAAAAAACACACACAAGCATATATAAACATATAAAATGGTAAGGCAAAAAATTCTAAAGGAAGGGGGGGGGGGGAATGTATATATAACAAACAAGTCAAAGATGGGAGTGCAAAAACCTCATCTATGAACGAAGTCCTTCCACAGTCCGGAAAAAATCACAGTGTAGATGAATCCTTGCAGTGGATGGTCATGGAGTCCAAATCAAGGTGTATGTGGCATATAGAGTGCAGGCAGCTCCTCGGGAGGTGAGGGACCCTCCAGGCATATAGCAAAAAAAGAAGAAGACAAAGGGCGCCAGGTCACAATATAGTATGAGAAATATGACAATTTATTGTAGTGACTTACATGTACAAACGATCCAAAATACAGCCAGTAAACCATGAACAACGGTACTCGCAATGGGACACATCCGGGATGATCAGATCCGGGGACCTGCTGAACGGTCCTGTGCTGTGTGGCAGTGTCTATCATACAGGTGCCGGTTGCTGCTGTAGGTGGCGCAGGCTCCCTGGATGGGGACTCTTGCAGATGTCTGTGTACAGCAGGATCGATGGAAGCAGTGAACCGGAAGTGATGTCAGCGACCTGTCAGTTCCTCCACGGAGTCTGACAGGAACCAGAGAGCTGGATAGAGTGTGGAGGGCGGGCCGCAACGTCGTTTCGGAGGTCCTCCTCCTTCATCAGGCAGGCCCCCCCCTCCACTGGAAACGCTTATATAGGAAACACAGGCAGGGAAGCCCATTAAGTGAACAATGACTTTAATTAGCCGCAATAAAAACAATATCAGTGAATAATTAAAACCATTGAGATAAAAAGGGAGAAAAAACCCTGTCTATGGACTACACACAAATTATTGTACAAAAAATTGTTCAACAAGTGTGACACTTGTGTTAAGTTAAAAATGAATAAAAAAATAACTAAATAAATAAAAAAAATAAAATAAAAATAATAAAAAAATACATAAAATATAAAAAAAAATGATTACAAAAAAAAATGAATTATTGATTAAATTAAAAAAAATATATATAAAATATTTATTAAAAAAAGAGAGAAGGAAAAAAAAAGAAGGAAAAAAAAAATTTTTATATAAGGATTACCTGGGTAAAAACTATGATAGAATAAATATAGTTACAATTATAAAGGTCGCCTGAACCTTATAACAGCCCGTAGCTGCAATAAAAACACTATCAAACAGCCTGTTTAGCAACAATTCAAATGACGGAAGTGAACTAGATGACCAGGAATATAAACCACGTGTAAAAAATATATAAAACATCTAAAATGCTCATTTCAGGATCGTGTTAATCTCAAGCTCCTCATTTAATCCCCCGGGGGCCAAAGAATTGAGGGTGAAAATCCAAAAGGTTTCCCTATGGCAGAGGGTCTGGAAGCGCTCCGCTACCGAATCACCGGGGGGAATGGTCTCAATGACCCAAACGCGTAGTCCCTCGGTGGACTGATTGTGGTGGAGACGAAAGTGCCTGGGGACACTATGCTCCACGGAGCCTTTTTCAATCAGTCTCCTGTGGTCTCCAAAACAGGCACGCACTGTGCGAATAGTGCGTCCCACGTAGAGAAGACCACAGGGACACCTCAAGCCATAAACCACAAATTCCGTGGAACAGCAATAGAATTGTTTGTGTATGTACTTTTTCTCATGGGGACCGTAAAACCACTTCTGTCTATGAGTGACAAAAGGGCACATTTTGCACAAGATTTTTTTGCACTGATACATGCCCACTAAATTACAGAAAGTGGTTATGGACTGGAAATCACCTTTGGGCTTATGGATCCTACTGGGGGCTATTAGGTTTTTTATGCTCCTGGGCCTCCTGTATATAACTCGAGGATGCTTAGGTAAAACAGGAGCCAGTTTGGGATCCTGCATGAGGATCCCCCAATGGCGTCTGATAATGCCCTCCATCTTTTTATGAGCATGGTGATACTGGGTTATGAATTTAACCTCCTGGTGGGGACGACAACTCAGATGTAGATTTGGCAGTGCGGTGGTATTTGCACTCTTCGAAGGCCGTATGGACCAGGGTAGGGTCATACCCCTTATCCAAGAACCTTTGAGTGAGAATTTGGCCTTGTGCCTCATAATCCTCTCCAAGGGTACAATTCTTCCGAAGTCTGGAAAATCTTCCCTTGGGGATATTTTGTATCCACTTGGGATGATGGCAACTTCCCAAATGGAGATACGAGTTGCCGGCAGAGGGCTTGAAGTGCGTCTTAGACACAATCCTCCCATCCTCTGTGGGACAGCTCGAGATCCAGGAAGACCAAGGAGGTGGGATCTATAACGTGTGTGAAACAAATACCCATGTCATTATTATTGCAAAATTCGAGGATTGGAGCTGCAGTGGAGGGGGGTCCATCCCAGATGACTATCACGTCGTCGATGTATCGACCGTAATAAATCAGCTGGGCCGCAAAGGGATTGTTACTCCATATACATTTGTCCTCCCACCAACCCATGGTGAGGTTGGCGTATGACGGAGCAAATGATGCACCCATAGCTATCCCGTGTAGCTGTAGGAAATAGGAGCATAAAAAACCTAATAGCCCCCAGTAGGATCCATAAGCCCAAAGGTGATTTCCAGTCCATAACCACTTTCTGTAATTTAGTGGGCATGTATCAGTGCAAAAAAATCTTGTGCAAAATGTGCCCTTTTGTCACTCATAGACAGAAGTGGTTTTACGGTCCCCATGAGAAAAAGTACATACACAAACAATTCTATTGCTGTTCCACGGAATTTGTGGTTTATGGCTTGAGGTGTCCCTGTGGTCTTCTCTACGTGGGAAGCACTATTCGAAAAGTGCGTGCCCGTTTTGGAGACCACAGGAGACTGATTGAAAAAGGCTCCGTGGAGCATAGTGTCCCCAGGCACTTTCGTCTCCACCACAATCAGTCCACCGAGGGACTACGCGTTTGGGTCATTGAGACCATTCCCCCCAGTGAATCGGTAGCGGAGCGCTTCCAGACCCTCTGCCATAGGGAAACCTTGGATTTTCACCCTCAATTCTTTGGCCCCCGGGGGATTAAATGAGGAGCTTGAGATTAACACGATCCTGAAATGAGCATTTTAGATGTTTTATATATTTTTTACACGTGGTTTATATTCCTGGTCATCTAGTTCACTTCCGTCATTTGAATTGTTGCTAAACAGGCTGTTTGATAGTGTTTTTATTGCAGCTACGGGCTGTTATAAGGTTCAGGCGACCTTTATAATTATAACTATATTTATTCTATCATAGTTTTTACCCAGGTAATCCTTATATAAAAATTTTTTTTTCTTTATTCTCTTTTTTTAATAATTTATATATATATATATATATATATATATTTTTTTTTTAATTTAATCAATAATTAATTTTTTTTTGTAATAATTTTTTAATTTTTTTTATTTTATGTATTTTTTTATTTTATTATTATTATTTTTATTTTTATTTAATTTTTTTATTTATTTATTTAGTTATTTTTTTATTCATTTTTAACTTAACACAAGTGTCACACTTGTTGAACAATTATTTGTACAATAATTTGTGTGTAGTCCATAGACAGGGTTTTTTCTCCCTTTTTATCTCAATGGTTTTAATTATTCACTGATATTGTTTTTATTGCGGCTAATTACAGTCATTGTTCACTTAATGGGCTTCCCTCCCTGTGTTTCCTATATAAGCGTTTCCAGTGGAGGGGGGGCCTGCCTGATGAAGGAGAAGGACCTCCGAAACGACGTTGCGGCCCGCCCTCCACACTCTATCCAGCTCTCTGGTTCCTGTCAGACTCCGTGGAGGAACTGACAGGTCGCTGACATCACTTCCGGTTCCGGGTCACTGCTTCCATCGATCCTGCTGTACACAGACATCTGCAAGGGTGCCCATCCAGGGAGCCTGCGCCACCTACAGCAGCAACCAGCACCTGTATCATAGACACTGCCACACAGCACAGGACCGTTCAGCAGGTCCCCGGATCTGATCATCCCGGATGTGTCCCATTGCGAGTACCGTTGTTCATGGTTTACTGGCTGTATTTTGGATCGTTTGTACATGTAAGTCACTACAATAAATTGTCATATTTCTCATACTATATTGTGACCTGGCGCCCTTTGTCTTCTTCCTTTTCTGTTAAAAAATGTTGATTTTTACATTTTTATTTGGGGAATTTAATGTGAAAAAATTTGAAAAATATTGTTATTTTTGCAAAATTGTCGCTCTTTTTTTGTTATATAGCGCATGATCAAAAAATCGCACAGGTGATCAAATACCACCAAAAGAAAGCTCTGTTTGTGGGAAAAAAAGGACGTCAATTTCATTTGGGTACAGCTTTGCATGACCGAGCAATTGTCCGTTAAAGTCACACAGTGCCGAATCGCAAAATAGGCCCTGGTCAGGAAGGGGGTAAAATCTTCCGGGGCTTAAGTGGTTAAGCATAAAACATACCCAACATACTTTTATGGTTATTGTTTGCATGAGCCTACCTTCCCATTTAAACTACCATCAAATCACTAGAACATACAGCTACACAGAGGCATGAAAATAAAAAAAACACATGTATAGAGTGCAGAAAAATACACTTTTTTTTATTATAATTTTTTAGTTTTGTTTTCTTTCTATATATATATATATATATATATATGCCAAAAAAATCAAACACACACGTATATATGTAGTTTTTCAAGAAAGAGTTCTGGGTTCAGCTACACTAAAACAATTTGCAGTTTTTCATAGTTTAATGTGGTTCTATATAGGAAACAACACTAATATGGCTCCCCACTCAACCAACAAATATATTCCTATATCAAAACACAGAAAAATGTGAAAATTTGCAAACAGTTTGAGCATAGGCAGATGAACCCAGAACTCTTTCTTGAACAACTATATATTGATTTTTAAGTATATTTGGTTTGTTTAAGAAAGAAGTCTACCCAAGTCTACCCCCATCACAAATGCTTTCAAAAATGTCATGAGCACCAGGTGGCTAAATGGTTAGCAAATCTGCCATGTAACAGTGTATTTGGGGGTTCAAATCCCTAAACTACCTACAACTGTCTCTGTTGTTCTATATGACAAGCAACAATAATATGGCTCCCCCCCCCCCCAAAATAAAACATTGTATATGTGCGAAATTAATATATTTTTGGGTTGGTTAGATATAGGAAGTAACAATAATATATTGTTTTTTGCATATATATAGACAGATCGATATATATATATATATATATATATATATATATATATATATATATATATATATATATATATATATGCAAAAAACAATATATTATTGTTAAAAATGAAAAGAAAAATTAACCGATAATTAAGCCAATTAATTTATAAAATTTGGGACTTTATATGAGGTACTGTCAATTCCGGGCAGATTACCTCCATCCCTAATGCTTAGCAAAGAAAGGGGGGGGGGGAAATAAAAGAGGGTAGGAAATATAATCTTATGAACAACTGGCATATTAATAAATAACAAGGGTATAAAAAGTATAAATCCATAAATGTTAACCATTATTGTAATAGCCAGTTGTTAAATAAAAATTGTATGAGAGGAGGGTATGGGGGAAGTTCGGGACTTTAAATGAGGTGTGTGGTAACGATTTGTACATACACAGGTAAAATTGCATCAGGCGGGTCTCACATGATGATAAAAAACATTTTATTAATGATGTCATCGACAGACATAAAAGCATAATGGCATAAATGTAAATGATACAGCAGGTAAATGGTAAAAGATAAACCAAATCATATACATAAGAGCTGATTGGTTGTAGACTGGAATGGAGCACTGATTGTCAAGCGATATTAAAGGAACCAAAAAATATGAAAGTGAAAGATGCATCATAAACAAGCTCTACGCGTTTCATGGAATATAATCCACTTCCTCAGGAGCAGATGCATCATGTATTACTGTAGAAAAAAGAAAATCCTTTTTACAGATAGCATAAAAAATGATAATAGACTACTAAATAATAATAGGGAAGGGATATATTATCCCTGGCCTAAATGGTCTCCAGTACACTGGCTGGAGACCATTTAGGCCAGGGATAATATATCCCTTCCCTCAAAAGGGCAATGATCTGGTTCCCACCAAAACACTCCATCCCAAATTATACATACAAACAAGAGAAATTAGCCCGCGGGACTTTGTGTGAGGTGTGTTTGGAGGCTGGAGAGGAATTAAGTACACAATTAGTAAAAGCAATATTTGTTTTATTGCAAAGTATGCACAGGTTGTAAAAATACAAATACATAACATGTGCTCCGTGGCACATGACGTAGCTCAAAGGCTATAATTACAATATTGTACAACACAGGCAAAATTAAATCACATATTGGAAAACATCTTGATGTAACCACTCAATTACAGATAAGACATAAATAATGTGCTGAGTTGACATAACAGTAAAAATAGTATATATCATCGTGAACTGACGCGTTTCGGGAGTAACATCTCCCTTCCTCAGAGATCAATAATTCGAAGTATATCTATAAAAGAACACTGTTGTTAACATATGCCATAGCATTGTGGTTTAAATTGCAAAATTCAATAAAGTAGTGAGAACTTGACGGAGTATGGAATACTCACAACTCAATGGGACTTGAGTGGAGAAAATGGACTCCTGTGTTGCAGCGGTGTGCGTGTCTGGCCCGGGAGCTGAAGGGTCCCAATGTAGTGACAGCCAATGTAAGGGGTCCGTGGTGGGTGAGTAATGAATGTGCAAATAACAAAAGCACCTTTCCATCTGTCATGTGTAAAAGTATACATAGTAGTGAGACGGTGGCAAATTGCAACCGATAAAATGCTAAGCATAATGTGTATGAGATGGAGAGGGCCGGTGTAAGAAGGAATAGTGCTGCCAAGATAACCAAGAGTGAACAAGAAAAGAGGAGACATAGGGGAAAGGAAAAAAGGTGGGTGACAGTGTGTCAGGTAGGTGCCGAGGTAGGGTGGGAAAGAGATAAGATCGTGAGTGGAGGGTATTGAAAAGCCGCCCTGAGAAGAGTGGATGCAAGGAAAGAGTAGTGAGGACAAGAATAGTGAGGACACAGCAACTGACCTACCATGTGGATCCGAGACTAGGAGCACAGGTGGGACCCTAACGTCATGCAGCGGGTATGCAGAGATCAATCAGACTAGCAGCGTCCGTGATCTCGTAGAGGAGAGGAGCGTTGGGGGCGGACCTCTCCGACCCGTAGATGTGTAGGCACGTACACAGCGCGGTGACGTCAGTGAGAGCACTGACGCACCACGCTGGGGGTGCGGCATGACGCCGATGTACGGGTGGACCCGCTCCTCCCAAGAAAGGGGAGGAGCGGGGACAGCAATGGAGATGAAGCCTCCCAATTCGTACATCGCAGCTCCCGGGACCAGAACTAGCAACATCCAGCACACAGGGAATCAACATGAAGCAAAGACATTGGATGTAATGACCGTAACAGAGTAAAATCTCATTAGATGGTTGCATATGGCATATGAAGGAAAATAGTTTGGATAAACCTATAGGAAAATGGGGGGGCACCAAGATGTGATTGTCCAGCCAAAGAGGGAGCCAGATCATTAAATGGGCACAGTGGGTGTCTTCCACCCTAATATAAATTCAACAAAAGGGCAATGATCTGGTTCCCACCAAAACACTCCTCCATCCCAAATTATACATACAAACAAGAGAAATTAGCCCGTGGGACTTTGTGTGAGGTGTGTTTGAAGGCTGGAGAGGAATTAAGTACACAATTAGTAAAAGCAATATTTGTTTTATTGCAAAGTATGCACAGGTTGTAAAAATACAAATACATAACATGTGCTCCGTGGCACATGACGTAGCTCAAAGGCTATAATTACAATATTGTACAACACAGGCAAAATTAAATCACATATTGGAAAACATCTTGATGTAACCACTCAATTACAGATAAGACATAAATAATGTGCTGAGTTGACATAACAGTAAAAATAGTATATATCATCGTGAACTGACGCGTTTCGGGAGTAACATCTCCCTTCCTCAGAGATCAATAATTCAAAGTATATCTATAAAAGAACACTGTTGTTAACATATGCCATAGCATTGTGGTTTAAATTGCAAAATTCAATAAAGTAGTGAGAACTTGACGGAGTATGGAATACTCACAACTCAATGGGACTTGAGTGGAGAAAATGGACTCCTGTGTTGCAGCGGTGTGCGTGTCTGGCCCGGGAGCTGAAGGGTCCAAATGTAGTGACAGCCAATGTAAGGGGTCCATGGTGGGTGAGTAATAAATGTGCAAATAACAAAAGCACCTTTCCATCTGTCATGTGTGCTGGATGTTGCTAGTTCTGGTCCCGGGAGCTGCGATGTACGAATTGGGAGGCTTCATCTCCCTTGCTGTCCCCGCTCCTCCCCTTTCTTGGGAGGAGCGGGTCCACCCGTACATCGGCGTCATGCCGCACCCCCAGCATGGTGCGTCAGTGCTCTCACTGACGTCACCGCGCTGTGTACGTGCCTACACATCTACGGGTCGGAGAGGTCCGCCTCCAGCGCTCCTCTCCTCTACGAGATCACGGACGCTGCTAGTCTGATTGATCTCTGCATACCCGCTGCATGACGTTAGGGTCCCACCTGTGCTCCTAGTCTCGGATCCACATGGTAGGTCAGTTGCTGTGTCCTCACTATTCTTGTCCGCACTACTCATTCCTTGCATCAACTCTTCTCAGGGCGGCTTTTCAATACCCTCCACTCACGATCTTATCTCTTTCCCACCCTACCTCGGCACCTACCTGACACACTGTCACCCACCTTTTTTCCTTTCCTCTATGTCTCCTCTTTTCTTGTTCACTCTTGGTTATCTTGGCAGCACTATTCCTTCTTACACCGGCCCTCTCCATCTCATACACATTATGCTTAGCATTTTATCGGTTGCAATTTGCCACTGTCTCACTACTATGTATACTTTTACACATGACAGATGGAAAGGTGCTTTTGTTATTTGCACATTCATTACTCACCCACCATGGACCCCTTACATTGGCTGTCACTACATTGGGACCCTTCAGCTCCCGGGCCAGACACGCACACCGCTGCAACACAGGAGTCCATTTTCTCCACTCAAGTCCCATTGAGTTGTGAGTATTCCATACTCCGTCAAGTTCTCACTACTTTATTGAATTTTGCAATTTAAACCACAATGCTATGGCATATGTTAACAACAGTGTTCTTTTATAGATATACTTCGAATTATTGATCTCTGAGGAAGGGAGATGTTACTCCCGAAACGCATCAGTTCACGATGATATATACTATTTTTACTGTTATGTCAACTCAGCACATTATTTATGTCTTATCTGTAATTGAGTGGTTACATCAAGATGTTTTCCAATATGTGATTTAATTTTGCCTGTGTTGTACAATATTGTAATTATAGCCTTTGAGCTACGTCATGTGCCACGGAGCACATGTTATGTATTTGTATTTTTACAACCTGTGCATACTTTGCAATAAAACAAATATTGCTTTTACTAATTGTGTACTTAATTCCTCTCCAGCCTCCAAACACACCTCACACAAAGTCCCGCGGGCTAATTTCTCTTGTTTGTATGTATAATTTGGGATGGAGGAGTGTTTTGGTTGGAACCAGATCATTGCCCTTTTGTTGAATTTATATTAGGGTGGAAGACACCCACTGTGCCCATTTAATGATCTGGCTCCCTCTTTGGCTGGACAATCACATCTTGGTGCCCCCCCATTTTCCTATAGGTTTATCCAAACTATTTTCCTTCATATGCCATATGCAACCATCTAATGAGATTTTACTCTGTTACGGTCATTACATCCAATGTCTTTGCTTCATGTTGATTCCCTGTGTGCTGGATGTTGCTAGTTCTGGTCCCAGGAGCTGCGATGTACGAATTCGGAGGCTTCGTCTCCCTTGCTGTCCCCGCTCCTCCCCTTTCTTGGGAGGAGCGGGTCCACCCGTACATCGGCGTCATGCCGCACCCCCAGCGTGGTGCGTCAGTGCTCTCACTGACGTCACCGCGCTGTGTACGTGCCTACACATCTACGGGTCGGAGAGGTCCGCCCCCAGCGCTCCTCTCCTCTACGAGATCACGGACGCTGCTAGTCTGATTGATCTCTGCATACCCGCTGCATGACGTTAGGGTCCCACCTGTGCTCCTAGTCTCAGATCCACATGGTAGGTCAGTTGCTGTGTCCTCACTATTCTTGTCCGCACTACTCTTTCCTTGCATCCACTCTTCTCAGGGCGGCTTTTCAATACCCTCCACTCACGATCTTATCTCTTTCCCACCCTACCTCGGCACCTACCTGACACACTGTCACCCACCTTTTTTCCTTTCCCCTATGTCTCCTCTTTTCTTGTTCACTCTTGGTTATCTTGGCAGCACTATTCCTTCTTACACCGGCCCTCTCCATCTCATACACATTATGCTTAGCATTTTATCGGTTGCAATTTGCCACCGTCTCACTACTATGTATACTTTTACACATGACAGATGGAAAGGTGCTTTTGTTATTTGCACATTCATTACTCACCCACCATGGACCCCTTACATTGGCTGTCACTACATTGGGACCCTTCAGCTCCCGGGCCAGACACGCACACCGCTGCAACACAGGAGTCCATTTTCTCCACTCAAGTCCCATTGAGTTGTGAGTATTCCATACTCCGTCAAGTTCTCACTACTTTATTGAATTTTGCAATTTAAACCACAATGCTATGGCATATGTTAACAACAGTGTTCTTTTATAGATATACTTCGAATTATTGATCTCTGAGGAAGGGAGATGTTACTCCCGAAATGCGTCAGATCACGATGATATATACTATTTTTACTGTTATGTCAACTCAGCACATTATTTATGTCTTATCTGTAATTGAGTGGTTACATCAAGATGTTTTCCAATATGTGATTTAATTTTGCCTGTGTTGTACAATATTGTAATTATAGCCTTTGAGCTACGTCATGTGCCACGGAGCACATGTTATGTATTTGTATTTTTACAACCTGTGCATACTTTGCAATAAAACAAATATTGCTTTTACTAATTGTGTACTTAATTCCTCTCCAGCCTCCAAACACACCTCACACAAAGTCCCGCGGGCTAATATATCCCTTCCCTATTATTATTTAGCATAAAAAATGATAATTGACTACTAAATAATAATAGGGAAGGGATATATTATCCCTGGCCTAAATGGTCTCCAGCCAGTGTGCTGGAGACCATTTAGGCCAGGGATAATATATCCCTTCCCTATTATTATTTAGTAGTCTATTATCATTTTTATGCTATCTGTAAAAAGGATTTTCTTTTTTCTACAGTAATACATGATGCATCTGCTCCCGAGGAAGTGGATTATATTCCATGAAACGCGTAGAGCTTGTTTATGATGCATCTTTCACTTTCATATTTTTTGGATCCTTTAATATCGCTTGACAATCAGTGCTCCATTCCAGTCTACAACCAATCAGCTCTTATGTATATGATTTGGTTTATCTTTTACCATTTACCTGCTGTATCATTTACATTTATGCCATTATGCTTTTATGTCTGTCGATGACATCATTAATAAAATGTTTTTTATCATCATGTGAGACCCGCCTGATGCAATTTTACCTGTGTATGTACCAATCGTTACCACACACCTCATTTAAAGTCCCGAACTTCCCCCATACCCTCCTCTCATACAATTTTTATTTAACAACTGGCTATTACAATAATGGTTAACATTTATGGATTTATACTTTTTATACCCTTGTTATTTATTAATATGCCAGTTGTTCATAAGATTATATTTCCTACCCTCTTTTATTCCCCCCCCCCTTTCTTTGCTAATATATTATTGTTACTTCCTATATCTAACCAAAGCAAAAATATATTAATTTCACACATACATATATATATGTGTAAAACAAGCCGCGCTACTCAGTAAAAAAGTGCTGTGACTACACAATAACAAATATAATGAAATTCCAAAAAGTCCTTAAGCCTCTGAAAAACTCCAAAGGAAATACATTAAGTGTTCATAAGGTATAAGGTCCATTAAATATGGGTGAACATCCACTAGTGGTACAAACTGCTTACCAAAGTGCCTCAAAAATTGTGCCCAATGCAGGGGTTTGAACACCCAAGATCTCCAGATGGATATCCTACAACCAGGTCAGATTCCACTGTGTTTCAGGTCTTGTACCATAAGATGACTCAGCAGGCATTTAGACCACGCACATAGAAAAGAAAATGGTATAGGATCCCATAGCGTAAAACTGATAAATAATAAACTTAATATATAATGGACTTGGAATGTATTCCTCTAAACCGTGAAATTTAAGTAATAAAAAATTCCAGGTATAATAGCAACACCGAAAAGTGCAGTGACCACCACCAAGTGTGCAATCTGTTTACCAGATAGATACGTTCAAATTGCCAATAAAGTGTATAGGGACACCCAACGTTCTCCAAAGGGCAATACCACCACTGATAGTGCTATCTGCTTACCAGACAGAAAACAAATTTTGGCCAATGAAAAAAGATGAAGGGTGATGTAGATGGATACCACACTCCACACAGAAGCGATGACCGCCACCCCAATCCCCAAACGGCTTACCAGATGGACTATAAGGTAACGCCAAATGTAGGAATCAATCTACCAAATTTCATGTACTCCAAGGTTCCACTTAACTTCTTGCCGCCCGCTTTATAGCCCAAAGACGGCTACAGCACGGGCTCTAATTTCTGGGAGGCCGTCTTTATACGGCCTCCCAGTGACAGGCTCCCCGCGCGCTCCCGCGAGCGCATCGGGGAAAATCTGTGTCGGCCGTGTCCCTTGGACACAGCCAATCACAGATCGTGGTAAATGGCCAATCACAGCGGCCATTTACCACGTGATCGAACCATGCAATGAGAGATGATCTCGTATGTAAACATATGAGATCATCTCTCATCGCCAGCTCTCCTTCCTCATACAGAGACTGCGTGTGAGGAAGGAGCAGAGCCGATCAGCGCTTAGGGGACAAAGAAAAATGTAATCAGGGCACTGATCACCAGTGCCCTGATTACAAAAGAGGTAAAAAAAATACAATAAGTGCCCACCATCAGTGCCCATAGTGCTGCCAGTCAGTGCCCATCAGTGCCTGCTCATCTAGGCACTGATGGGCACTGACTAGCAGCACTATGGGCACTGAGTGTGGGCACTGATGGTGCTGCCCATCAGTGCCACCCGTCAGTGTCCATCAGTGCCACCCATCAGTGCTCATCAGTGCCGCCCCGCCTATCAGTGCTCATCAGTGCGGCATATTAGTACCTCCTCATCAGTGCCACCTCATCAGTGCCCATAAGTGCCACCTCATCAGTGCAGCCTATCAGTGCCGCCTCATCAGCGCACATCAGTGAAGGAGAAAAATTTATTTATTTTCAAAATTTACTCGCAGAAAATAAGAAAAACTTTTCTTTTTCAAAATTTTCTGTCTTTTTTCTTTTTTTTTGTAAGAAATAAAGAACCCAGAGATGATTAAATACCACCAAAAGAAAGCTCTATTTGTGTGAAAATAATGATAAAAATGTCATATGGGTATAGTGTAGCATGACTGCGCAATTGTCATTCAAAGCGTGAGAGCGCTGAAAGCTGAAAATTGGCCTGGGCAGGAAGGGGGTGAAAGTGCCCGGTAGGCAAGTGGTTAAATTCCAGTGGAGGCATCAGTCACAGGGTCACATAAATAAAGATAAAATGCCCCATAGTGTAAAACTGTATACCGTATTTATTCGAGTATAACGCGCACACGTGTATAACGCGCACCCCTAATTTTCGATTAAAAATCGGTATAAAATTTTGTTTTTCACTGGTACAGTGAATTCTCGGCTAGCTGCTCGATTTCCGTGAATTTCAGCATGATCAACAACTTTGAGCTTGAATGAAGCGTCATATGCAGAACATTTTCTCTTGATTAGTTGCCATCTAACGGGTACCAGTATATCAATTAAAATATGAAGAACACTGAATTATGGTACGCAAAACACTGAATTGTACAAAAGCAATGCTTACCGTAACGTGTAGGTGAGGCGAGGAAATGAAGCGGCGACCATACAGCAGATAATAAGAATTCTCACCCCCAGATCGGGCCGCCCACTGTACGCGTAATGTGAGCGGCTGCAGCCCGGAAAAGGCGCAGTGCGAACTCACAATTCGCCTGCGCCCTCAATGGACCGGCCGCCACTGCCACCCCACCCCAGCCCTCGTTTATAACGCGCACCCAAACTTTGATTTCTTTTTTTGGTAGAAAATTTTGCGCGTTATACTCGAATAAATACGGTACTTTAATATAAAAACAAAGGAAAGCAACTTACAAACATCAGATAAAAATCGCTCGGATCAGAATAATGGAGAGCCGACCGGCTTTAAAATCCGGCTTTAAACTTCTCCACAACAGTATCTCGGACCTGCCTGGTGTGTTCCTTGTTCTTCATGATGCTCTTTCTGCACTTTAAACGGACCTCTGAGACTATCATAGTGCAGGTTCATTTATA
Source organism: Pelophylax lessonae (assembly GCF_965119305.1). NCBI lineage: Eukaryota > Metazoa > Chordata > Amphibia > Anura > Ranidae > Pelophylax > Pelophylax lessonae. Next base: position 102,876,752 of record NC_138771.1, on the reverse strand, counting down.
CGGAGACTTGATTACACACAGGTGGATTCTATTTATCATCATTAGTCATTTAAGTCAACATTCAGAGATCCTCACTGAACTTCTGGAGAGAGTTTGCTGCACTCAAAGTAAAGGGGCTGAATAATTTTGCACGCCCAATTTTTCAGTTTTTCATTTGCTAACAAAGTTTGAAATATCCAATAAATTTCGTTCCAGTTCATGATTATGTCCCACTTGTTGATTCTTCACAAAAAATTACAGTTTTATATCTTTATGTTTGAAGCCTGAAATGTGGCAAAAGGTCAAAGTTCAAGGGGGCCGAATACTTTCGCAAGGCACTGTATGTATGTATATATATATATATATATATGTGTGTGTGTGTATATACAGTGGGTATCGAAAGTTTGAGCACCCCAGGTAAAAAATGGTATTAATGTGCATAAAGAAGCCAAGGACAGATGGAAAAATCTCCAAAAGGCATCAAATTACAGATTAGACATTCTTATAATATGTCAACAAAAGTTAGATTTTATTTCCATCATTTACACTTTCAAAATAACAGAAAATAAAAAAATGGCGTCTGCAAAAGTTTGGGCACCCTGCAGAGTTAATATCTTGTACTGTCCCCTTTGGCAAGTATCACAGCTTGTAAACACTTTTTGTAGCCAGCCAAGAGTCTTTCAATTCTTGTTTGAGGTATCTTTGCCCATTCTTCCTTACAAAAGTCTTCCAGTTCTTTGAGATTTCTGGGCTGTCTGTCACGCACTGCTCTTTTAAGGTCTATCCATAGATTTTCAATTATGTTGAGGTCAGGAGATTGTGAAGGCCATGGCAAAACCTTCAGTTTACGCCTACTCATGTAATCCCCTGTGGATTTAGTGGTGTGTTTAGGATCATTGTCCATTTGTAGAAGCCATCCTCTCTTTAACTTCAGCTTTTTCACAGATGGCATCAAGTTACCATCCAAAATTTGCTGAAATGTTATTGAATCAATTTTTCCTTCTACTCGTAAGATGTTCCCTGTGCCACTGGCTGCAATACAACCCCAAAGCATGATCGATCCACCCCCATGCTTAACAGTTGGACAGAGGTTCTTTTCATTAAATTCTGTGCCCCTTCTTCTCCAAACGTACCTTTGCTCATTCCGGCCAAAAAGTTCAATTTTAACCTCATCTGTCCACAGAACTTGTTTCCAAAATGCATCAGGCTTGTCTATATGTTCATTTGCAAAGTTCAAATGCTGATTTTTGTGGTGAGGACGTAGAAGAGGTTTTCTTCGGATGACTCTTCCATGAAGACCATATTTGTACAAGTATCTCTTTATAGTGGAATAGTGTACCACAACTCCAGTGTCTGCCAGATCTTTCTGGAGGGATTGTGCAGTCAAAAGTGGGTTTTGAATTGTTTTTCTCACAATCCTGCGAGCTGTTCTGTCTGATATTTTTCTTGGTCTTCCAGATCTTGCTTTAACTTCCACTGTTCCTGATGACTGCCATTTCTTAATTACATTCTGAACAGAGGATATTGACATCTGAAAATGCTTTGCTATCTTCTTATAGCCTTCTCCAGCTTTGTGAGCGTCCACTATTTTCAGTTTTCCAGACAACTGCTTAGAAGATCCCATGGTGCTGATTGTTGGGGCAAGGTCAGATGAGTCTGGGCATTTAAAACCTTTGAGATTGACATCACCTGGTCTTCCCAGATGATGATTGAGAACAATCTATGACACTGGCAGGTCTCAGCCTTGCAAAGGGGGCAGTGCATGCCATAAATTCTGCAGGGTGCCCAAACTTTTGCAGACGCCATTTTTTTGTTTTCTGTCATTTTGAAAGTGTCAATGATGGAAATAAAATCTAACTTTTGTTGACATATTATAAGAATGTCTAATCTGTAATTTGATGCCTTTTGGAGATTTTTCCATCTTTCCTTGTCTTCTTTATGCACATTAATACAAATTTTTACCTGGGGTGCCCAAACTTTCGATCCCCACTGTACTCTCTCAAGCAATCTCGAAGTCTCCTTGATGTGCGGCCTACATACCATGGCCAAAAAGTTCAACCTTAGTTTCATCAGACCATAACAGCATATATGGTCTCTCTCTCTTTCATACTTTGCTTTCTGCTCGTTTTCCTAGGTATTGTGTGGAACTTATTATACCTTTTTTTTATGCTGGTGCTATAAAACATTATCCTGGTAGTCTAATGGCTCCCTTTCCCTTGCGGGAGCAGTGAGAAGGTCCAGAGATCACGGGCGGCTTGGGCTTCTGCTTTGGCGGCGTCCCCATGTGATCCGGAGGCTCACGCATGCGCAGTAGCCTCCGTCTCCATCTCCATCGTGGCCATGTTTTCGGAGTCCGAGGAACTCCGGCACATACGCAGTGCGTCCTTGGAGGCCAGCGGCCATCTTGGATAAGGGAAAAAGGGTTATTTTCCTTATCCAAGCTAGATTACAATTGGTTTTAGCGGGGAAATAGGGTGAAGCCTAATTGGGCGCCCTATTTAAATCCCCCACCCAGTCTGCAAATCTGTGGCCAGCAGAAGAGAGAAGCGGCTGCAGCCACGGAGCATAGCAGGAGCTACAACTCAGGTAAGTGAATTTTGTGTTTTAAAAAAAAAAAAGACAAATGCGCTTACATGCAGGGGAAAAGAAAAGCGCTGGGTGGCTGTATGAGGTGGGGGCGATCACAATGGAGGGTACGAGTATTAATGTTCACAGCGTATATGTGTGTATGTAGGGGTGTGTAGGTATATGTGTTTGTGTATGTATATATACACACATATATATATATATATATATATATATATATATATATATATATATATATATATACACATACAGTGGACAGAGTCTCCCACCTCAGCTGTAGATCTCTGCAGTTCATCCAGAGTGATCATGGGCCTCTTGGCTGCATCTCTGATCAGTCTTCTCCTTGTATGAGCTGAAAGTTTAGAGGGACGGCCAGGTCTTCGTAGATTTGCAGTGGTCTGATACTCCTTCCATTTCAATATTATCGCTTGCACAGTGCTCCTTGGGATGTTTAAAGCGTGGGAAATCTTTTTGTATCCAAATCAGGCTTTAAACTTCTCCACAACAGTATCTCGGACCTCCCTGGTGTGTTCCTTGTTCTTCATGATGCTCTCTGCGCTTTAAACGGACCTCTGAGACTATCACTGTGCATTTATACAGAGACTTGATTACACACAGGTGGATTCTGTTTATCATCATTAGTCATTTAGGTCCACATTGGATCATTCAGAGATCCTCACTGAACTTCTGGAGAGAGTTTGCACTGAAAGTAAAGGGGCTGAATAATTTTGCATGCCCAATTTTTTAGTTTTTTATTTGTTAAAAAAGTTTGAAATATCCAATAAATTTTGTTCCACTTCATGATTGTGTCCCACTTGTTGTTGATTCTTCACAAAAAATTTGTTTTATATCTTTATGTTTGAAGCCTGAAATGTGGCAAAAGGTTCAAGGGGGCCGAATACTTTTGCAAGGCACTGTATATATATATATATATATATATATATGGGTGTGTGTATGCATACGTATATGTATATGTGTATATATATGTGTGTGTGGGCATGAAGGTATTTGGACAAGGGAGCTGTTTAGATGTATGTTTATCTATGTGCATAGATATTTATATGCGTATAGGTGCGTATGAGTATATATGTATGTGTATGTCCAAAAAAATGTTTTCGTTTTCCTTCCCCTTCTTTACTTTCTCTCTGTAACATGCAGCCCCTCTTGCACCTTTCGGTATTTCAAATCAACATGAGCTTACCGCCACACACACAAGACCACCACCGTACCAGGTGAGAGCCACCATCCGGTAAGTAAGAAGAAGCAGGAAAAAGAGTGCCCTATGCCCTGATGAGTGTGCCTTCTTATCTATTTCAGCCCCAGCCGCTCGCTATCCCGCTTTAGGAGATCCAGAACTTCTCTGGATCATCATGATCTCTCCAGAGAAAAGAGCGATTCTTCAAGTCCTGGCAGGCCTCAACCTAGAGGACGTAAATGTTCTCTAAAGAGAAAACGCACAGCATCGCCACAAAAGACGCAACGCCCAAAAGGCAAATGCTGGTCATGTGGAGATGACCCAATGGTGGGAAAACTTGTCTGCAGTCACTGCTTCCGGCAGCTGGCCAGGAGTCAAGAGTTTGAAATCCAGCAGGTGTCAACCCTACTTAAGTAAGTGGTTCATGACACCCTGACGGAATTCTCTGGTTGACTGGGACAACAGGCGACACACAGACAGGATGTGATTCCCGTACCGTTCCATGACCCGGCCACCCAGACATCCCTTTCAGTGGATGCGCGAGGCACTTCAGAGACAGCACCAGCTCAGGGAACTTTGTAAGCTCAGTCCCCAGGCTCAGCGACACAGCTGACCACGCGGGAAGAAGGAGAAGACACATCCTCCTCTTCAGCGGAGGATCTAGAGCAGTGGTCCTCAACCCTGGCCCTCAGGGCCCACTAACAGGCCAGGTTTGCAAGATAACTGAAATACATCCCAGGTGATCTAATTTGCTGCTCAGTGATTGCAGTACTCTAGTCTGCATCTCCCCAAGGTATTACTTAAAATCTGGCCTGTTAGTGGGCCCTGAGGACCGGAGTTGAGGACCACTGATCTAGAGGACCCAGGATTTGAGTTTTCTATGGGGCCTACTTTTATCAAAGCCATTAAAGCGGCACTGGAATGGAAAGATCCAGAGGCCCCCCCCCCAAAAAAAGGGGAAGGCCTACTACCCTAGATTACAGAAACAGGTGAACATCTTCCCTCTTATGACTGAAATAAGAGCCCTGTTTCAAGAGGAATGGGAGATGGGAGAAAGGAAATCCTCTTTTTCCAACAGGGAAATAAAGCCCCTATGCTCCCCCGGCCACCCAAAAGCCCTTTTGATGTCATGCCAGTCCAGGGGGAAATGGTAGGGGCAAGACTGCTCGGGTTCGCCAAGGTCTGGCAGGACAATTGCCAAGACCAGTGGGTTCAGTCCACAATACGGCTAGACCACTATTGGCCATTCAAGAGGCAGCCCCCCGAGTACTCATTTGTTCGCACCAAAACATCCCAGTCCCCCCGAAACTGGCAGCTCTGCAGGGATATGTAAATATCCTGCTAAACCAAAAGGCAATTATAACAGTTCCTACCTGTCAAAGGTTTATGGGATTCTACTCTCCACTGTTTCTGGTCCAGAAAAAGACAGGGAGTTTCAGACCAGTAATAGACCTCAAGAGGCTGAACTATTTCATCAAAATAGAGAGATTCAAGATGGAATATCTCAATACCATTATCCAGATCATTCAGCCAGGAGATTGGATGATATCAGTGTATTTACAGGACGCCTACCTGCACGTCCTGATTCACCAGGATTATCAAAAATTCCTCGCGGTTCGCGGTAGGAGACAGACATTTCCAGTTTGTCTGCCTTCCCTTCGGGCTATGAACATCCCCCTGAACCTTTACCAAGGTGCTGATTGCAGTTCTGAGCTGCCCTCAGGGAGGGGCTCAGAGTCCATCACTTTCTGGATGACATTATTCTTGTAGCCCAAAGCCTAGATCTCTTACAACAGCAAAGAGATCTGCTTCTGACCACCTTAAGGGCATTTTGCTGGATTATAAACCTGCAGAAGAGCCAGCTGGAAGCTACACGGAACATGGTCTACCTGGGGGCCCAATTCAACATCCACGAAGCCACAGTTTTCTTGCCTCTACAAAAAATCCCCAAAAAAAGGGAAAAGGTACAGCAGGCGCTAGCAGCATCGGTGATGTCAGCAGCCCAATGCATGAGTCTATTGGGGACCATGTCGTCGTGTATTCCGATGCTCCCATGGGATCATTGGAGACTCACAATCTTTCAGTTGGGGTTTCTAGCGCAGTGGAGAAAACTGCGACTAGCTCAACCCATCCGAGTCAGCGTCCAGATGAACCAAAGTCTCTGGTGGTGGACACGCGAAGAAACACTATTGAGACACCATCCATTAGGTCCACAAAACTGGATCATTGTTACTACGGATGCCAGCGCAGCAGGGTGGGGCGCCACCTGTGGTCTACACAAGATCCAAGGCAGATGGGAATTCCTGACGCAGGGTTTAGTCTCCAACTTCCTGAAGCTTCGGGCGGCCTTCATGGCATTAACCACCCTGCTACCCTACATACAGGGGCATCCAGTCCTACTACGTATAGATAGTACGGCAGCAGTGTCATACGTCCAAAGGCAAGGAGGGAACACACAGTCATTCCCTCCTAGCAGAGGTAGGTCCAATAATGACTTTGGCACAACAGCACCTGGCGGATCTGAAAGCAATATATCTGCCAGGCAGGCAGAACATGGAAGCAGATCTTCTCTCCAGACAGTTCAAGGATCCCAACGAGTGGGCTCTTCACCCAGAGGTTTTCGAACAGATTGTCCCCTGGTGGGGGCTCCCACAGCTGGATCTGTTTGCCTCCTCGACCAACTGCAAGGTAGCTTGCTTCCTCTCTCGGTACCCTCACCCAAGGGCGGAGGGGACGGACGCACTGGCTCATGTTTGGACAGCACATCTGGCTTATGCCTTCCCTCCGATCCCCCTGATATTGAAGTTTCTGAGGAGGTTATTGGCAGAGACTCTGATGGTCATCGCGGTGCTTCCATAATGGCCGCGCAGACCGTGGTTCTCGCAATGTACCTGAGCATATGTCCTCCGATCCTGCTGCCAGTAACTCCTCTTCTCCTAATACAGGGAGGCATCCTACATCCGAATCCATCTCGGCTGGCCCTAACGGCCTGGAGGTTGAAAGGCAAGGGTTAGGGAACTTAGGATGTACCCCAGAAGTCATAAGAACATTGCAAAGCTCCAGAAAGGGCTCTACAAATGCCATATACACCAGGATATGGCATAGGTTCGCAAATTTTGCGACCGGTCGTCAATTCGACCCTAGCAGCCCTAGCGTCTCACAGATTCTGTCATTTCTAGATACAGGACTGGATCTGGGTCTCAGCCTGAGTTCTTTAAAAGTCCAAGTCCAAAATGGACAGCAAATCCACTGGTGGAACGCTTCATGAGAGCAGTGATCAGATTGCGCCCTCCTAGAAGAAATAGGTTTCCCCAGTGGGACCTGACGTTAGTGCTAAATTTTCAGGCAAACCCTCCTTGCGCCCCTACGCAGGACTGTTCACTATGGAACATCACCTTGAACACTGCCTTCTTGATCGCCATAACCTCAGGCGGGAGGGTGTCAAAGCTCCAGGCCTTAGGAGCTACGGACCCTTATACTAAATTCTTTCCAGACCAGAGTGGTGTTGAGGCCTCTTGATCACTTTGTGCCTAAAGTAGCCTCAATGTTTCATCTCACCAATGAATGGGTGCTTCCAGAATTCCCTAGGATTCAGAGGCCAACTTGCAAGAACTGGACATTCCTACGATCCTAAAGTCCTATCTTCAAGCCACTGCCTCCTTCAGATGATCGGAAAGGCTTTTTGTCATATCTTCTGGAAAACTAAAAGGGAAAAGAAGCCTCGGCCAGAACGATATCTTCATGGATAGTTAAGACTATTCATAATGCATACAGAAAGGCTGGAAAGTCTCCTCCAGAGGTGGTAAGAGCTCATTCAACCAGAGGAGTATCTTCTTCCTGGGAAGCGCATGCAGGGGTATCTCTAGAGACTGTGTGCAGGGCAGCAAGCTGGTCTTCCCACCACGCGTTCCTGAGGCACTACAGGGTGGATCCGGCAGCTTTCACTACCATAGAGTTTGGGAGAAAAATGATTCAGGCATCCACGTCTAACTGTTAAATAAAGACTGGATTATATCGTTAAACCCTCCCTCTCAAAGCTCCTCATTTATCTTGTGTATGCTGCCATGTTCGCATCAGGAAAATGGAAAATTGTAGCAAATACTTACAGTAATTTTCCTTTCCTGACGCCAATACATGACAGCATACGATCCCTCCCTCTGATCTTTATGCTTTCTACAGAGAATGGGGGGGATTGTTCTCAGTCATGCCTTTATAGATTTAAACGGGTCCTGTGGGTGGATATAGGGGCTGAGCTATATCGTGTATGTTGCCATGTATTGGCATCAGGAAAGGAAAATTATGGTAAGTATTTGACACAATTTTCCATTGTCTTGCCACTCTACCCCATAGCCCAGACATATGAAGAATACGGGAGATTGTTGTCACATGTACCACACAGCCAGTACTTGTCAGATATTCCTGCAACTCCTTTAATGCTGCTGTAGGCCTCTTGGCAGCCTCCCTCACCAGTTTTCTTCTATTTTTTTCATCAATTTTGGAGGGACGTCCAGTTCTTGGTAATGTCACTGTTGTGCCTTATTTTCTCCACTTGATGATGAATGTTTTCACTGTGTTCCATGGTATATCTAATATCTTGGAAATTCCTTTGTACCCTTCTCCTGACTGATATTTTTTAACAATGAGATCCCTCTGATGCTTTGGAAGCTCTCTGCGGACCATGGCTTTTGCTGTAGGATGCGACTAAGCAAATGTCAGTAAAGACCTACTAGAACAGCTAAACTTTTTGGGGTTAATCAGAGGCACTTTATATGATGATAGGTTTGTGCCGACTCCTATTTAACATGGGTTTGAATGTGATTGCTTAATTCTGAACATAGCTACATGCCCAGTACGAAGAGGGAGTGTTCACTTATGCAACCACATTATTTTAATTTTTTATTTTTACTTCCCCCTCTAAAAGATTCCAGTTTGTTTTTTAATTGAGTTGTACAGTTTTAGGTCACATTAAAGGTGGAAAAATTTCTGAAATTATTTATCTTTGTCTCATTTTTTTACATCACAGAAACCTGACATTTTAACAGGGGTGTGTAGACTTTTTATATCCATTGTATCTGAAAATCAATCAATCCTGATGTACCGATGGGCATTTCTTGAGGGCCTAAAAATGCCAATACAGTACAAATACCCCCAAATGTGGAAAGTAGACAGTCCAAGGTATTTGGTAAGAGGCATGGCAAGTTTTTTGACGTTGTAATTTTTTGTCACAATTTTTTGGAAAATTAAGAAATTAAAAAAAAATAAATTTTCTTTTTTCTGTTTTACATATTGGCGTACGTGGTGATCAGGGACACTAGTGACAGTAGGTAAAAAAATACATTTGATTTACACTTTTTTTTTTTAACATACTGTAACCAGAGCAATACAGTGTTACCAGAGTTGCACTGTACTACTCTGGAAAAATTACGTTTTACACATTTTTTTTACACATTATGATTGCTTATACTAGTGTTTCTCAACCTTTTTTCAGACAAGGAACCCTTTAATTTTCCACACAATCTCGAAGCACCCCATTCTAAAATGTAAAAAACAAAAGTAATAGTTTTACATAATGCGATAGCATTCACACATGTAGGACACCCAACGTGATTTATTCTTCCAAAGCAAATACACCTTTGCACACTGGTACTGATGAGTATTTTTTTTTTTTTAAACAAACAGAATGCTCCTTTATTGAAATAAAGACATGGTACAATAAATGCAAAATAGAAATAATCAAAGCAGTGCACACTGACAATGGTGAAAAAGGCAAAGCTTCAGTAACATAAGTCCGTACACCACATAAAAGACTTATTAGGATAATAACAATGCTCAATCCTCAATATCCCCAAGACACATAGAAGAAGGCATTGCAGCCACCAACAGGTGATCGGAAAACAGAGGGGGGGCCCTCTGTCCATGGCTGCCACACCCTATCAAACTTCTTAGGGCAGTTCCTGCCTGTATAAGTCAACATATAAAGAAGAAGAGCCACATTAATAGATTTCTCCCACTAGCAAAGCATGATCCAATTTGCTACAGCAGGGGAAAAATTCCTTCCTGATCCCCCAAGAGGCAATCGGATATTCCCTGGATCAACAGTCAACATTAAGCAGAGCCGGGTACTACAGAGCAGATGAGGGTTTCAACAGCGACTCTTGCACAAGGAGTTTCTCAATAGCAGTGGCAGCTGGTACTCAAAATTTTTTTTTTGGGGGGGGGGGCACAAATAGAAAAAATATAATAGGCATTGCTTTGCGGCAAAAAATTGCATGACTTTGAGGTCACAAAAGTGTGAAAGGGGCCTTCAGTAATTATGCTGTAGTAACTCTGCATTGAATGGGGGCACGCTGTATTAACTCTGCATTGAATGGGGGCACACTGTATTAACTCTGCATTGAATGGGGGCACACTATACTTTGATTACTGAAGGCCCCTTTCACACTTTTGTGACCCCCAAGTCATGCAATTTTTTGCCGCAAAGCAATGCCTATTATATTTTTTGTTTGTGCCCCCCCATCTTTCCTTGGCTTCTTAATGCACATTAATACAAATGTTTACCTGGGGTGCCCAAACTTTCGATCACCACTGTATGTCTTATGAGATTCAATGGTAGGGAAGCCCAAGAGGCACATTTGTAATTGAGTTGGGATAAAAGCAGAGCCAAATTAAGGGCAGAAAAACTCGTCAGGTCCCACCGGACCTGAATGCCCAAATATCTAAACTGATCAACCCAAACTTAACGGGTATCTGCTGCATTCGTCTGGGCCTGAGGGTCTAAAGGAAGATCGTTGACTTAGACTAATAATACATATCCCTGAAAACCGTCCAAACTCATTGAAAAGGTCAAGGGCAGCCCATAGAGATTAAGAAGCATCATGGAGATACAGGAGGGCATCATCGGCATAAAGAGGAATTTTCTCCTCCAAGGAGCCCACCCGCATTCCTTCAACTAAAGGAGACTTCTGAATGAGAATGGCCAGTGGCTCCAGGGCTAGAGCGAAGAGCTAGCGGGATTGGGGGCACCCCTGTCGGGTACCTCTCTGCAGAGGGAAGGACTCAGTCTATCATTAGTCCAAAAGCTGGCTCTGGGTGCAAGGTACACAGCATTCCCACCCACTGAAGAAATTTTGGACCAAAGTCGAAGAGACGCATCACCTCCCACAAGAACATCCATTCCACCGAATCAAGCGCCTTCTCTGTATCTAGGGAGGTGATGACTCGCCGTCCACTATTAGTATGGGTAATCGAGAGATTCAGGAAGAGGCGTCGAAGGTTGATATCAGTGCTCTTCCCAGGCATGAACCCAGTTTGAGCAATGGGAATGATCTCTTCAAGGACTTTAGACTGACTAGTAGTTATATAATGTTTCTTCTCTCCCTCAGTTTCTCTCCCTCACACAACTAATGTGATCTCAGTGCAAACAGGCAGGGAAGGGGAAAACAAGGATGCTCTGCAGGCACCCAGCAACCTGTTCTCAACTGATGATGTCATCAGTTGATAAGGGGGACGTTGGGTGCCTGCACAGAGTTTTTAGGAGGCTGACGGTTGGAAGGTCGTATTGGCATACAATGAAACCCTATGAATTTGTGTAACTGAAAGGCAGGCTTAATCCACCTGTTGGTTTGTATACAATTTTTAGGCAATTTTGCCAAGGCACCCCTGAAGGAACCTGAAGGTACCCTGGTTAAAAAGGATGTTCTAAAATGCAGTTGAGCAGTTGCAAGGTGTTTTTTTTTTTGTATTTTAGTCTTTCCTAACTAGGATCGTTGATATGTTTTTCGATAAATTACCTTAATTACTTGCTTCGTACAGTTCATCCAAAGATGGAAAGGAAAGTAAAATAATCCAAAGATGATAATGGTAAGGTTTTCCCTGTCTTCTAGCTGGACTGGTATGTTCCTTCTGATAAACCATTTAGGCTCTTTTTTCTCTATAATATGAACACCTTTTCTCTGTACATTTCAATAATCTACACAGACTTGCCAACACACTACCTTCCATTTTATTTAAAGGTGTTCTAAGATAAATTTCTACCTTGACATGCTACAGAAATAAGATACAGTATACCTGTGCTCAAATCCCAATAGCTTGTACATGTATATAGTCCATAGGGTGCTAAAGAGGTGTGACCACATGTTAACTCTGGATAACCCTATGCAGAAAAATGTAATAGGCATTGCTTTGCGGCAAAAAACGCTGTAAAAAATTGCGTGACTTTGAGGTCGCAAAAGTGTGAAAGGGGCCTTCAGTAATTAAGGTATAGTGTGCTCCCTTTCAATGCAGAGAGACCAGCGTGCCCCCTTCCAATGCAGAGAGACCAGCGTGCCGCCTTCCAATGCAGAGAGACCAGCGTGCCCCCTTTCAATGCAGAGAGATCAGCGTGCCCCCTTCCAGTGCACAGTGACCAGCGTGCCCCCTTTCAAAGCAGAGAGACCAGCGTGCCCCCTTTCAATGCACAGTGACCAGCGTGCCCCCTTTCAAAGCAGAGAGACCAGCATGCCCTCTTTCAATGCACAGTGATCAGCGTGCCCCCTTTCAATGCACAGTGACCAGCGTGCCCCCTTTCAATGCACAGTGACCAGCGTACATGCCCCCTTTAATGCGGTGACCAGCGTACATGCCCCCTTCAATGCGGTGACCAGCGTACATGCCCCCTTCAATGCGGTAACCAGCGTACATGCCCCCTTCAATGCGGTGACCAGTGTACATGCCCCCTTCAATGTGGTGACCAGCGTACATGCCCCCTTCAATGCGGTGACCGGCGTACATGCCCCCTTCAATGCAGTGACCAGCGTACATGTCCCCTTCAATGCAGTGACCAGCATACATGCCCCCTTCAATGCAGAGACCAGCGTGCGTGCCCCCTTCAATCCAGTGCACATACCTGGATCAGCAGGGGTGGCGGCGTGGCTTCTCCTCAGTCCCCCGGCACGTCTCCTCGGGTCCTCCCGCTCTTGCCTCCTCCTCGGCCAATGGCATGGGGTTTGCCTTGCGGCCGATCAGGTATTAGACCCACTCCCTGATTGACCGGGAGGAGGATCCATGTGACAATAGGGAATTTTCATTCGCTATTGTCACACAATCGGTGAAGTCGGGGCGCACTGCTCTGCGCCCCAGGTCCACCCTTTGCATCGCTCTATTAGAGCCTCTGGCTCTAATCAGGTGATGCAAAAAAAAAGCCCCATTGAACTCCATGCGTCTGGCGCCCCTGCATGCAGATTAGGGGGCCGGACGCATGGATAGAGGGGGCGGCACCCCTGTGCCCCCAACACACTGGCCGCCACTGTTCCTGGAGGTTATTAACCCTGTGTGTGCTGGAATCCTCATAGTCAGAGGTGGAGACCCTTTCCCACCCGAATATCGCTTCAGGGTCTCCAAAATATTTCTCTATTAAACCAGAGAGAACTGAGAGTCAGTCCTCTCCTGTTTCAGGCTATTCCTGGGAATTCCTCACCTGTCCTGGGTGACCCCCTGAGTACTTCCACACTTCCCTTAAAGGGACCATAACCCAAAAATCGGTGCTATATAGCACCCGACCCAACCTTGGCGTCTGTCCTGTATCCCCCCCCCCGCCTCAACGCAGAGGTGTTGGAGGCACCATTTGACACCATGCAATGGACTCGGGAGAGGGCATCAGCATTTTGATGTTGTCTCCCGGGTCTGTGCTCTACTACAAAATTGAACTCCTGTAGAGAAAGAAACCATCTTGCCACCCTGGCATTGGTGTGTTTGTTCTGCCTCATCCAGGTTAGCGGAGCATGGTCTGACACCAAGCGGAACTTTCTGCCCAGAAGAAAATACCGTAGAGAGTCCAAGGCCCACTTAATGGCCAGACACTCCCGCTCCATCACAGCGTAGTTTTTCTCCGCTGACGTCAGCTTCCTACTCAGGAAAACTACGGGGTGCTCTTCCCCATTGATCTCTTGAGAAAGGACTGCCCCCAACCCTTCACTTGAAGCATCTGTCTGCACTATGAAATCCCTAGCAAAGTCCAGAGCTACAAGTACCGGATGTTGGCACAACGCAGTCTTAAGCTTCCGAAAGGCTTCTTCGGCCTCAGAATTCCGTTTTATCATGACTGACTTTTTGCCTTTGGTCTAGTCAGTCAACGGTGCAGCCACAGTGGCAAAGTTGGGCACAAACCTCCAGTAGTAGCCAACTATGCCCAAAAATTCTCTGACTTGTTTTTTGGTTAAGGGACAGGGCCAGTCCTGTATGGCTTCTACGTTACTCCTTTGAGGCTTCACCAGCCCACCCAACCCCGGGAAGATGAGACTCCCAATCCATACTGAAGAAGACTAGGTCATCTAGATAGACGGAAGCATATCGTAGATGTGGGCGCAAAGTTTTATCCATGGCCGTTGGAATGTGGCGGGGGCTGAATGAAGACCAAATGGCATCCTCTTGTACTGGAAGTGGCCTTCTGGGGTAGAAAAGGCTGTTTTCTCCCTGGCCTCCTTGGTTAGGGGAAACTGCCAGTACCCTTTGTAAGGTGCAGCATGGTGATATACCTGGCTGGGCCCAATCGCTCAATTAGCTCGTCCACCCGGGGCATGGGATAAGCATCGAACTTGGAGACTTTATTAAGTCATTACAGAAGCGAAGCGTGCTGCTGGGTTTAGGTACCAACACAATTGGACTCGACCACTCGCTCTGCGACTCTTCAGTGACACCAAGTTCAAGCATCCTTTTCACCTCCTCTGATACTGCCACCCTGTGAGCTTCTGGAATACGATAAGGCTTTAACCGGATTTTTACCTTGGGCTTGGTTACAATGTCATGCTCGATGACATTGGTGAGACCAGGCAACCCTAAAAACATGTCCCTAGTTCTTTGCAGAAACTCTTTTATTCTTGTTGGGATTGGGGCCTCGACAGGGTAGCTAGCAGCAACCTGCACCAGGTCAATCCCTGCAAGGTCCCCTGACTGGACACCTACCACGGCAGAAACCTGTTCTCTGTCTCTCCATGGTTTTACCAAATTTATGTGGTAGATCTGGTATGGTTTTCTTTTCCCGGGCTGGTGTACCTTGTAGTTCACCTCCCCCACTTTTTCTACTACCTCATACGGACCCTGCCATTTGGCAAAGAACTTGCTCTCCACCGTGGGTATGAGAACAGCCACCCGGTCCCCTATTTGAAACTGTCTGACTTTAGCCGACCGGTTGTATACCCTTTTTTGGGCATCCTGAGCCTTCTGCAGGTGCTCCCTTACTAACGGCATCACCTTAGCCACCCTCTCTGCATTTGGGAGATATGTTCTACCACGGTTTTGTGTGGTGAGGACTCACTTTCCCAGGTTTCCTTTACCAGATTGAGCAACCCCCGGGGCCTTCGCCCATACACTAGCTCAAATGGTGAGAAGCCCGTGGACGCTTGTGGAACCTCCCGGATGGCAAACAACAGGGCAGGGAGTAACATATCCCAATCCCTCCCGTCTTTCTGGACCACTCTTTTTAACATGGACTTTAGGGTTTTTATTAAACCTTTCAACTAGGCCATCAGTCTGCAGGTGATAGACGGACGTCCGCAACTGCTTAATCTGAAATAGTCCACCATCACCTTTGACATGAAAGGGGTGCCCTGGTCCATCAATATCTCTTTAGGGAACCCTGTTCGTGAAAACATTTGAAATAATTCCCTAGCAATGGCCTTAGAGGAAGTTTTCCTTAAAGGGACTGCTTCTGGATACCTAGTTGTGTAATCTAGGATGACCAATATATATTGGTGCCCCCTTGCTGACTTCACCAGGAGACCTACGAGATCCATGGCAATCCGCTCAAATGGCACCTCAATGATTGGTAAGGGTACAAGTGGATTTGTGCAGTGGGATAATGGGGCAGTTAACTGGCAAGTGGGACAAGATGCACAATATCTTTTAACCTCGGCCTTCACCCCTGGCCAGAAGAACCTGTCGGTTATCCTGGCTAGGGATAATCAAACTTTTTGGTTCAACCAGAACACCCGAACTTCCCAAAAGTTCGGCCCGGATTTCAGAACCCCATTGAAATCAATGGGACCCGAACTTCGGTAATCAAAAAACACCATTTTGAAGCCCTAAAACCCAATAAATGCCCCTAAAAAGTGCCTAGGGTTCTGGGTCATGCCCCAGGGACTATTAATCACACAAAAAAAGTTCTGAAAAATTGTCATTTTTGATAGAGAGCCAATTATTTAAAAAATTATTGAGATTTCTTTGGATTTAGTGTCTGGGGGGTCTAAAAAGTGTACCTGTGAAGTTTCAGCTCTGTAGCATGTCCATAACCAGAAAAAAAAGGTCGTTTGTATTAGAATTAATATAGAACAGGGATATGGCTCCGCTATTTTCACACCTTGCCGGTTTTGTAGCAAGCGTTTTTTTGGGCATTTTTTTGGGGTTATTGGAGGCAGGCATAACATCAGAACTTCTGTGTAGGGGTATATATGCACACACACTTATATGTATATATACACATACACATATATAGGTGTGAAAGTAGCAGAACACTATACTTGCGCTAATGAAATAATTAACACCAATATGTCTCCGCTCCTATCACACCTATATATGTGTATGTGTAAAATACATATGTGTGTATATATACCCCTATACAGAATTTCAGATGTTTTGCCTGCCTCCAAAGACCCACAAAAAACGCCTGCAATAACACACCTGGGCGTTTTTTTTGGGCATTTTTTGTGGGTCTTTGGAGGCAGGCAAAACATCTGAACTTCTGTATAGGGGTATATATACACACACATGTATGTATATATACACCTACACACATATAGGTGTGAAAATAGCAGAACACTATGCTTGCGCTAATGAAATAATTAACAGGCATATGTCTCCGCTCCTATCACACCTATATATGTGTATGTGTGTATATATACATATAAGTGTGTGTGTGTATATATATACCCCTATACAGAAGTTCAGATGTTTTGCCTGCCTCCAAAGACCCCAAAAAATGCCCAAAAAAAACCCCTGCAATAACACACCTGGGCGTTTTTTTTTTTTTTTTTTGGCGCAGGTGTTTTTTTGGGCATTTTTTTGGGGTCTTTGGAGGCATGCAAAACATCTGAACTTCTGTATATATATATATATATATATATATATATACACACACACACACACACACTTATATGTATATATATCATATATAGGTGTTATAGGAGCGGAGACCTATGCCTGTTAATTATTTCATTAGCGCAAGCATAGTGTTCTGCTACTTTCACACCTATGTATGTGTAGGTGTATATATACATACATGTGTGTGTATATATACCCCTATACAGAAGTTCAGATGTCATGCCTGCCTCCAAAGACCCCAAAAAAATGCCCAAAAAAACGCCTGCAATAACACACCTGGGCGTTTTTTTTTTGGCGCAGGCGTTTTTTGGGCATTTATTTGGGGTCTTTGGAGGCTGGCAAAACATCTGAACTTCTGTATAGGGGTATATATACACACACACTTATATGTATATACACACATATATAGGTGCGATAGGAGCGGAGACATATGCCTGTTAATTATTTCATTAGCGCAAGCATAGTGTTCTGCTACTTTCACACCTATGTATGTGTACGTGTATATATACATACATGTGTGTGTATATATACACCCCTATACAGAAGTTCAGATGTCATGCCTGACTCCAAACATGTCCTCAAAAGCCCTATGAACACCTGCAGCAAAAAGCAGGCTGACCGGCAAGAAGCCATATCGCTGTTCTATAAGTGACCTAAGAGAAACGATCTTTTCTCTATATCGGTCACCCTGACATGGAAGGGTTTGGTCACCCTGCCATAGCAGTCAGAGTCAGTTAACCCTACTCTACACTACGGTCACCCTGGCACTTAACACTTTCCCTACAGAAACTAGATTATTAAAGCTAACTAAAGTGGAAAATAGCACCCTAACTACACTAGATATCCCTTTCCTCACACTAAAAATTGCTAAATGACACTTTGCAGCAGAAGTAACAGAACTGCTTCCACTCTCTTCCACAGCCCTGTATTAAAATGCTAGAGATTTTGCGGGGCTATCTTATATACTGGGGGGCGTATTCACTAATGATTGGCCTCTGGACCACCTAGTCACTCCAATCACATTCCTAGCATTCTCCTGCCCCCTCAATTGGCTTTTACTGATGGTTCTGGTCCAATTACGGGCTTTTAAAGCCCATTTCCTGTCCCATTGCATTTTGGTCGGTTCTGGTTGCCGAATTCCGAACTTTTTCAGCAAAAATGGTGGTCGACCCGAACCGTTTGATCATCCCTAATCCTGGCTTCTGTTTTTTCCGCCCCCAGGTGTCCTCCCAGTGCGTCGTTGTGGGCTAGGTCGAGGAGCATCCGCCTGTATGGCTGGGGAACCAGCAACTGCTCTACAGTTTCCCCTCGGCTTTCAGCCACTCGATAAACCAAGTCCCCCTTCAATGCAAAATGAGGAAACCTCTGGTCTGCACCTGGCAGTTGTGGCACCCCATCAATGACGGAAACCTGCTCTTGAGCATTGACCAAGGTAGGGTCCCGTAATTGGGCGGTGCCAAACGCACCCCTGGATACATCCAGGCCTGGGTGCACCGGCCTTGAGGATGTTTCCCCTTTAAACTCCTCAACCGGGAGCATAGGTGTAATCCTAAAATGTGTATAAACCATAAAACTTTAAAATAAGTTTTTTTTTTTAAGTATACTTACCTAGGTGGATATAGCATTGGTCCAATGCTGCATCTGTCCCCGCCAGCTCTAAGACTGAGAACTGAGCAATCAAAAACCGCCGATCACTCGGTTCTCAGTGCTCCATAAGCAGAGAGCTGGTAACTGTCAGTCACCGCTGTCTGCTCTGCCCATTCCCCCCTCCCCCGTGCTTACTGAAACACTGGGCTGTGGAGGGGGTGGGAGCAGTTGGCTCAGTCTCCCAAAGGTTAGCTGAGAGGCTGAGCCAGGTGCTGATCCAGGCTTTAGGGTGGATCCCGACCATATGGTCACAAACTTTCCCCAGCCTGGACCAGCTCTGTGACATCAGCCGACAGCGGGCTTCAGCAGAACCAACTGCACTCCTGTGATCCACAGAAGTACAGCCAAACAAGCTTCCTAAAAAAAATTGCCTTTTTCCTAATTGAGTCAGATCCAATATTGCTGCCCAGGTTTACAGTTCTTTGGTGACTTTTATGCCTTGCAGGGGTCCAAAGAAGCCACACTGTTTTTTGAAGCAAATTCTTTTTGTTCTACTCAGTTGGTCTATACCGTCATCATTTGGATAACAAAGTTGTGAGGCTTTAGTATGACTTTAATGTCCTCTGTGTTTGCTTTTGAGCTAGTCAACCACGCTCTATAAATGTTGCAGTTTGAAGATCTATCTAAGCAGTACATTCCACTTATACCCAGTCAGACAGAATCACAGCATTTTGAATTAATGGGGGTCACTGTGGGGGATGAGATCTCCCAGGGAACCTAGTGGCATTGATTTTGCAACTGATAGTTTCTTTTTTATCATCATTTAATTTGGACATATTATCTGATTTCACCTGCAGCAAGTAATGTTTTTCAGTTGCTGCACTGACAGGTGGGACTTGATGGCTCGTTCTAAGTAATTTCACACATTTGTCCAGACATGTGATCACTTGTGTGTTTATTGATATGTCAATAATGTTTTTTTCAATCTTGCAGGCATTATTCAGATACAGTGCCTTGCCAAAGTATTCGGCCCCCTTGAACTTTGCGACCTTTTGCCACATTTCAGGCTTCAAACATAAAGATATAAAACTAATTTTTTGCGAAGAAGCAACAACAAGTGGGACACAATCATGAAGTGGAACGAAATTTATTGAATATTTCAAACTTTTTTAACAAATAAAAAACTGAAAAATTGGGTGTGCAAAATTATTTAGCCCCCTTAAGTTAATACTTTGTAGCGCCACCTTTTGCTGCGATTACAGCTGTAATTCGCTTGGGGTATGTCTCTATCAGTTTTGCACATCCAGAGACTGAAATTTTTTCCCATTCCTCCTTGCAAAACAGCTCGAGCTCAGTGAGGTTGGATGGAGAGCGTTTGTGAACAGCAGTTTTCAGTTCTTTCCACAGATTCTCGTTTGGATTCAGGTCTGGACTTTGACTTGGCCATTCTAACACCTGGATATGTTTATTTGTGAACCATTCCATTGTAGATTTTGTTTTATATTTTGGATCATTGTCTTGTTGGAAGACAAATCTCCGTCCCAGTCTCAGGTCTTTTGCAGACTCCATCAGGTTTTCTTCCAGAATGGTCCTGTATTTGGCTCCATTCATGTTCCCATCAATTTTAACCATCTTCCCTGTCCCTGGTGAAGAAAAGAAGGCCCAAACCATGATGCTGCCACCACCATGTTTGACAGTGGGGATGGTGTGTTCAGGGTGATGAGCTGTGTTGCTTTTACGCCAAACATTAAGTTTTGCATTGTTACCAAAAAGTTCGATTTTGGTTTCATCTGACCAGAGCACCTTCTTCCACATGTTTGGTGTGTCTCCCAGGTGGCTTGTGGCAAACTTTAAACGACACTTTTTATGGATATCTTTAAGAAATGGCTTTCTTCTTGCCACTCATCCATAAAGGCCAGATTTGTGCAGTATACGACTGATTGTTGTCCTATGGACAGAGTCTCCCACCTCAGCTGTAGATCTCTGCAGTTCATCCAGAGTGATCATGGGCCTCTTGGCTGCATCTCTGATCAGTCTTCTCCTTGTATGAGCTGAAAGTTTAGAGGGAAGGCCAGGTCTTCGTAGATTTGCAGTGGTCTGATACTCCTTCCATTTCAATATTATCACTTGCACAGTGCTCCTTGGGATGTTTAAAGCTTGGGAAATCTTTTTGTATCCAAATCCGGCTTTAAACTTCTCCACAACAGTATCTCGGACCTGCCTGGTGTGTTCCTTGTTCTTCATGATGCTCTCTGTGCTTTAAACCGACCTCTGAGACTATCACAGTGCAGGTGCATTTATACTGAGACTTGATTACACACAGGTGGATTCTATTTATCATCAGTATTCATTTAGGTCAACATTGGATCATTCAGAGATCCTCACTGAACTTCTGGAGAGAGTTTGCTGCACCGAAAGTAAAGGGGCTGAATAATTTTGCACGCCCAATTTTTCAGTTTTTTATTTGTTAACAAAGTTTGAAATATCCAATAAATTTAGTTCCACTTCATGATTGTTTCCCACTTGTTGTTGATTCTTCACAAAAAATTACAGTTTTATATCTTTATGTTTGAAGCCTGAAATGTGGCAAAAGGTTGCTAAGTTCAAGGGGGCCGAATACTTTCGGCAAGGCACTGTATATTCTTTTTCTGCCAGTGATTCCCAGTCATGTACAAGTGGCAGGAGGGGATGTGCCCCCCTTTATCCTCCGTTGCTTCTACCGGCTCCCCCATTCGATAAGGCGAGCCGGAGAATGAATCGGCTGGCGGTGGCCGTTCATGATAGAGCTGACGAGGACCACATGGTCCCCGTTCAGCTCTATAACCTTCGTTATGAAGTCACTTCTGGCCTCGGCAGATGTGAACACTGCCGTTTCTTCGGCTGGGATGCCGAGATCGTTTTTTTTTTTTTTTTTTTTAATCTCAGGCTTTCCAGCCTAGAGGTAAGATCTGAGGACTTATAGACACCAGATCTTGCTGTAAAGAGGACCTGTCATGCCCTATTCCTATTAAAAGGGATGTTTGCATTCCTTGTAATAGGAATAAAGTGATCAAAAAATACAATTTAAAGGGAAAGTGTCAAAAGAAAAATGAAAAGTAAAATAAACAGAAAAAAAATTGAATGCACCCCCGTCCCCGCGTGCTCGCACGCGGAAGCCAACGTGTACGTACGCATATGTAAACGACGTTCAAATCACAGAAGTGTGGTATCGCCGCAAAAGTTAGAGCAATAATTTTAGCCCAAGACCTCTTCTGTAACTCTAGTCAGGTAACCTGTAAAAAAAATTCCACAAGTGTGCGCAATTTTAAAGTGTGGCACGTTAGGTATCTATTTACTTAGCGTAACAACATCTTTTACATTATACAAAAAAATCAGGCTAACTTTAGTGTTTTGTGTGATGCACCAATTTGAACAGTATGACTTCCGGCAATAGGATGCGACTTTTCATGCGACTTAACTTGTCAAATCGCATGTCAAGTTGCTTCAATGTGAACAGGGGCTTAGGTTTCATGTACACATAACCTACTTTAACCACAGACTGTGTCAAATCGCGGTAAGTCACGCTGCAATTTTATTGCGTTTTGTGGTTGCAGTCAAAACGTTCCTAACCTGAATGCGATTCTTACACATTCAGGAGAGGGAGGTTAAAGTTCCCCTAACAACAGCAGCTCCTGAACTCTGGTAAATGCATATGTATACATGGACACATTGGCTTTTATGGAGTTAAGTTTAGGAGCTTTTGCAAAAAAAAAATGCTAAAAACTTCTAAACTCAAGTTTAGGAGCTGTAGTATACAGTAAATGAAGCCTTAGAAGGGTTGACCTTTTAGGCTGCATTCACAACTCAGCTTTTTAATTGTGGGCAGCAGGGCCGCTGATAGAGGGGGAACAGCAGTCCTCCTGTAGGGGGCCCGGGCACACAGGGGGGCCCCAACAGCACGGGGAATTGTGCTGTTGGGAGGGGGTATATATAGAAGGAAGCCCTGAGCCGCTCTCTGCAGCAGCTGAAAGCCAGTTTCTCCCCCTCCTTCCAGCTTTTACCTGGTGCAGGGAGAGACACAGACACAGGGCACCCCCTTCTGCCTGCTTCTGCACCCCCCATCCCATGTTCCCCCCTTTCGTTGTGCTGCCCCTCTCCCACAGCGCTGCAGGCTTCCCTTTCCTGTAAAAAAAAAAATAAAAAAAAAATTAAACAATAAATAATAATAATAAAAAAAGTGTCAATTAAAAAGGACTAATTCACGCAGGTTCTCTGTTATTTTTGTGTCCACTAATAATGATTTTAGTGTATATTTAGTGAAAATATTGTCTTGATAAATTTAGGGGGGCCGTGCCAGGTAGGCTGTACAGGGCCCGGTGTTTTCTAACAGCAGCCCTGGCTGGCAGAGAAGCTCCTGAACTTTTTTTGGATGACAAGCTGTACGCGATGCGGTTTGCTGCAATTGCAGCACGATTTATTGCATTTATGCATTGATTTAGGTGCCTTTGTATCTCAAATGTGCATTGTGCGACTTGTCATTCACACCTGGGTATTTTGAAATCATGGGCACTATGACTATGGGGTCCCACACACTAGTCTAGTGTAGTTATAATCCTTATAGACTACTGTAACAGATCCCCAATACTTGGACCAAGTATTTCTGTCTTACGTCTCCAGACTCTCATGTGATGCAGTGACCTGGCCCCTCAATTCCCCCCCAAACATCAGCCTCCAGCTTGATGAAGGGTAAAACAAATGACACTTTATTCACCAACTCACTTGCAATATATATCCAGTAATTAACATACCTGGCCATCTGGACAGACACAGGTGAATGACATTGCAACATTATCATAATTAATTCAACAAACCCAAAACATAACCGAATACACATTCCTAGAAGCTTGAACACACCTCACCTCTAAACAGATGAAAGCAGAAGACATAGGCTCCCAGACTGCACGTCTCCACCTTCAACACACCTTATTAGAACTGTCAATACACATCCCCCCAGTATAGCAAAGCTGAGTCTTATGTCATTAGCATCTGTTTAGTCTCTCTTGTAACAGGCAGCTTTAGGCCTGTAACATTGATCCCAGTCTGTATCTTGGGGTGACATGGATTTGAGTCCAAAACAACACTACTCCCATTGTCCCCCAGCATATACCCCCACACAGAGGTGCACTCCCCTACAAGCCAGGGCCCATAATCCGTGGGCAGGAGGCTGGCCTCCACACTCCTCCAGTAGCCCGTGGCAAACGTTCCAGCAAATGGGCGTTCGTCACACTACCAAGCTCATATCTTCTCTCCATGAGTGCAGTGGTTGCGTCTAGAATTCTGCTAACTGCTGTCAGTGGTAGCTTATGCCTTGAACAAAATGAAAACAGATGTTTAGGTTTATTGAAACATAAACTTACTTGTATCCCTTAGGAGAGATGACCCTTTTTTGAATGAGAAAAAGAAGATGGCAATGGATACAGACACTCGCTTCAGCCAAGGATCTGACTACAACCGTCAGCAGAATAGGTTCAATGACTTTGACCATAGAGAGCAGGGTTGGTATCCAGAATCTTCATACGACCGATGGTCCTTTCCCATCCGATTTCCCCATAGAGATGTATGGGGAACTGACAGCTGTCATCCTCCTGCTCAGCGGTGGATCGGCGAATCGATCCCCCGCTGAGATAAACGGAGTCCGTCCGACAGACGGACAGTGTGAAAGGGGCCTAAATGGATAATTATTTTGCAGATGTGACCGATTGGTAGCACCAGAAGGCAAAAAGGGTTTTAAAAAGAACTATGGTGATTCAAGACGTAGCGATGCAGCACCTCAAAATTAACCACAAGACACAGACAGGAGAGATCAGCATTAAAAGAAAACCTGTGAGTCTGGAAAAAGACCTGAAGGCCAAAGCCATGAACGTGGCAGAACGGCTGCCACCAGGGAGACCCTTCAGGAAACCCACCACACTCAACTAGTTGGAAAGGAGGAGGAATGCCTCCAAATAAACGTGATACAAGGTACACTTACCATTGTAGTTTTTATTGCTGAATAGATGCTTAGCCATGTTTGTAAAGGAACTGCAGTGTTCTGATGCACCTAGGGAAAAAGGATTCTTTGAGAGAGTATAACATTGAGAGTACAGTGTTATTTTTTTTTTTTTTTTTATTTCTTTATTAAATTTTCCAGGTAAAAAATTATTTACAACACTCCAATCGCTGGAGAATTTTTTCATATACATTTCACACATATTACCTTTTATCCCTTTTTTTTCCCCCCTCCCTTCCTTATCCCTCCCCCCCCCCGTCTCTTCTTATCATTCGACTCCTATTATTTCTCTGTATTCCCTTGTGTCCTTAAACTCTTGCCACTCATCCCAAATCTCCTCTTCATTCCCCTGTTCCTCCTCCTCCCAGGTCCTCAGCTGCTCCAACTTTCTTATTTTCTCTACTTTTAACAGCCAATCTTTCCTGGAGGGGGCCTCTTCTTTTTGCCAATTTAAGGGAATCAAGCTCTTAGCTGAGTTTAATAAGTGAGGGAGTAATGTTTTTTTTTATTGCTTCACTGACATATGGGTTCCATGAAACATGCATTTACAAGGATCCAAGGGAATATCTATTTTAGTAATTTTACTTATTAATTCTATAACTTCACTCCAGAATACTTTAATTTTTGGGCACTCCCACCATATATGGGCTATAGTCCCTACCATCTGACATCCCCTCCAGCAAAGTCTTGAACTCTCCACCTGAATTCTTCCCATCTTATCAGGAGTGTTGTACCATCTTGTGATCAATTTATAGTTCATCTCCTCCGTGTTGGTGTCTATCGTGGATTTATGTACTAATTGAAGGCTCTTATCCCACTGTTTGTTGTTACTACACGGGCCGAGGTCTCTTTCCCATTTTTCTTTTAATGATATTCCTCTCTCTTTTGTTATTGTTAACAGTATTTTATACACATTCGAAATATTATTTATTATCTTATCCTTAAGACATAATTGCTCAAAAGGGCGGAGGTCGTTTATATCTCTCAATGGCTGCGGTAGTGACAATGTGAAGTGCTTTAGTTGGATATACCTCCACTCATTTATCTTCCAGTTTTCTTTCCTTTGTTTCAGCTCCGCCAAGGTTATAATTTTCCCCTTCTCTACTATATCCCCATAATTGTGCTTCTCCTTCTTCTATCCATTTACCTAATTCCTTCTCTTCCCCTGGTGCAAAAAATTTTGTGCCCTGTAACGGGATCAGTGGTGAATTGTGTTTCCAATTTTCTTTTTTATGTATATTATCCCAAACCTTGATAGCATGTCTTGTGATTATATGCGTGTTAGTGTCCAGATTTCTAAACCTCTCAGGTATCCATATAACTTTTGCTAGGTGTGTACCACTCATCGTGCTTTCTATTACCACCCAATTTCTATCATTATTTTTTTTTGTCCATTCTATCACCCTTGTGAGTATTGCTGCAAAATAATAATTTTTAAAATCGGGTAGGGCTAGTCCCCCTTGTCCCTTACCTTTACATAGTGTAGTGTACTTTACCCTTGGCTTTTTGTATTTCCAAATAAAGCGGGATATTAATCTTTTAAGTGTTTTAAAAAATACTTGAGGTAATGAAATCGGAATCATCTGGAATTTATATATAATTTTGGGCAGGATTATCATTTTTATCGTATTTATTCTCCCTATACAGGAAAAGATTCTCGGGGATAATCTATTTAATTCTGATCTTACTTCATTCAGAAGTTCTAGAAAATTTGTTTTGTAGAGTTTTTCTGGAGTTGGGGTTAATTTTATCCCTAAATATTTAATCTCATCTTTTCTCCAGTTGAACTGAAATTCTTTTTTTAACATCTCCTCTTCTTGTTTAGGGATATTAATATTTAATATTTCTGATTTTTTTTGATTAATTTTTAAATTGGATAGTTCTCCATATTGTTTCATTATTTTAATTATGTTGGGCAAAGTGATCCTCGGATTACTTATGTAAAGCAGGATATCATCTGCAAAAGCAGATACCTTATGCTCCACTTGTCCCACCTTTATGCCCCCGATGTCCACACTATTTCTAATAGTTGCCAGTAGTGATTCCAAAGATAAGACAAATAACATCGGAGACAAGGGACATCCTTGTCTTGTTCCATTGAGCATTTTAAACGAGTCTGACAAAGTTCCATTGACCTTTACCTTTGCAGTTGGTTGATTATACAAAGTTTTGATCCAGGCCATCATTCTAGGTTTTATTCCCAACTCCACTAGGGTGTTTATCATGAACTCCCAGTCTACCCTGTCAAATGCTTTTTCCGCATCTATTGACAGGAGTAGACTGGGAGCTCTGCTTTTTACCATATGGTCTATCAACAGTATAGTTTTTATCCCATTGTCCCGTCCCTGTCTCCCCGGGATGAATCCTACTTGATCATTGTGTATCCACTCCCCCATTAGGTTCTTCATTCTAGTGGCCAAAATTTTTGTGAATAATTTAGTATCAACATTAAGTAGGGAGATGGGTCTAAAACTGGAACATAGTAACGGGTCTTTTCCCTCTTTCCGTATAACTGTGATTGATGCTGACAGGGCCTCTCTACTCATCTCGTACTGAGTCCCTATTCCGTTTATATATTCTTTAAATCTTGGGATTAAAATGTCCTTAAATTTTTTATAATAACCTATGGTAAACCCATCCGGTCCTGGGCTTTTACCTAGGCTCGTTTCTTTAATGGCTCTCTCTATTTCTTGTTCTGAGATTGGTCTTTCTAAGAATGTTAACTTTTCCTCATCTATCTTTGTCAGTCCTGCGTCTACAAGGTATTTTTTGATTTTCTCCCTCCTTTCTGTTTCATTCCCCTGTATCTCACCTTTCTTTACTGCATAGTAGTTTTGGAATTCTTTGGCTATTCCTGTCGTTGTTTGAATTATTTCCCCATTTTTATTTTTAATTTTATCTACAAAATTTTTTCCTTTCTTCTTTTTCAGGATTTTTGCTAGGTTTTTCCCAACCTTATTACTTTCAATGTATTTTTCTTTTATGCATCTTTTCATTTCCTGCTTTATTTCCTGTTCTAGCAGATCTTTCAATTCTTCTCTCTTCACCTCAAGTAAATTATTTATTAATATATCTTGTGTATTTTTATGTTTTTGCTCTAATTGATGTACTTCTGTCATTAGCCTAATCTTATCTTTTGTTCTTTCTTTTTTCCTTTGGGTCCCCTTTGAGATAAATATGCCCCTCATATAAGCCTTATGAGCTTCCCATACTATGTCTTTTGGTGCATCTTTTGTATCGTTTATTTGAAAATAGAATTCCAACTCTTTCACTATTTCTTTTTCCCACTTTTTATCTCCAAAAATCTCCTCATTTATTTTCCAAGCATCCATCCTAGGTCGCTCTTTCGCCATTTTTATTTTTACCATAATGGGGGTATGGTCCGACCAAGTCTTGACCCCAATCTCTGCCTCGCTTACCCTTTCGATCCACCTATGTTCGATTAGTATATAATCCAATCTTGAGTATGTTCCATGTACACTTGAGTAACATGTATAATCTCTATCTTTCGGATGGAGAATTCTCCAAATATCTGCCAGTTGATTTGTAAATAATTTTTCCTTTATTTTCTTTGCCTGTACTTTATTTATCCGTAGGATTTTTGATGTGGTATCTACTTTAGGGTCAAGGCAGAGATTGAGGTCCCCTGCCAGTATGACTCCTTTTTTAAACTCCATTAATTTTCCCAGTACTTTACCTAGGAAGTCTACTTGTCTCTCATTAGGGCTATATATATTTACTAGGGTCAAATCTTCATCTCCTATTTTTCCTCTTAAAAAGAGGTATCTTCCCTCTGGGTCTACCTTTCTCGACTCTAGAACAAATCCAAGGCCCCTAGAAATGCCAATGGCTACTCCCTTGGACTTCCTCCCGGGTGAGTCCGCGTAATACCAAGTAGGATGGCTCTTAGAATACAATCTGATATTAGATGCATGAGATAAATGAGTCTCCTGTAAGAATGTCAAATCTGCTTTCAAATAACTAATTTCTTTTAAAATTTTTTTCCTTTTTTCTGGAGAGTTTAAACCTCGGACATTGTAAGATAATATGTTAACTATAACCATTGTTTCTTAATCTTCATTACTGTCTTTCTCTATCATCTCTTCAACTCTAAAGTGGCCATAAAAACTGTTCAACCAACACCAGGGATCCCTAAGAGATGGCATTAATCCCTCTGATTTTTCTTGTCTTGTGAGTTCTCTTAATTCTTGTATTTTCTTATAGGAGACGTTTTGATCTATTAACTTCTTTTTCCCTCTTTCTTCCCCTTTCCTCTTCCCACCCCTACCCTCCCCTCCCCCAACTATTCCCGGTCCCTCCATCAGGGTTGTCGATTCTCCTTCCTCCCTTTCCAATCGACTTGTGGCCGAGGTCGAGCTCTGCTAGTGGTCACCGTTCCCTCCCATCTTCCCTACCGTAGGGTCTAATGGTGACGGCCCGCTGATCTCCATAGGGCCACCCGTTTTTTATTCTTACTTGCTCCTCCTCCCCTCCTCCCGCCAGCCCTCCCCCCCTCCCCCAATCCCCCCGGTCCCCCCAGTCCTTTTTCATCCTTTTGTTTTCATCTTTTTCTTCTGTTTCCACTGATTCAATTCTCCTTCATCAACTTCTTCCTCTGGGCACTCCTGGTCTGTCCAGCCTGGAATATCCATAAGTGGGATTTTTACTGCTTCACAAAAGTCTTTGGTTTCCTCTGGGTATCTAAGGAGTACTGTCCTCTCATCTCTTCTCACTCCTAGGCCTGCTGGGAAGTTCCAAAAGTATTGTATATCTTTTTTCTTTAATATTTCTACCATTGGTCTAAGAATGCATTTTCTGTTAATTGTCTCTTTTGCCAGGTCTGGGAAAATCTGAATGTCCTCCCCGTCATATTTTAATTCCGGTCTACTTCTCATTTTCCCCCAGATCTGGGCCCTTGTCTCGTATTTATGGAATCTTACAATCACATCTCTTGTTTTCTCTTTTGGTAGATTGGTTGGTTTACGCAGCCTATGAATTCTCTCAAACTCAATTTTATCTGTGGTCGCCTTTCCCAGCAGAGGGTTAAATAACTTCTCCAGGGTTTCTTCTAAATTTTCTGTTGGCCCTTTCTCTGGTAATCCTCTTATTCTCAGATTTTTTCTTCGATTTCTATTCTCTTGGTCTTCGATTTTGTATAACATATTTCTCTGTTCCATTTTCATTTTTCTCATTTGTTCTTTTAGATTTTTTAGTTCTTTTCCTTGGGACTCCACCTTTTCTTCTGTTTCTTCTACTCTGCCCAGAATATGCCCAAAGTCGACGTGTAATATAGCCATCTCGGCTTTGATGGATCTTTCAAGGCTGGCAAACATTTACCGCATTTCTGATTTTGATGGTGGATAATCTTTTTCATTGAATTCATCTTCTCTATTCATGTCTCCATCCTCTATTGTTATACTGCTTTCTCTTGACACTTGTAGGCTTTCTTCTCCACTTACTCCTATATGCTTTTGATTCTTAGTTTTCTTGGTTCCCTCTGTATTTTGTTTGGGTCTAACAACCGGTTGATCCTCTGGCTGTGTGTTTTGACCTTTTCCCTCAGGTGTCATGTATTTTTTAATTGTTCCTGGGCTTGCTGTAGTTTTTGGAGGCTTCCCTGCCACTTCCTTTGCCGGTTTACCTCTCATTGTGGATTCGGCTCTGGGGAATAAGCCCTCAGTATAGCTTCCTCTTATGTCCCTATTTTCAGTATGAACTAAATATCATATACATTTATTCAGTGATTCAAGTAAGAGAGGTCCCACACTTTTTGCACGACAGTCTCACTAGTTCTTAAGCTATACACTCACGCATGATAATATAGCTGTGCTACCAGGGGAAGCTGTTGTTGAAGTCAAACGTATGAAAATTTTGGTGGTTTCCCCTCTCACTTAAGTACTCAGATTCCCGCACATTTCTCAATGCGCGTAAGTAAGATCTGGGGGGTTTCCGCCCTCACCCAAGTGAGTAGAGTCCCGCACTTTTTCCAGAACCGTTCAACTAGCTCTTAAGCATACACTTGTAAATAAATACTGTAGCAGTGCTTTCTAAGAAAGCTGGTATTTGAAATTGGTCATATAAGGATTCTGGGGGGTTTCCCCTCTCATTCAAACAGGCAGAGTCCCGAACCTTTTCAACACAAACCCACTTTCTCTTAGACCTTATACTCATAGATGACAATATGTCTTTGCTTTCAGAGAGGGTCGGTATATTATATTCAATAAAGGAGGATTCTAGGGGGTTTCCCCCCTCCCTAAGTAAGCAGAGTCCCACACATTTTTTCCAAACCGTCCCGACAATTCTTAAGCTATACACTCATGAAAGATAATCTAGCAGTACTTCCAAGGAGGGCTGATATTGAAATCCTGTGCAATAAAGTCCTGGGGGGTTTCCCCTCTACCATAAGTAAGCAGTGTCCCGCACAGTTTTCAGAACCATCCCTCTGACTCATTAAACTGTAAACTCATAAATGAAAATATACAGATGCTTTCACAAAGGGCTGGGAATGAGATCAAGTGTAGTGCAATTCTATAGGGGTTTCCCCTCATACTTTGGTAAACAAATTCCCGCATATTTTTTCTCAACAGTCTCGTTAACTCTTAAGCTATATACTCCTGGGTGATAATTTAGCAGTGCTTCAAGAAAGGCTGATTTTAGGATCCAACGCAGGAGGGTTCTAGGGGATTTCCCCTCTCGCTTAAGTAAGCATAGTCCCGCACTTTCTTCAGATTAGTCCCTCTGTTCTATTAAGCTGCATACTCATAGATGATAATAAGACAGTGCTTTTTAAGAAGAGCTGATGTTGAGAAATAAACGTACAACCTCTCTGGGGGGTTTCCCTCGCACTCAAGCAAGCAGGGTCCCACACCACTTTTCCATCACAGTCACATTAGCTCTTAAGTTATATAAGTAAGCAGAGTCCCACACATTTTTTCCAAACAGTCCCGACAATTCTTAAGCTATACACTCATGAAAGATAATTCAGCAGTACTTCCAAGGAGGGCTGATATTGAGATCATGTGAAATAAAATCCTGGGGGGTTTCCCCTCTACCATAAGTAAGCAGCGTCCCGCACAATTTTCAGAACCATCCCTCTGACTCATCAAACTATAAACTCATAGATGAAAATATACTGATACTTTCACAAAGGGCTAGGAATGAGATCAAATGTAGTGCAATTCTATAGGGGTTTCCCCTCATACTTTGGTAAACAGAGTCCCGCACATTTTTTCTCAACAGTCTCATTGACTCTTAAGCTATATACTCCTGGGTGATAATTTAACAGTGCTTTAAGGAAGGCTGATTTTATGATCCAACGCAGGGGGGTTCTAGGGGATTTCCCCTCTCGCTTAAGTAAGCATAATCCCGCACTTTTTTCAGATTAGTCCCTCTGTTCTATTAAGCTGCATACTTATAGGTGATAATAAGACAGTGCTTTTCAAGAAGATCTGATGTTGAGAAATAAACGTACAACCTCTCTGGGGGTTTCCCTCGCACTCAAGCAAGCAAGGTCCCACACCACTTTTCCATTACAGTCACATTAGCTCTTAGGTTATACCCTCCAAACTGATGATAGTATTTTTAAGAAAGACTGTTTTGATATCGTTCATATGAAAATTCTGGGGGGTTTCCCCTCTCACCAGTCCCCTTCGGCTAATCTGTGGCGTTCCTTGTAGAGTGGTATGGTGGGGATGATTACGATGTCCAATGTTGCTGGGTCTCTCCAAGCTGGATCCCTCGGCGGTGTTCACTCCAATCAGACCTTCTCTCCTGATCCTGGACGCCGGCTCTCCCAGCGTCTCGGCAGCCTCTGCGCTTGGCGGCCACCTCTCCAATACACAGCCGATTCCAGTCTCCAGGAGGGACCCAGGGTGCTCGTCCTCCCTCCTCCAAGCCTCAGGGAGGGTCGGCAACCAGGACCGGGTCGGGGCCTCCGGGTAGCGGGGAGGGGGGGGTAGCGGGATCCAGCTAGGCAGGCATCGAGGCTAGGTGAGAGAGCATTCCCTCACATCTCTCTGGGCGGTGGCTCAGAGACTCAGCAGGCCGTCGGGATCAGCTCCATTAGCAGGCTCCTCCCTCAATCAGCCTCGGTGCACTGACAGTCAGAGAGGTCTTTGCCCGAGAGTACAGTGTTAGCAAGCACTACAGAAGAAAAAGATTTGGGGGTACTTTTTTCAGATGATTGCAAAATGAGCAAACAGTGGGAACAGGCAGTGGGAAAAGTGAATAGACTTCTGGGACGCATCACTAGAGAGATTACCAGCAGGAGGAAGGAGGTCCTGATTTCCCTATATAGATCTTTAGTGAGGCTTTATTTAGAAAACTGTGTCCAGTTCTGGAAACCTCATATTGATAAAGTTTGGGAGCACCCTGAAACCTTTCAGATACTGGATTACAGATTGTTTGAAGAATTGTATTTTTTGAGGAAAAAAAAACAACTTTGATAAAGTATTGTTTCATTTTTCTAACAGGCTGGAGGTGATTGTAGCCATATTAGTGCACTTGCGACAGAGACAATTGAGTACTGTCCGTAAAACTTTTTTTATTTGCACTAACATACTATTTTTCAGGACAAGCTTTCGGGTATGTCCCCTTCATCAAGTATTGCTTGGATCTTGATGAAGGGGACATACCCCGAAAGCTTGTCCTGAAAAATGTTAGTGCAAATAAAAAAAGTATCACGGACAGTACTCAATTGTCTGTAACAGGCTAGTTATAGATGGCCCTGGCCATTCTTCCAGAGGTGGCCATGGCAGTCGTAGAGGAAAAACTGGCTAAAGTGGGAGACTTGGTGACCGGCCAGTCATGGCAGGGGATTGTAGTAGTGGACAAGTAAATATATGATTTCTTTACTTTGTGCTTTAGGGACTTAAGTTGCCTTCCCCTAACCTTTTAAAGTAAATTGGTCCTAAAATCTAAGTAGGCTGCCACTGGCCACCTGAGAAAATGTCTTAAACTACTCTTTTACTGCAAACCCATGGTATGTATGTGAGCCGCTCAGGCTGCTAGGAAGTGTAGTCCTGTGCCTACTGCTATGAGTGCTGACTGGGAAGGAGCCCATTCACGCTCCAGACAATGACAGATAAGAGCAGAAGATCCCGGGAGCCGCACATCAGAACAAGACCTGCTGTGTGTGGACAAGTAGCAGTCTTAGCCTGGACCCCCCACCAGGTGTCACTGTCTTGCAAAAAGTTTTTTCAGATGAGTAATCAGAAGTCCCAGATGGATTATATGCCGCTACCTTCAGTTAATTGGACACTGGCAATAGTTTTTACCAACGTACAATTATCTGAAGGTAGGCGCATATAACCCATAAGACTGCAGATCCTGTATCTTACCCTGTCATATTAAGATAAAAGATTTTTGTACCTAAAGTTGAACTAAACTCTATCAATCCACATTGTCTATTTTCAATCCTTATGCTGCTAGCATTAGTAAATAGATAGAAAATATGTCTCATTTACTAGGTCTAAAATGTTTTACATTTCTTCAGTTACTTCCTGGTTTCCAGGTACATACATAAAATAAAAAGAGACAACTGCGCTAATCCAACAAAAATTATGTATAAGCAGCGACTTCAAGTGTGACTAGCACCCCAAAAACCAATAATAATAATAAATCGCGCTAAAAATGATCGAACAATATTAAAATTGTATCAAACATTAAATGAACAGTCCATAAAGTCCATAAGCCGGATGTTGAAAAGAAAACTTGTGGAATAACCGTATGAATAGGAGGCTTACCAGAAACCCATAAACACGTGCCAAATAAGATCACAGACTCCAGAGATACAGCAAAGGCGGTAGACAATGGATCTCGCAGTCCAAATAGATCCAAAAGTGAAATAAAGATATCGGACTAAATATGCTGTAGATGATGTGAACAGATCCCTCCACCGATAGGAATGCAGCTTACCAGATAACTCTATCCAAAACACCCATAGAGAATGTGAGAATCACAAGCATGCTAAACCGTGTCACCATAACTCCTATATACCTTACCAGATGATGATAAAGGGTAGGCGAATATCAGTAGCTGGCGTATACAGGAATGGATGGCCCATATGCCCGCAAACAGTGGCTCAGGATACGGTGGATAATCCAGTCATGAAAATAAAAGAGGGGCGCCAATAGCGTAAAATCCCACAATTTATTTATTAATATAAAAAGAATCACACTTACAGTGCACAACAGAAAAACGGCAAGAGAGATACAGCCGCCGGCCAGACGGCTCCGCTCGCCCGCACTTCCTAGACGCTAATAAGGATGACGTCAGCACGCCGTGAGCTGACGCGTTTCGTCAGAGATGACGTTATCGAAGGTACGGGCGGCGTGCTGACGCCACCTATTTAAAACCAAAAAGGCGCTAAATCAATGACCGGAAGCTCCCAGTCGGCCATTTTTGAAATGGTGAAAAAGACAGGAACTGGTAGGCGTAGAGCGGAACTCCACGATCAACCATGTAAATAAACAAATCGGCCATTTTCAAAAACATAATAAACGGGAACTAGTAGGCATGAACTGGAACTCCTTGACCATATATGTAAACAAAAGGTATATCATACCCCGGAACCACTTAATGGGTCTCGGTCGGTCATATATATAAAATGTCATAAATTGCACCATCAAATGGAGATAAGATTACACTCGATACATCCATAAAATTATGGTACTATGTAAAAATCGTATATATATATATATATATATATATATATATAAAAAAAAAATATATATATACATAAAATATATATATAAAAATATACATAAAAACATATATTTAAAAACCCATAATATAATATATAAAAACACTAAAATAGCTCATTAGACGTATCGAGTGAGGCAAACATCCATAAGGATGTTACAAAAGGTATATCATACCCCGGAACCACTTAATGGGTCTCGGTCGGTCATATATATAAAATGTCATAAATTGCACCATCAAATGGAGATAAGATTACACTCGATACATCCATAAAATTATGGTACTATGTAAAAATCGTATATATATATATATATATATATATAAAAAATATATATATATACATAAAATATATATATAAAAATATACATAAAAACATATATTTAAAAACCCATAATATAATATATAAAAACACTAAAATAGCTCATTAGACGTATCGAGTGAGGCAAACATCCATAAGGATCAATATACATCAATCATGTTAAATGGCTAAAAAATCAATATTAGGAGGTGAGATTCCGGGGATGGATTCAGAACCAGAAAGGACATTCACAGAATTGTATTGACAATATAAATATAATATAATACAATAATTTAATAGCTAATATAAAACCATAAACACATACAATATACTATAAATATAAATGCATAAATATTATATAAATTTATATAAATACATCTGGATGTCCCCATTTAATGTTATTAAACTGGTATGGGCACTAAAAGTGAATCAGGATGGATAACATGTAGACAAAACCATAATACTAGGCATTATCAATAAAAGCATTAACCTCTGTATCCACATTTAGCCCGAAAGGTGTATAAGTCTTTAATCTGTATATCCAGGACATCTCAAGTCGGGATAGACCTCTAATGAGGGGTTCACCTCTCCAATGAGGGGCGAACTTGTCTATACCCAAAAAGAGAGTGTTCCTAGGATCCTTATTATGAACCAACGCGTAATGCTTTGAGACAGAATGTTTAGGGAATCCCTTTCTGATGTTGGCTACGTGTTCATTGAGTCTAATGTTTAGGGCACGTTTGGTCCTACCAACATACTGGTGGCCACAAGGACATTGGAGTAGTGTAGTGGTGCATGAGATGAAAGGCTCAATATCATGGGATCTACCAGTACTGTGGCAAGTAAAGGCCCTAGTATTGCGCCGTTTGATCGAATTTAGAGTGCAAATCTGACATCTATTGCATTTATAAAAGCCAGTCAGTTGGTTCAGAAAAGTGGGCTTGGGCATTGGGGGTTCTAAAACATTGGGGGCCAAGCTATTCCTCAAAGACGAGGCTCCTTTAAAGACGAGCCTAGGTTTATCGGGCAAAGATTTACCTAAAATTGGATCATTATTAAGAATGTGCCAATGCCGGCGAATGCCGGTAGAAATCTACTGGTCAGGATCTCTGCCTGAGTCAAGAAATCCTAATCACTAGAACAGTTTCTCCTAATGCGGAGATATTGTCCCTTTGGTACTGCTCGCAACCAAGGGGCATGGTGGCAACTATCCACAGGGATATAAGAATTTCTATCGGTGGATTTGAAGTAAGTGGAAGGTGCAAACTGATTATCCTTGATAGTTATGACAATATCTAGGAAGTTAACAACAGACTGGCTACACTCATAATTGAATTGTATGCCTCTTTGGTTAGAATTGAGAGTTTCCATAAAGGCCAATAAGTCCTGGTGCTGGCCATCCCAAAGGAGGAGGACGTCATCTATATACCTGGCCCACAACAGAATCTGGGGTCTGTGGTGGGCATAGATGACATCCTCCTCCCACTGGGCCATAAAAAGTTTGGCCAAAGAGGGGGCATATTTAGCCCCCATGGCCACACCTGTGACCTGACGGAAGAACCTCCCATCAAACCAGAAATAGTTATGATAGGTGGCAAATTCTAACAAATCCATAATAAAGGAAATCTGTCGATTTGGGATATCCGAGTCTCTATTGAGGTACATCCTAACTGCATCCAAACCAATGTTATGTGGGATAATAGTAT
This sequence comes from Pelophylax lessonae, assembly GCF_965119305.1. NCBI lineage: Eukaryota > Metazoa > Chordata > Amphibia > Anura > Ranidae > Pelophylax > Pelophylax lessonae. The sequence goes on along the minus strand of NC_138771.1, from coordinate 102,839,601 downwards.
ACAACGAAGATATATCTGCCGTTACCATCCAGAGATTGGCAGTAGGGGTGAGATCAGATAACAAATTGATAATATGTCTCGTATCCTTCACATATGAAGGAGTTTTTTGGACTATAGGCTGCAAGTAAGAGTCAATGTACTTCCCCACCCGGGACATCACAGAGTCTATCCCACTAACAATGGGACGAGCCGGGGGGGAAGTCAGACTCTTGTGCAGCTTGGGGAGATAGTAAATTACAGGTGTCCGTGGGCATTTCGGAACAAGAAACGCCTTCTCTTTTTTAGTGAGTATATCGGACTTGTAACCCTCCTCCACAATCTCATCTAATCTCCTTTTATATTTATACTTTGGATCTGAATGTAATACCACATATGTTTGGTTGTCACCCAATATCCTATGCATCTCCATCATATAATCGTCCCTATCTAAAACAGCTATTCCTCCCCCCTTGTCAGCAGGTCTGATGACTAGATTCTTGTTATTACACAAGGAATCCAGCCCTGCTTTCAAATCTTGGGGTAAAGAGGTCTTGTGTACCTGAATACAGTCAAGGTCTCTAAGAACAACATCCCTAAATACTTTTAAGGAAGGTGTAAGGGAACCTGGCGGGTTAAAAAGTGATGCATTGGATAACCCGGAGTGTTGATATAGCTGGGGTACCGTGCTTTGGTTATTAATAGGGTTATTCATTATGTAAAGCTTAACATTCACCTTCCTTACAAACTTGTGAATGTCCATATAGGTTTGAAATTTGTTAAGAAGTTGTGGGGGTGCGAACATGAGACCTTTATCTAAAATGCGGATTCAGAACTGTTTAATGCCACTTTACTTAGATTAAAAATACCCGAGCCTTCTACGTTGTTGTCTTTTTTAGATTTGCTGCGCTTGCCTCCTCTACATCCTCTTGTGGTTCGGCAGGGCGTTTGACGCCTTGATTGGCTTTGGGAAAACCCCAACCGGGGTAGCTTTGAGTAGCCAACGGCTGTGGGTTGGGATTCTCAGGTGCCACCTCTCTCATTGGGCGAGTGCTAGTCTGTTGTTGTGATATACCAATGTCACTGGGGGCCTCATTGTCCCTATGTGGGAAAAACCGATTGTTAACAGGGACATTATAGTGATGGTTGTCCTGTCTATTGGGGATACGGTCTCGTTTATAACTCTGGAACTCCCTCTCAGGTCCAGGTGGTCGATTCTGAGGTGGATCAAACCATTGGGAATTCGATCTAGGAGGACTATGATATTAACACCAATGTGGTGACCGGTAATACTCTGCGTCTGGACCTTGATGGTTTGGGTAATAATACCCAGGCTCAGAGTAATTATCGGGTTCACGCCTCCATTGTGGGGTGTGGGGGTAATTTTGATGTTGTGTATAGCCATAACCATAGTGGTTACGATACCTTCCTCGTTGCCAGTCACCTTGTTGTCCCGGTGGGGGAAGGTTACCACCATGCTTAGATGAATTTGGTTGTGGCTTATTATTACCTGGATTGGTTCCTCTGAAAGGTGATTTAAAATAAGGACGTCGTGCATTTTGTCTAGGTCCCTTCTTTGTATTTTTTGGGCCATTATTATTAGTTGGCGTTGGGCCATTAAATCCCACCCTAGGAGGATTGGTGGAAACCTCCATCGCCTCATCAGGTGATTCAGAATCTCCAAAAAGTTTTTTTTGCCATTCGAAAACAGTACTAGAGTGATAGTCCTGTAAATCATGATTAAACTTTTTACGTTTTTTTATTTTTTGTTCTTTTTCAAGATATTTCAGGAGATCTGCAGAGGCGGTCTTATATTCCTCACTAGTCATATAAGGAACTAATTTTTCTTTTGCAGCTTTGATCTCCCCATCCAATTTAGAGAGTTTAGCGCTCTTATGGGCTGAGAGAAATTTAAGAAAATTGATACCTGCTTCGCTAAAATAACGGTACCATTCTTCTAATTCCACCTCGCCCACTTGGGGACATACTTCCCATCTTAAACTTCTTGGGACCATAGTTTAGATTCTGTTGTGGGCCAGGTATATAGATGACGTCCTCCTCCTTTGGGATGGCCAGGACCAGGACTTATTGGCCTTTATGGAAACTCTCAATTCTAACCAAAGAGGCATACAATTCAATTATGAGTGTAGCCAGTCTGTTGTTAACTTCCTAGATATTGTCATAACTATCAAGGATAATCAGTTTGCAACTTCCACTTACTTCAAATCCACCGATAGAAATTTTTATATCCCTGTGGATAGTTGCCACCATGCCCCTTGGTTGCGAGCAGTACCAAAGGGACAATATCTCTGCATTAGGAGAAACTGTTCTAGTGATCAGGATTTCTTGACTCATGGAAAGAGATCCTGACCAGTAGATTTCTTGATAAGGGGTATGATTATGATTTCCCACAACAAATTCTTATGGAAGTGTACCTTTTGGACAGGACACAACTTTTGAGACCCCGTAATACTGATGATATTGGATTAACATCTTCGTCAACTACTCCTTTTATCACTACTTTTTCTAGCCAGCACATGAATATCAAAAACCTGATTCGCCGGCATTGGCACATTCTTAATAATGATCCAATTTTAGGTAAATCTTTGCCCGATAAACCTAGGCTCGTCTTTAAAGGAGCCTCGTCTTTGAGGAATAGCTTGGCCCCCAATGTTTTAGAACCCCCAATGCCCAAGCCCACTTTTCTGAACCAACTGACTGGCTTTTATAAATGCAATAGATGTCAGATTTGCACTCTAAATTCGATCAAACGGCGCAATACTAGGGCCTTTACTTGCCACAGTACTGGTAGATCCCATGATATTGAGCCTTTCATCTCATGCACCACTACAGGGGTGGTATACTTACTCCAATGTCCTTGTGGCCACCAGTATGTTGGTAGGACCAAACGTGCCCTAAACATTAGACTCAATGAACACGTAGCCAACATCAGAAAGGGATTCCCTAAACATTCTGTCTCAAAGCATTACGCGTTGGTTCATAATAAGGATCCTAGGAACACTCTCTTTTTGGGTGTAAACAAGTTCGCCCCTCATTGGAGAGGTGAACCCCTCATTAGAGGTCTATCCCGACTTGAGATGTCCTGGATAAACAGATTAAAGACTTATACACCTTTCGGGCTAAATGTGGATACAGAGGTTAATGCTTTTATTGATAATGCCTAGTGTTATGGTTTTGTCTACATGTTATCCATCCTGATTCACTTTTAGTGCCCATACCAGTTTAATAACTTTAAATGGGGACATCCAGATGTATTTATATAAATTTATATAATATTTATGCATTTATATTTATAGTATATTGTATGTGTTTATGGTTTTATATTAGCTATTGCATTATTGTATTATATTATATTTATATTGTCAATACAATTCTGTGATTATTTCCTTTCTGGTTCTGAATCCATCACCGGAATCTCACCTCCTAATATTGATTTTTTAGCCATTTAACATGATTGATGTATATTGATCCTTATGGATGTTTGCCTCACTCGATACGTCTAATGAGCTATTTTAGTGTTTTTATATATTATATTATGGGTTTTTAAATATATGTTTTTATGTATATTTTTTATATATATATTTTATGTATATATATATATATTTTTATGTATATACGATTTTTTCATAGTACCATAATTTTATGGATGTATCGAGTGTAATCTTATCTCCATTTGATGGTGCAATTTATGACATTTTATATATATGACCGACCGAGACCCATTAAGTGGTTCCGGGGTATGATATACCTTTTGTTTACATATATGGTCAAGGAGTTCCGGTTCATGCCTACTAGTTCCCGTTTATTATGTTTTTGAAAATGGCCGATTTGTTTATTTACATGGTTGATCGTGGAGTTCCGCTCTACGCCTACCAGTTCCTGTCTTTTTCACCATTTCAAAAATGGCCGACTGGGAGCTTCCGGTCATTGATTTAGCGCCTTTTTGGTTTTAAATAGGTGGCGTCAGCACGCCGCCCGTACCTTCGATAATGTCATCTCTGACGAAACGCGTCAGCTCACGGCGTGCTGACGTCATCCTCAGTGTCTAGGAAGTGCGGGCGAGCGGAGCCGTCTGGCCGGCGGCTGTATCTCTCTTGCCGTTTTTCTGTTGTGCTCTGTAAGTGTGATTCTTTTTATATTAATAAATAAATTGTGGGATTTTACGCTATTGGCGCCCCTCTTTTATTTTCATGACTGGATTATCCACCGTATCCTGAGCCACTGTTTGCGGGCATATGGGCCATCCATTCCTGTATACGCCAGCTACTGATATTCGCCTACCCCTTATCATCATCTGGTAAGGTATATAGGAGTTATGGTGACACGGTTTAGCATGCTTGTGATTTTCACATTCTCTATGGGCGTTTTGGATAGAGTTATCTGGTAAGCTGCATTCCTATCGGTGGAGGGATCTGTTCACATCATCTACAGCATATTTAGTCCGATATCTTTATTTCACTTTTGGACCTATTTGGACTGCGAGATCCATTGTCTACCGCCTTTGCTGTATCTCTGGAGTCTGTGATCTTATTTGGCACGTGTTTATGGGTTTCTGGTAAGCCTCCTATTCATACGGTTATTCCACAAGTTTTCTTTTCAACATCCGGCTTATGGACTTTATGGACTGTTCATTTAATGTTTGATACAATTTTAATATTGTTCGATCATTTTTAGCGCGATTTATTATTATTAAAATTACATACATCCCAGAAGTTTTCAGGAGGAGAGGAGGGTTTTTCTTAGCTAAGCACACCCTCCTACACGTAGGCCTGGTCTAAGGGCAGATGGATTACATGAAGTAAATTGTGTTGTTTGTGCTGGATCACTGTGACCCTTGACCTTTTTCTCCTGATGCATGATGGGGGGGGGGTGGGGCTGTACCAGGAAGTGAGACACAGTGTGTGTGGGACTGCAAGCAGCAACATGAGACTGAGAAGAGATTACATCTGGTAGGAACAGAAGCCTGTTGTATTAAGACTCCTCCATGTAAGAATGCCATCATGTTTCTGAGTGAGTAATAAACCTTTCCCTGGTTAAGAAGTACATCCGACCTGTGTGTAACTTGCTGAGTGGATACTGGCAGCATTGCTAGCAACACCCCGAGAGACCTCATTTCGAAGGGACATAACATAAATGCTACATGAATCATCTGCCTTTACTCAAGATGGCCATGACCAAAGATGCTAGGGGATCATTTTCAAGGTGATTTCTCAGCAAAATGGAGACATGGATGGGTGAATATTAAAAATTAAATAGTGTTTTCAGTTTGTGGTGCTCAAATGCAGTTTAGTTCTGCTTTACTAAAAAATATTTCATTAAGGGATAGGGGAATTCAGAAACAGTCAGGTTATACTATCAGCATTGGTTTTGTGAGAAAGTAGTACCAAGGACCACCAGCTGAATCACGCACCACACTGCCACCTACCACAACTGGGAATAGACAGCTGCCGGAGTGGTAAAGTGCTCCAGCAGCTCTCCATTGTTGTATGAACTTAGCCTTTTCCTCTGCACACTAAAGTTAACCATACTTTGTGTGAGGATTGGCCATATTAATTCCTCCAAAACTCTTTGTAGAGTTATATCCTATGGAAAGGGAGTTTTTGAAAAAATAGTCTGTTCCAGTAGTGTATCTTGCCATCTCCATTCTCAACAAGCTTCTCGGTCCTGTTGAAGATGTTCCCTCATTTACCAATTCATTCCACATGCATTTTGAAACCTTTGCCTTCACAAGTCCTGCAGACCTTTGGTGCTGCTATTTTGCTGTGCTCTGAGAATGTAGTTCACCAGGTTACTAAGATGACAGGGCTATCTTTACATTTGTGCAGACTTTTGTGGCTATGAGCTTGGTCTGTTTAGCCTGCTTGTAAAAGGTGACTTTTACGCATTCCTTTCGAATGTGAATAGTTGTTTGGTATATCCCTTGATACATTTATCAAGGGAGTTACTGTGGGCAAAGTACTTCAAATCCACAAAAAAATTATCTAAGCCTACAACTACCTCTTCTTACCAAAAGGGTACCTTATGCGCTTCTTCCAAGCCTCCTCCTCTAAGTCAAAGGCAAAGCCATCCTTTCATCACAAACAAATACAAGTAGTAATCACAGTTCTTCTAGAAGAAAAGTTCAAAGGGTTTTACTCAAACCTATTAAGTCTCAAAACTGACGTAGGCATTCACCCAATTTTTAGCTTAAAATCCCTGAATGTGTGTCCCAAAACTTTGCATGAATTCTGTAAGATCTGTCATTGTATGTCTCAAATCATGGTGCTCCTGCCCACTCCTGGCCCTGCTAAAATCTCATGGCATCCTTGTCCCAGGACACTTAGATGACCTGCAGCTGAAAGACTCAACTATGGTCTTGTCTTCAAACATTTAAAAGAACATATCATAGTATTGCTTCTCTGAGGTCTGAATGTAAGACTCCAGGCATTCCTCAACTTGCTTCTGCATGAGGAGAATCCCGCCAGCAAAGTGGCTTTTTTGGTGGCAATTATCTCCATCAGGCGTGTTTTTGAGGTGCACGCTCTTTTTTGTAAATGCATTTTTTATCTTGCATAGCAATAAAGTGATCCTGACACCCAGACCTTCCTTCCTCCCCATGGTGGTCTCGTCCTTTCACCTTAACCACTTGCCTACAGTGCACTTTCACCCCCTTCCTGCCCAGACCGATTTTCAGCTTTCAGCGCTCTCACACTTTGACTGAGAATTACTCAGTCATGCAACACTGTACCCATACAAAAATTGTGTCCTTTTTTTCACACAAATAGAGCTTTCTTTTGATGGTATTTGATCAATACTGGGTTTTTAATTTTTTGTGCTATAAATAAAAAAAGACTGAAAATATCGTGAAAAAACGCATTTTTCTTTGTTTCTGTCATAAAATTTTGCAAATTAGTAATTTTTCTTCACAAATTTTGGCCAAAATTTATACTGCTACTTATCTTTGGTAAAATAACCCAAGTAAGTGTATATTATTTGGTCTTTGTGAAAGTTATAGAGTCCACAAGCTATGGTGCGAATCATTGAAAATTGATCACACTTGATCACACCTGATGTACTGAAGGCCTATCTCATTTCGTGAGACACTAAAAAGTCAGAAAAGTACAAATACCCCCCAAGTGACCCCTTTTTGGAAAGTAGACATTTCAAGGTATTTAATAAGGGGCATGGTGAGCTTTTTGAAGTTGTATTTTTTTCCCACAATGCTTTGCAAAATGAAGATTTTTTTTTTATTTTTTTTTTACAAATTGCTGTATTAACAGGTTATTTCTCTCACACAGCACATGTATACTTGCAACTACACCCCAAAACACATTCTACTACTCCTCCTGAGTATGGTGATACCACATGTGTGAGACTTTTTCACAGCCTGGCCACATACAGAGGCCTAACATCCAAGTAGCACCGTCCGGCATTCTAGGAGCACAAATTACACATATAATTTCCTGACAACCTATCGTACTTTTGAAGGCCCTGGAGCACCAGGACAATGGAAACCCCCATAAAATGACCCCATTTTGGAAAGCAAACAGCCCAACGTATAATTTTTGAGGCATAATGAGTCTTTTGAATATGTCATTTTTTTCCACAAGTTTTTGGAAAATGTGGAAAGAAAATGAAAACACATTTTTTTTACACAAAGCTGTCCATTTATGCAATATTTCTAACACATAGCATGTACATAGCAAAAATTGCACCCCAAAATACATTCTGCTATTCCTCCTGAGTATGGCGATACCACATGTGTAACACTTTTTCACAGCCTGACCACATACAGACGCCTAACATCCAAGTAGCGCTTTACACAAAGTTGTCCATTTATCCACTTTAAGACTGGGTCTATTTTTGACACTTGGTGTTTACAAGCTAAAATCATTTTTTTTGCTAGAAAACTACTTGGAACCCCCAAACATTATATATTTTTTTTTAGCAGAGACCCTAGAGAATAAAATGGAGATCGTTGCAATATTTTTTATCACACCATATTTGCGCAGCAGTCTTCCAAATGCGATTTTTTTGAAAAAAATTCACTTTTTTGAACTAAAAAATAAGAAAACAGTAAATTTAGCCCAATTTTTTTCCATAATGTGAAAGATAATATTACGCCGAGTAATTAGATACCCAACATGTCATGCTTCAAAATTGCGCATGCTCACAGAATGGCGCCAAACATTGGTACTTAAAAATCCCCATAGGCAACATTTTAAAAATTTCTGCAGGCTACCAGCTTAGAGTTACAGAGGAGGTCTAGGGCTCAAATTATTGCTCTCGCTCTAACGTTTGCGGCGATACCTCACATGTATGGTTTGAACACCGTTTACATATGTGGGCGGGACTTGCGTATGCGTTTGCTTCTGCGCACGAGCTAACGGGGACAGGGCGCTTTCATTTTTTTTTTTTCCTATTTATTTTATTTATTATTTTTTCATTTTTACACAGTTTAAAAAAAAAAATGTTTTGATCATTTTTATTCCTATTACAAGGAATGTAAACATCCCTTGTAATAGAAATAGGCATGACAGGTCCTCTTTATTGTGAGATCTGGGGTCAAAAAGACCTCACACCTCACAACTACACTAAAAAATAAAAAAAAATAAAAAATTGTTGAAAGAGGAAAAAAAAAAAGAAAAAAAAAAAAGCGGCCCTTTAAACCGGTTGCTAGGCAACGTCTTTTGACGTAGCTCCGGTCCTCCAAGACCATAGAGTCGAGTGAGGGCCATCTTGCCCTCACTCGACTTCCTGTCTCTGAGGATCCGGGACCGGATAGTTTTCCCCGCTGCCGGCGGGTCCGGTAAGCTGGGAAAACGTCTGGGACGCGGCAGGAGGGGGGGGGGGGGCACCTCTTCCCCTGCACCGTAAGGGTAATTTCGCGGCGAATCCGCCACTGGGACCACCCTTATCTGAAAGCCGACCGCCCGCCGTTTCAAAAAATACCGGGGGTTATGGGGGCTATCTGCTGCCATAACCCCAGTATTTAGCTTTTAATGGCCGACGCATATAGTCGTTAGGCAGTCAGTAAGTGATTGCATGTATATGGCAAACAGGTGACGATGACTGATGGGGTGACAGGTGACGATGACTGATGGGGTGACAGGTGACAATGACTGATGGGGTGACAGGTGAAGATGACTGATGGGGTGACAGGTGACGATGACTGATGGGGTGACAGGTGACGATGACTGATGGGGTGACAGGTGACGATGATTGATGAGGTGACAAGTGACGATGATTGATGGGGTGACAAATGACAATCACTGACGGGGTGACATGTGATGATGATTGATGGGGTGATAAGTGACGATCACTGATGGGGTGTCAAGTGACGATGATTGATAGGGTGACAGATGACGATGACTGATGGGGTGACAGGTGACGATGACTGATGGGGTGACAGGTGACGGTGATTGATGGGGTGACAGGTGATGGGTGATGGTCACTGATGGGTGACAGGTGACGGGCGATGGTGCACGGCGGTACTGATGGCAGTCTCTGGTGACCGGTGAACTTTAGGCTACGTTCACATGTGAGCGCAGCGATCGCAGGCAGAATCACTGCGATTCTGCCCGCGATCCAGAAATCATTGCAAATCGCGGGGCGCCTGTGCGTTGCCCGTGATTTGCAATAGCACCCCAAACGCTGTGCAATGTTGCTGCGATTTCCGCCTGCCGAATCGCGGTAACATCACGCAAACAACGCATGACGCCCCAAAGAAACTCTTGTACCTTTTTTGGGCGTCATGCGTTGTTTGCGCGATGTTACCGCGATTCGGCAGGCGGAAATGGCGGCAACATCGCACAGCGTTTGGGGTGCTATTGCAAATCACGGGCAACGCACAGGCGTCCCGCGATTTGCAATGATTTCCGGATCGCGGGCAGAATCGATGGGATTCTGCCAGCGACCGCTGCGCTCACATGTGAACGTTATGGGTGTCAATTTCTGGGCAATGATGAGGTGACTGTTGGGTGACAGGTGACATTGGGGGGGGGGGGGCTGAGGACTGTGTGGGGACATTTATTTCTGTGCTTTTACTTTGTGACAGGTGTACAGAGCAGTAACTCACTATTTCTAGCTCTGCTCTCCTCACACTGGAAACTGTATGAGGAGAGAAGAGCTAGTAACAGTGAGTTACTGCTCTGTTTACATTTTGTGATCGGCTGTGAATGGATTCACAGCCGATCACATAGTAAACAGTCACTGTCAGTGACTGTTTACTACTGCCGGTGACAGCTGTGTTCCTACGGAACACAGTGCCACAGACATGACCGCGCTGCGCGCTCCCGATCGCGCATGCGCGGTCATCTTGTGGGCGCCTTCATTGTGATCGGCTGTGTCATTGGAACACAGCCGATCACGTGGGAAACAGCCACGCCCATTGGCTGTTTCCCCCCTGCCGGTGACGGGGGGGGTGTCCCGGGGACACCCCGACACCGGCAGTGCAGGGCGGCGCGCACGCGATCGCGTGCCTGCCCTGCTTAAAGTGCCGCCGTCATATGACGGCAGCCCAGGATAATGGTCGCTCCGCTCCGCCGTCATATGACGGCGGGGGGGCGGCAAGCGGTTAAAGAAGATATTATCATCCCTTCCTTCTGTCCTGCCCTGAAGCACTCCACAGAGATTTCCCTTCATTGTCTGGATGTGGTCAGAACAGTTAGGGTTTAGCTAACTGCAACATCTTCCTTCAAAAAACTGATCCCCTTTTTGTCCTTCCTCCATGCCCTAAGAAGGGCAATCTCTCTTCCGCTTTCAATAGCTAGGTGACTCAGGCAGCTTATTTCCAGGGCTTAAACCTACCTGTAAATTCCAAATCTTGTACAGTATAGGATACAGGTCTCTCCCATCTGTTCAATAGTTCTCCTTCTCGCTCATTACATAACTGGAGTTCCACAGAGTGGGTTTAGATTATGAGATTGCACTGAGGAAGAGTTCCCAGCAAAGCTTTTGCCAATTTCAAATCACTTGATGGTAGCAGCTTATAACTCGTGGCCTTTGAATTCATATTCGGCGTCCTTTACTGTACACCAAGATATGGAATTTACATGGAAGTCAAAATCAAAAATTTTTTTGTAATCTGCATCTTCTGTATACATTTTCTTTTGCATGTTCTTTGCCTAAATTCCAGCTGCTAAAGTGATGTCTGACTGGAGTATGGAACGATGCTACCTGGCTACTTTTTGATTATAGCAGATGGTGTTTATTTATTTATTTATTTTTTTCAAAGTTGATTGTATTAGCTTAATAAATATAGTGTGTATGTGTGTATAACATATTTATATAAGTGTTTGTCTACTTGTATAAAAATTTCTTTTTTTAATACAGCATGATAATTAGGGCAGACACATGGCCCCTGGAAGGGATAATACGGGGCCAAGAAAGGAATGGCATGGTCCAAATGTACAAGGGAGTGGATATGACAACAGAAGAATGCCAGATGGTTGCAGTGGAGACATGATGTCTTCACATTCCAGGTTTGCAGGTTATATTTTTTTTCGTAGATTTTTTTCCCCCTGTAATATATATACAGTGCCTTGCGAAAGTATTCGGCCCCCTTGAACTTTGCGACCTTTTGCCACATTTCAGGCTTCAAACATAAAGATGTAAAACTGTAATTTTTTGTGAAGAATCAACAAGTGGGACACAATCATCAAGTGGAACGAAATTTATTGGATATTTCAAACTTTGTTAACAAATAAAAAACTGAAAAATTGGGCGTGCAAAATTATTCAGCCCCCTTAAGTTAATACTTTGTAGCACCACCTTTTGCTGCGATTACAGCTGTAAGTCGCTTGGGGTATGTCTCTATCAGTTTTGCACATCGAGAGACTGCACAGGACTCTGTGCAGGCCAGTCAAGTTCCTCCACCCCAAACTCGCTCATCCATGTCTTTATGGACCTTGTTTGTGCCCTGGTGCGCAGTCATGTTGGAACGGGAAGGGGCCAACACCTTTGTGATGAATTAGAGCGCAGACTGTTAGCCATGCCTTCTCTCCAACATCCTCTGGAAAAATAGTCAAACATTCTCATAGACACACTCCTAAACCTTGTGGACAGCCTTCCCAGAAGAGTTGAAGCTGTTATAGCTGCAAAGGGTGGGCCAACTCAATATTGAACCCTATGGACTAAGACTGAGATGCCATTAAAGTTTGTGTGTGTGTAAAGGCAGGCGTCCCAATACTGTGTGTGTGTATTTATAGGAAAATAGAAACATTCGTACATGGTGACCTAACCACTTGAAGACCCCAGGGTAGTATTAACTTTTTAAATCAAATATTTGAAAGCAATAATTATTATTATTTTTTTTTTTAACCTAAACACGCTTGTTGTCCCTGTTGTTCCCATTCTGTTTTAAATTAACAGAAGTTTGCATAGTTTTCTCAAAAAGTTAGGACATATAAATGTAACGTGACTCTACCTTAGGCTGGGATTTTATATTTTAAGGCCTTTTGAACACTGGGCTTTCAGCCCCTTATGTATGAGACTCCAGCATTTAATGACTGCTGGAGGGCACGGACGCACTGTCCAGCTCTGCTGCCAGCAGTCTAACAAACTTTTCTGACAGTTTCTGTGGATGGGAACTGTACTCGGTGGTATGCAAGCAAGCGATCTGCGTTGCAGGCATTAGCCACTGCGCACATACTGCCCTAAACAGACTCGTCCACCCGAAGGAGCTTGTAACAAAGAGAAAATCAGCCCACCAAGTTGTCAGGGTTACCTGATCCGAGGCCGAGGTGCTGAGAGGGCTCCCCTTCGGGCTCAGTGCGGCGCACCCCTGGAGATGGTACAGAGGGTGTGGCGCCCCAAGTGGCACGGGTTACCAGCTGCAGGCAGGTAGGTAGAATCAGGAGCAAACTGAGAGCAAACTGGAACAGGCTGGAATCACAGCAGGGTATAAGTCTTTCAAGGGCTCTGAAGCAGCCGGGCTACCTTGTGCCGAGGAATAGTCTCTAGTAGAGGAGACAGGTACTGGCCGAGGTCTGGGACTGGAGCAGGCAGCGGGAACCGTGGTACAAGCCGAGGTCATGCACAGAAGACAACCAGAATAGCCGAGGTCTTGAAGCAAGCCGGGGTCATACACGGTAGGTAACGGAAGCAAGGTCAGTGGGAGAAGCCAAGGGTCAAACTAGGAGCAGGAGATCAAACGGAATCAGGAACAAGCCGAAGTCACAACAGGAAATCCACACAGGAAACAGGAAGCACAGGAAGCTGAGAGATAATCCAGCAATGAGTCTGATCCTATGGCATTCTTTTATAGGCCATTTCCCTGACAGGCCAGCAGAGGGCTATGTCAGTTGAGTCAGGAATGTCCATTGCTATTACTGGCAATGTTGCCATTTCTCCTACGGCCATTTCCCTGACAGTGCCCCCCCCCCCCCCCCCCAAGGGGCAGCCTCCGGATGCCCAGACGGACCAGTCTCTCTGAGTGTCTGTTGTGGAACTCCCGGATTAGTCTAGGAGCGTGAACATTATCTGCAGGTTCCCAGGAATTTTCCTCTGCAGAATATCCCTTCTACTTGATGAGGTACTGGGTTTTTCTACCCCTCTTTCTGCAATCCATTATGGCCTCCACTTCGTACTCCGCTTCGCCTTCCACCAGGACTGGAGGAGGAGGCAATTCATCCCTACCAGAAAAAGGACTGGGTACAACTGGTTTTAGCAGAGATACGTGAAATACTGGGTGAATTTTGTAGGAGCTGGGTAAAACCAGTTCGAAAGCCACAGGGTTGACCTCCCTTTTGATCTCAAAGGGTCCAATGAATCTTGGACCCAGTTTCCGGGATGGGCAGGAAAGTTTCAGATTAGTTGAGGAAAGCCACACTTTGTCCCCTTTTTTAAAGGTAGGTTTGTTTCTTTTCTTTTTATCATAGAACCTCTTGTAATCTGTTTGTGCTTTCTGGATGGCCTCCTGAAGGAATAAGTAGTTTGTCCGGATAGAATCAATCCGGTCTTGGACTGCAGGGACAGATGCCTCAGGAACTGTATTGGGCAAAAAGTAGGGATGGAACCCATAATTCGCCCAAAATGGGGACTGGTTAGTGGCGGCATGTACTGAATTATTGTATGCAAACTCCGCACATGGGAGAAGGGATATCCAGTCATTTTGGGCAAAAGTACAGAAACAACGAAGATACTGTTCTAGAGTCTGGTTTGTTCTTTCTGTCTGGCCATTGCTTTGGGGATCTTTACGGAGACGGAGAAGATTCGCATACTTGGAAGTAAGAACTTTGTGGGAGGAACCCTCCGCAGTAGAGACAAAGATTGGCTTGTCAGCGGCGTTGTCTTTCATCTGCACTCAGTGAAGAATGCACCAGGCTGATCTGCATTGGTTCATCCTCTGCATGGATAGCGGGGAAAGGCGCTGGTGCTGGAGTTGGAGTGAAGTGGTAAGGGGCCCTAGGCAACATCCAGGTTGGGCGAGAAGTCTGTGAGCGCTCAGACCAACGCTCCCGGAGGCGCCTATCGAGCTGGATAGTAAGTTGAATCAGTCCCTCCAGGGTAGTGGGAGTCTCTACCCTGGCCAGCTCGTCTTTAAGAGATTTGGATAATCCCAGACGGTATTGGTACCTAAGGGCCGCCTCATTCCAGCACGTATCAGCAGACCACTTGCGGAACTCTACTGTGTAATCTTCGGCGGGGCGTTTTCCCTGCTGGAGGGAATGTAAGGTAGCCTCAGCCGTAGCCACACGCTGAGGATCATTATACAGTTGGGCCATTAGATCAAAGAAGGTGTCCATAGAATTGAGAGCAGGGTTCTTTTGCTCCAGCAGGCCATGGGCCCAGGCCTGGGGCTCCTCCAAAAGTAATGAAATCGCAAACCCAACCTTTACAGTCTCTGAAGTAAAAGTCCTAGGCTGGAGGGCCAGGTATAGTTGGCAGGCGTTTCTGAAGGATAATCCAGCAATGAGTCTGATCCTATGGCATCCTTTTATAGGCCATTTCCCTGACAGGCCAGCAGAGGGCTATGTCAGTTGAGTCAGGAATGTCCATTGCTATTACTGGCAATGTTGCCAGTTCTCCTACGGCCATTTCCCTGACACAAGTAGATTCTGGAATACTTTGTGTATATGTCACCGGCGTAAACTAAACAATAAAATCCTAACCAATATGTGGTTTGCTACAGCTAGAGTAACTCTTTACAGGAGTATATGCATACAAAAGTCCAGAAGTAGCTGCTCTAACCAACACGTGAATTATTAATAACCCAAATCAACATGAAATAAAAATATTCCAACACCACTAACAATGTGCAACAAAAATATAAACTAAAAATTATGATATTGATAAAAAATAAAGTGTACATGAATCCATTCCTTGCCAGTAATAGTGATATCTTGTATATAGTTGCTCATATGGTTGATCAACCCAACTTTATCGCCTATATGCACCACTTTCCAAAATTCACACTCTCCAAACGGCAGTGAAGTAAACACCAGATCAATATAAACGTCCCCCAGGTGTATGCAATGGCATTCCACTGACACAGTTCCAGATATATGAAACAGTCTCAGGTCTATGCAATGGCGTTGCACTGACTCCTTGTTTGCTCCAACCGGCTCCTCTCTCATGCACTTATGTAATCAAATAATAGCCATCATTGTGCAATATCCCATTCAGTCTTATTTAAAAAAAAAACTTTAAAATTTTACACTCACATGTAGAAGTGCCCTTAGACTGCCAATAAGTCTACCAACTGAGCCTGTGAGGTTACACTGGGCTATGAGTCCTGGCCATGACTTTTTTTTCCTCAATGTCTTGTAAAAAATGAGGTGATATAAAAATAAAGCTGGCTTTAAGTTTTACATTGTGTTTTAGGAGTTGCTTTTTGTATATAGAGTATTGCAATTAGCTATTGTGGGACCCCTCTAATCCACATTTGTGACTATATACAGTTTAAAGTGCATGTTGGCGCAATAATTAAAAAAAAAAAATAATATAAAATGTAAAATAAAAAAGAAGCTGTATGTCTTTGTAATACATGCACACTTTCTTATGTTATTTAATTTAAATAGCTAAAGGACTCAGTTCAGCATTATTCTCCACCTAAGGGTTATAGCGCCACCTTCAGAAGTAGGACACTAGGCAACAAAAACCAACAAAGCACCACCTATGGGCAGACCTTACTGGAGGACACCCCCCCCCCACCTGCTATAGGCAGCTTATGTTTTTTCTGCCCAGTGAACTTGTAAAGGCCTAAGCTCCCAGCTGGGAATCTTGGTCTCTATTTTTTTTTCCTTCGAGTCTTCTACATCTTCTATCAACAGCTGAGCTCAGACTGGATAATATAGGTCATGTAGTCACCCCAGTTCAGCTTAGGAGGGCATGCAGGCATTTAGCTATGCGCTGGGTTAGCTGCGACAGCCCAGTGTGGATGACGAGCAGCCTTGTAAGTGTTTCTCATGGGGGGCACATATGACCTGAATCTGCTGCAGGTTGGTTGCTCAGTGTCCCCCCAGGTGGACAGTGCTTCAGCTGAGAGGCATTTTGTTGGAGAATGTACCTGTGACTTCTTCAGGAGAGGTAAGTGACATAACCCCTCTTCCTCTGTTTTTTATTTTCTGGGGTGATTTTGGGCACTTGGCTGGGTGGGGCTGTTATGGATGGGCTGTTGTGCCTGCCACATTCTTTTATGGACCTAGGAGCAGATGTGCTGTGGCCCGGCGTCTTCATCTGGATGAGTGGCACTGTCATTACCTGGCATTTTGCTGATTGTTCATCAGCACTGTTTTGGGTCCAAGGTGCAGTGAGTCTTGGCAGCCCTGCCTATTAGTGGCAACTTGATGGTGCCCTCTGCTAGCCCTCTGACTTGGCCTTTTGGGGTTCTTCAGGTGGCTGAACACTCCTGCTGGGGAGGGGGGGGGCCTGCTTTCCTTTTGCACACACTATGGCTGTTACTCAATGCCCAGGGGGGGCCTGTTGTGTTTACTCTAGGATCTGGTCCTTGGTTGCTAGGTTTTCCCTCCCTGAGCAAATGGGCCCCTTCTCTTGTAGCCTGAGACTGTTTGGATGCTAATTTAAGTGCTTGCTAAGCCGTGTTGTGGCTTGTTACTGTCTCTTCCCTTTGTTGTGGCAATTAGTCCTGTGGGGTCACCGATGGCTGTTTAACCCCAGGCTTTTGGGTGTTTTGGCCCATACACAGATACCCTGCTTGCAGGTATTTCTTTTCTCTGGTGTCATGTCTGAAATTATGAACCCCCTATGCTGGTTGCTGCCTGTCACCCATGCTACTCCCTGGTGTACCTTTGTGCAGACAGGGAACTTCCTGCTGGCCCTTCCTGCCCATGGAGTTGGTAGCCAGTGCTTCCTTGGTGAAATTGCCTCTGTTGTGTGTGACTGGGCTCCTGTGGTTGGGGTTAATTCTTCTCACTACTCATTTAGATGCTTGCTGTCGGGGGGCCTGTTCGGCCTCTGTGGCGCATGTTCTTGCCGAGGTGTATTTTTGTCTGTGCTGTCCTGGACACTTTCTGGTGTGCTGCCACCCTCTCTGGGGGCAAAGAAGACTGTCTGCTGCTTTCCTACAGTTGTGCAGGGCTATTTTGGTATTTTGGTATGGATTCCTCTATTGATTCCTGCCAAATCTGGTCATGGGCCTCCTGGATGCCCAGGTCAGGTCATAGAATACAGGGTTTGGAACCTTTTTTTTGTGGGCCTAGGATAGACAACTACTCTTCTAACAGCCTTGTTTATTACTGTCTTGGCTGCACTATCTGGCATTCAAGAGTTTTACCTCATCAGGACACGCTCGCTCTGTAACCTGGGCATACAGCGGTTGCCTACACCAATCGATTTATGATGCCCAAGGAGGCAATTGTTTTTTTTTTTTTTTTTACCATTTATGGACATCCAGGTTCTTAACCTCTTTCTACAGGTCGGGCTTCCAGATAGCCAGAATCTTCTCACTCTGTAGTGACCTTTCTCTACCAGGGGGATTTCCTGGCTTCCATAGCCTTCAGGCTACATACTTTGCTGTTTCTATCTGTAAGAGGCACCTGCGGTTCTGTGCCTGTGTTTAAGGATGAATTTTGCCATTTTGCCGCTCTTCCCCTTGCTCTGGTCTCTGACCCCTAGGTTTTTACCAAGGTGTTGGCCCTGGTTCTTGTGTGCCGTGACTCTGGGGGATTTCCTTGGTGAGCTTTCTGGACCATCTCCCCCGCTTCTGTTGAAATCATTTTTTTTCTGTGAAAGTTTTTTGACCAATCACGGTTTGCATTCTGGAGGTGTTCAGCTGGATCCTGCACTTCCAGTAGTCTTCCCTGGTTCTGACATTTCAGTTGGAATATTATGGCTTGATCTGGTCTTGACACAGGCCTAGGGACCCGCTGAGGTCCACCCTGTGATTCTGCAGGCCAGTGTTGGGTCTCATGTTTTCCATCTTCAAGGTGATCCTGTATGCACAGTTCCATGCTCGAGTTCTGCAGGCAGAAATCCTGCCCAGTTGGGACACTATTCGTGATTGAACAGTTTGTCAGGCTCTCTTCCCCCTTTGGTGGTTCCAAACTCAGGTCTGGGGATGGCAAGTCATTCTTGGATAGTGGCCACAACAGACTCTAGTCTCGTCCGGTGGGGCTGGGGGCAGTGATGGGTCAGATGTCAGCCCAGAGCCTTTGGTAAAGATTGCATTTTTGGTGGCTGTCACCTCTGCACGCCGTCTGAGCTGACGAGTTTTGTGAATCCCCTTATTTGGTCTTGCACAGGGATGGGGTGGTTCTCCATCTGTGTCCTGCCTTCTTTTATCAAAGGTTGTGTCTGCCTTTTGCTTAATAGAAGACACAGTTTTTCAGTGTCTCTGTCCTTGTTGCTCACATCCACAGGTTCTTCCTTCCCTGGATGTGGTTTGAGCTGTACAGGTGTATCTTTCTGCTATATCTCCCTTCCTGAACACAGACTCCTTTGTTTGTGCTTGCGGATAGTCTGCATGCAAGGTTTGGCAGCTTCTTCTGCCTCTCTTTCTTGGTGGATTGGAAAGACTGTTCAGGTCTCTGCCATTAGGGGTTAGGTCCCCCTTATAAGTTATATCAGGCCACGCGGAGGACAATGAGGGAGAGATTTACTAAAAGTAGAGCACTCAGAATCTGGTGCAGCTGCGCATCGTAGCCAATCAGCTTCTAACTTTAGCTTGTTCAATTAGGCTTTGACAATAAAACCTGGAATGTGTGGATGAGGAACCAAGTCAGTATCTGTTTTTGAACCTGCTGTTTGAATGAAATAAACTGAAATCATCTATAGGCTGCTTAACTTGTCTAAAACATGGTCTGGAATTTAGCGCTCAGACTTAAAGGATGGTATAGATTTTACATAGTTACATAGTAGTTGAGGTTGAATAAAGACAATAGTCCATCCAGTTCAACCTGTGTAGGTAGGTGTGTGTGTGGACACTTGAATGTTTTGATCTTTGAGATGTACGTCCAACAGTCTTTTAAAAGTAGCCATACTCCCCGCAGTTACCACCATTTGTGGAAGAGAGTTCCACAATCTTATAGCCCTTACTTTAAAAAAAAAAAAAAAAACCCTACGTAACCTGAGGTTAAATCCCTTCTCCTCTAATCACATTGTATGGCCTCGTGTCCTCTTACATTCCTTGCGACTGAATAGTTTTTTTTTCTATGCTGAGATCACCATTGAGGTATTTGTAAATCGCTATCATGTCCACTCTCAGGCGTCTCTTCTCCAGGGAGAATAATTCAAGTACTTGTAAGCGCTCCTCATAATTAAGTTCTTCCAATCCCCTAATTAGTTTAGTTGCCTTTCTCTGGACTCTCTCCAGTTCCAACACATCCTTTCTGAGGATTGCCGACCAGAACTGGGCAGAGTACTCCAGATGTGGTCGAACCATGGTTTTATAAAGTGGTAGGATTATAGTTTTATCTCTGGAACATATCTCCTTCCTTATGCATGCTAATATTCTGCCAGCTTTGGCAGCTGCAGCTTGACATTGCATGCTATTGCTTAGTCTATGTTCTACTAAGACTCCCAGATCTTTCTCCATTCTTGATTCCCCCAGAGGTTCCCTCCCTAAAGCGTATTTTTGCGTTTGTTTTTATTCCCCAAGAGCAATACATTACACTTCTCCACATTAAACCTCATTTGCCATGTAGTTGCCCACTTTATTATTTTGTTCAGGTCATTCTGTAAGATTTCTTCATCATGATGTGAAGTTATTGCCCTGCTTAATTTTGTGTCATCTGCAAAAACTGAGATTGAGCTAATGATCCCATCCTCAATGCTATTTATGAATAAATTGAACAAAATTTTCACCAGGAGCCTTGGGGGACCCTACTTACCACCCCAGACCAGTGTGTGTACACGCTATTTATTACCACCCTTTGGACACGCCCCTTTAACCAGTTTTCTATCCAAGAGCAAACCTTGTGGTCTATGCCTGCAGACCTTAGTTTGTAAATTAAGCGTTTGTG
Organism: Pelophylax lessonae; assembly: GCF_965119305.1. NCBI lineage: Eukaryota > Metazoa > Chordata > Amphibia > Anura > Ranidae > Pelophylax > Pelophylax lessonae. Next base: position 102,819,202 of record NC_138771.1, on the reverse strand, counting down.
GGGAACTGTATCAAATGCCTTAGCAAAATCAAGATACACCACATCCATAGGTCTCCCCCTATCTAGCTCACAGCTCTCGTAGAATGTTAACAGATTGGTTTAACAAGAACGTCCTTTTGTAAACCCGTGCTGATTATTGCTGATGATACTGTTGAATTCTTGAATATAGTCCCTTATCATCCCTTCCAGTCGTTTACATACTATTGAAGTCAGGCTGGCTGGCCTATAATTTCCCAGGATATGCCTCTGCCCTTTTTTGAATATTGGTATCACGTTAGCTTTCCTCCAGTCACCTGGTACAGTTCCTGTCAAAATACTATCTGCAAAGATCAAGAACAGTGATCTATATATAACCTTACTGAGTTCTTTGAGTACTCTCGGATGCAAACCATCCAGTTCTGGTGATTTATTTGTGTTAATGTTATCAAGCCTTTCCATGATTTCACCCTCTGTTAGACATAGCGGCAAGTCATGTGAAGTACTGCTAACCATAGTCATGGCCAGTATACCCCTCCTTTTCCGTGTGTAAAAACTGAGGAGAGGGGGGAATAACTTTGATCTGGGTTATGGGACTGTTGCCTTGCGTTATGTTTTTTTTTTTCTTTTCTGGTTCAGGCTGTTCTTTGATTCATGTTGTATACTGGCTCTGTTGCTGAGATCTGCCTACGATTCTGTGCCTTTAGTGGTAGATGTGCTTTTGATCCAATCTGTTTGTTGCAATATTTGTTTCTATGTGCGATTTCTCAATAAACTTTTCTTTTCTTGATTAAAAAAAAAGACTGAGGAGAAGAAAGCATTTAGCACAGTTGCCTCCTCTGTAACCATCCTCCCATCATCGTTAATTATGTGTGCAACATGCTCTGACCTAGTTTTTTTGCTATTGATATATTTAAAGAATTTCTTAGGGTTCCTTCTACTTTCCTCTGCTTTTTGTCTCTCTCTCTGAGTCAATTTTAGCCTTCTTGATTTCGTATTTACATTTCTTATTCGATTCCTTGTATTGGCGGAAAGCCGATAATGTCCCCTCTGATTTATATCTCTTAAAGGCCTTTTTTTCCCTAATACGTTTTTTTACATTACGGTTTAGCCACCCTGGTTTGGCCTTGGCTCTTCTAAATTTATTTCCCATAGGAATGCACTGTGAGATGCTTTTGTTTAATATGTTCCTAAAGCATTACCATTTTTCAGTGGTCAGTGTTCGTAGGGTTTGGTCTAGAGCTGCACGATTAATCGTATGAAAATCGCGATCTCGATTCACCCCCTCTGACGATCTAAACCTGACATATGCTCGATTCTTTGCATAGCTGAGGGAGCAGAGAAAACAGCTGTGGAAAACTCCCAGTAACTATAAACAAAATGATTACATTGTATCGTTCCTCCTGCAAACTCCTATCAGCATTTAAGTCTCCCAGTAACTATAAACAAAATTATTACATTGTATCTTTTCCTTCCCTCTGCCAGGGAGAAAGGAAGTTTAACCTCTTAAAGACTAGAACCTTTTCTGACACTTGTTGCTTGCAAGTTAAAATCTTTTTTTTTGCTAGAAAAGTACTTAGAACCCCCAAACATTTTATATATTTTTTTTAGCAGAGACCCTACAGAATAAAATGGCGATTGTTGTAATATTTTATGTCACACTGTATTTGCGCAGCAGTCTTTCAAACGCAATTAATAAACTTTAATGAATAAAAAAAAAAAACGTAACAGTAAAGTTATCCCAATTTTTTTTTGTTACACAGAGAATCGTGAGAGAATCGTGATCTTTATTCCAAGCTAAAAAATCGTGATTCTCATTTTGGCCAGAATCGTGCAGCTCTAGTTTGGTCCCAGTTTATTTTTTCTATTATTGAGCACAGTTTAGGAAAGTTTGCCCTCCTGAAGTGTAGGATTCTTATGTTCCCCTCTTGCCTTGCTATCTTTTGATTTACGCTAAATGTGATCATCCTGTGATCGCTAGAACCCAAGTTGTCCCGGACTCCTACATCTGAGATTAGATCTTGGTCATTAGTAATTATTAGATCTAGCACTGCATTCTTTCAAGTAGGAGAATCCACCAACTGAGACATGGAGTTGTCCTGTAAGATATTCATGAAAAGACTGGCCTTTAGTAAGTGTGCAGTCCCCTCTTCGGGATAATTGAAGTCCCCCAATATGATGACTGGCCCCAGATTTGCTGCGTTATCCAACAGTGATAGAAATTCCACCTCTACCTCCTCTCTTTGGTTGGGCAGCCTATAACATACCTCCACTATTACTTCCCCCTTTACTTCTTCCCTATGGAGTTCTACCCACATGGATTCTACCTCTGTACTCATCCCTTCCATAATGTCACTCTCTACCACCCTTACATTATTTTTGACATAGAGACATACCCCTCCCCCTCTTTTTCCTTCCCTGTCCTTCCGATACACAGAATACCCTTGGATATTGGCCAGCCAGTCGTGTGAGGGTTCGAACCAAGTTTCTGTTATTCCCACAAGGTCTATGTCCTCCTCATGTCCTCCTAACAGTTCCAACTCATCTATTATTAGCTAGGCCCCTGGCATTTGCGTATAACCCCTCTTAGTGTTGTAGAAGTGGATAGTGGATTGTACTTACGTTTATTCCTGTTTGGTCTGAGGTTTGTCCGCACAGATCCCCCCAGTGGTTGTCGTTATGGTTCTATTGTCGCTGCTGACCCCAATAATACCTTCTGTCCTTTGCTCCCTACTAAATGACTCTACCTCTGAGCTCTCCCCCCCCCCCCAACACCTAGTTTAAAAGCACCTCCAACTTTGTGGCCATCTTGCTCCCCAATAAAGCTGTACCATCCAAATTAAGGTGTAGCCCATCCTTACTAAAGTCCTGGTACCCGAATGAGAAATCAGCCCAGTTCTCCAGGAACCCCTTCTTCCTACACCAGTTTCTCAGCCACTTGTTCAGTTCCCTAAGCTCTTTCTGCCTCTCTGGTGTGGCTCGAGGTACAGGCAGTATTTCAGAGAAAACCATTTTAACATTTATTTATTTATTTTTTAACCTCCCTTAGGTGTGGCCACCTCCTCAGCCATATGCAGTAGTTGCAGTTTTCGCTATCCCTCCTACATGTACGCCATTATTGTTGCCGTACACACCATTGAAAACTTGCTTTGGTCAGTGCTGTTCCCAGTCTAGGCTCTTTTAGGGCAGAGACACACTGTTTTCAGTCTTTCATTGAAGTCTGTCTGGGTTTGGGGAGAGCCCTGACAATGTTGTCCTCATCAGCCTTTGTATCTCCAAAGTTAAACCCATTGTAAGTTCTGAGTCTCCTAAACCCTCGGATAAATATTCAGCATGAGGGGGTGCTCCTACATTCTACAGAAGGGGCTGCCTGTTTACCCTTGTGAAAACTTAGACAACCAATATCACAGGTGCTTAGGTCGTTTTCCGGGGCTCCCAAGACCCTCCCAGTTTCTTTACTTCCAACATGCCTGCCTCAATACACAGGTTAGCAAATCTTCATGTAGCTGGAGTGGGTCTTCTGGAGAAAGATAGTATTGTTCCTGTCCCTGTGGTAGAACAGTTCTAGAGATTTCTTCTCCAATCTGTTCCAACCAAAAAGGGGTATCCTCCCCCTTTAGAGGTACCGCCTAAAATATTATAACAAATCCCTTTTGGCTATCATCCACAACCCCTATATTCCCCCGAGACTTCATACCCCCTACTGCCTTTAATCAGTTGATATGCATGTTGTCCAAGTGCGTTATCTAATTATCAGAAAAGAGGTTAAGCTCTTTCTGAGCTTATACAATGGCAAGCTATTCTGCTAGCTATAGGTCAGACATTTCCTCCCAGTGAATTTGTGCAACTTTGAGAGGCCCTTGGTCCTTATCCCTTTTGAACAAAGGTGCCACTCAGACCTCCATATGCCAGGGATGATCACCCTGTTATAAACTATGATCCTCCTAACCTCCTCCTCCAAAATATACCTAAAATGTACAGCAGACTTGACAATAGACCCGGATGCACAAGATTGGTTCCAAATATCAGAAACAGCCAGATCCTGTTCTTGTAATGCCCTAGTTGAAACCAGCTTTAAAGTCCCTAACATTGGTAGTTTAGTACCAACCTGGATTGCTCACTATGTACCTGAACACTCACCTCTTTGTTTTAGAGGGTGTGATCATTTGGAGACCTTTTTCACATATGGTGGACCTGTCGTGTAGAACAGTACTTCAGAGATCAGCTGGAATATTTCTTCCCAGAACTAATGGCCTCCACAGCCCCCTTTATAGCTGAACATGCACTCCTAAATCTCAAACCTCCAGGTCTTTCCATAAGACAATTCAAAACTACTGCATTTTCTTACAGCAGCCAAGCAAACAATTGTCAAAGCCTGGATATATTCTAATCTTTCCTCAAATGAAGCCAAGTGGAAGATAAATGCAGTCATGCTCCATGAAATGACAGAATCCAGAATGACCTGAGACAATAAATATTTGATTATCTGGCATTCCTTGGCCACCCATAATTTCCAAGAGTGATCTGACCTAGACATGTTGGCCTGTGAGATGCAGCTATCCTGCCCCAAATTCCCCCTCTCCCTGCTGTCCTGCCCTCATGGCCTTCCTGTTCTTTATTGTTATGCAATCCTGGCTACTCCCCAGCCCCCTCCTGGACCTTCACACCAAATGAGGCCATCTTCAGTTGATCTCTTACACTTGCAACCCCATTATCCCTTTGGCTTAGTTGAAAGAGATTGTTTCAAGAGTATGCAATGTATTGAACCCTCTTTGCCCAGGTTTATTAATTGTAATACCTTATGTATGTATTATGTAAGTATTGCCAAAATAAGTGCTGTGGCACTAGCTTATGTGTCCTGTGCGCACCCTTTTTCTGCTATTCAGAAATGATGCTAAGAGCAACATGATATTACCTTGTTCAGTCCTTGCTGCTGCCTTCAATGATCTGATGATTTCTGACCATCTGAACCTCTTCTGCTTCCAGTCAGTTCATATTAGCTCAAGGTTTTTATGTTGTATTGGAGGTAAGTTGTTCCTATTTGATATGCAACATGTTAGATTCCAGACACTAATGGCCTGTACACACGATCCGAAAATCAGATGACAGATCTGTTTTTTTTTTTTCGCATGCTAGTCGCATATTTGCATGCTAGTTGCATATGAAAAATGGAGAGGTTACTAAAGTTATGAAAATTCTCTTACGACAGAATAAAAATCGGAAGTGATGTAATGTGTTGTGGTGTATTGTATTTTTTGGATGACAACTGTACTGATTAAACGAAAATCGTACTGTCTGGTACCAACTCTCTATGCTCTGTACGACTGACCTGAATATCGCACGATCGCTTCAAAAGCAGTGTTTTTCGTCCAATTGTCGGATCCTGTGTACTGGCCAAAAGAAAAGGAATCCCAATGAATCGGGTCTCTCAGGCTCATGATCAACTAATGGACATGTGAGAGGGAACACTGTAAGCTGCCTGGAACTGACACAACCTTCAACGTTGTCCCCTGCTTGAGTCTTTACAATCATTGGAGTCCTCCTTGGCTCCATTGAGGCTCCGCCTCAGTTTTAACCCAGGAGGACTTCACTGCAGTCAAACAGAATTTTATGGACCAATTTGCAATTTTAATTGCGAACTCTGACTGCATAGAACAGAAGCTTGCCCTTGAGAATCATTATCTGATCTTGTCTATATTCCCATCGCACATGTTCCTGGATTACAGGCTCCTCTGTAGTGGGTGCTGCAGCGTTTACCAGCTGGACACTCGATACATCACAGATGAATACACGTTTGTCAGCACACCATGGATCTTGAATTACAGTCGAAAAACATTTATTGCAGAAAGATCACAACAGAATAAGTGCAACGTTTAGAAGCTGCAGGACCCTGTCGTCAGGCATGTGATAAAGTGCAAACAGTGGAATCAGAATATAAATGTACTACCACCAATCAAAATCAAGGAAAGAAGTGACACCCCCCCCCCCTCCTCTGACGTCACATTCCCACCAAAAGGCCATAATATACTGTAAAATGAATACATATTTATATACACATCAAGGCAGTGTAAAATGAATACATATTTATATACACATCAAGGCAGTGCCCCTGTATATTATTCAATAAATAAAGGCGGCCCCAGTAAGCCCCTCAATGTGCAATTGCCCCATGGCGATCGGGCACATCACAGAGATGTGTACCGATCTCGGCACACAATCAGCGGGACCAGGCATTCCTGCTGCCAGGCAACACCTATTCTGTTGTGATGTGATCTTTCTGCAATAAAAGTTTTTGGACTGCAATTCAAGATCCATGGTGTGCTGGCGAACATGTGTATTTATCATTATCTGATCTGCCTGCAGTCTTAGTGGCTTCTAAACCTCTTTTCCAGATGATGTCCCTAGGGATTCGCAGGCAGATGCCATAACACCCAGGCTTAGAGAAACAATTTTAGTTCCTATTGATGTGGTGCAAAACAATTTAAAGATGGAGATGCAGCTTTTAGCATTTACTACTGCTGCTACCAGTTTAGGTTCCTTGAAAGGCCTTACGACTACCAAAACTTCTCATGCACATGCTATTTCCAGCTATTCTGTAAGTTGTGAAAATGTTTCAGGACTTTTTCAGTACATCTCAAACATTTTGTGGTCCAATACCCATTTGAGAAAGCCATCATTAGGAAGTGGACTGTTTACCAGAATTGTTAAAGCTTTAAAATGTGAATTAACTGCAGAGAATGCACCAGTGTTCAAGTATCCTATAGATAAACAGGTAAAGATGCTTAAAACCTTTTTTCCTTCTAGGTCCTGCATTGCAACCTATCATGAATTCTCCCCCCCCCCCCCCCACTAATCCTCAAGTTGTGGAGCACTTAAGAGTTCATGCTGACAGCCTTGAAATCTGTGCAGGAAGGTTCTAGCCCCTGCTGTTGCCTTGTTACACTTCCAGGGCATCACCATTGTAGGGTATCTGGAACTCCTTCTGTCAAGGAAATAGCACAGGTCCTGATTTGGGGCAGATTGTTCAGACGCTGAGAAGGTGCGTTTGGATCCTGAACCTTTAGGGCTGCTGGGGGCCTCTTTTGAGGCAGTTCCATTTGCTCAGTTTCACTTCTAAACTCTACATCCTGTTATCATAGGACAAATCGGTTTAGTCTCCTGTTTCACCTGACACCAAGGGGACTAGGATATCTCTGGCTTGGTGGCTCCAGAGTTCAAATCTGGAGTTTGGGAAGTTCCTTCCTTTTGATCACTTGGAATACAACAAACACCAGCATAACAGACTAGGAAGGAATTCCAACTCCTGATCAAGATTTTGCAGCTTCAATTTGTCTAACTAAATCCTAATAGGAAAACCCTCCAATTGAGATGTCCAGTGTTGCACAGACAGTGACATACATCAACCATCAGAGATGAACCAGAAGTTTTGCCGGGGCAAAAGAAATAGAAAGGATTCTGCCCTGGGTAGAACTTCACATTCCACTCTTGTACCCAGTTCACATCCCAGGTAAGGACAATTAGCAATCGGCCTACCTCAGCCAGCAGATGAAATTCAGGGCGTTCTAGTAATCCTCAAAGCACTGAAATGGTGCAGAAGAATGTGACACTCTGACCTGATTAGACTCCTGGCAAATACCTCAGGGGATGTTCCAGAATAACTGGATCTTCTGCCCCCAGTACTGGCTTGCCATCCTCGTGATCACTGGCTTTAACGGCATGGCTGTTGAAGCCTGAGGGTTGAGAGACAGGGCTCTCTGACTCCACGATCTTCATAATGTTGAAAGCCAGGAAGCCGATTCCTGAAAAGTCTACCATCTCATGTGGAAGGCATACTTCACTTGGTGAAGGAAAAACTTTCATCCCAGAAAATACTCTCTGGGAAAAATTCTGACCTTTTTACAATCAGGCCTCAATCAACAATTGGCTGTAAGTACTATTAGTGGTTACCTGGTCTTCGGTTCACATTTTCTCACCAAATTATACCAGCTTTGGGAGGAAGGTCCTTGAAATGCCTCTCTGAACTTGCACTTTTCTTTTTTTTTTTTTTTTATAGGTGGGCCTATAAAAAAAAGCATTTTGTTTGCTCTGTTGCCCACACTTTAGTTGGACTACTTCTGGACATCACAATTGTCCCTAAATCCTGTGTCCCTCAATGAATGTGAGACCATATATTTTTGTATTCCCTATAAAAAAAATTTTTTGCCGGTCTTTGAGGGACACAGGGCCCCATCCCTCTGTTTTTATGGTATTTGCTCTTGGCACTGCTTGTTAAAAAACAAACGTATGATGGGTGCGGGAGGGGTTATGCCAGGCTTTTCAAATTTTTTTTTTTCAGTGTTGAAATCCTTCTGTATGTCCAGTATAATCTTGTGTCCCTTATTGAACCTCAAGAAAATGATTTTAAGGTGAGTACTAAAATCAAATTATTTAATTAGTGAAAACCAGTTGAGCATAATTCAAAAGGTATAGTCCAACAGTAATTAAAACAAGACATGTTTGTTTTATAGTGCTTTATTTTAAATAATTTGAAACACTAAAGTGTTTATCATTGATAGTTTTGCCCATACCATTTTACTCTGCACTATGTTCTTCAAAGACTGGATTCCAACTACCAATAAGTACAAATGTGTCCAAACATACACATAATTGTTAAAACCAGACTTGCCGTGGTACATGTACATACAAAATGGATACAACAGAAAGTGGAGGTGTAGGAGAAGATTTTGGAATTATTAAATTAAGGCATACAGTTATTTTACTTAGGTTTATTGTGCTCATCCAAACTCAGTAGTGGTCTAAATATATTTACTCAGAATGCTAATTATTCATGTCCTATCGAACAGTTAAGAGATCAATGTCTATCTGGTAAGCAGTTATAAGCAGCAACCGCTTTTTACCAATGATAGAAGGAATAAAGGGAAGTAGATCTATATATATATATATATATATATATATATATATATATATTGCATTGCGAAAGTATTCCGCCCCCTTGAACTTTGTGACCTTTTGCCACATTTGAGGCTTCAAACATAAAGATATAAAACTGTAATTTTTTGTGAAGAATCAACAACAAGTTAGACACAATCATGAAGTGGAATGGAATTTATTGGATATTTCAAACTTTGTTAACAAATAAAAAACTGAAAAATTGGGCATGCAAAATTATTCAGCCCCTTTACTTTCAGTGCAGCAAACTCCAGAAGTTCAGTGAGGATCTCTGAATGATCCAATGTTGACCTAAATGACTAATGATGATAAACAGAATCCACGTGTGTGTAATCAAGTCTCCGTATAAATGCACCTGCACTGTGATAGTCTCAGAGGTCCATTTAAAGCGCAGAGAGCATCATGAAGAACAAGTAACACACCAGGCAGGTCTGAGATACTGTTGTTGAGAAGTTTAAAGCCGGATTTGGATACAAAAAGATTTCCCAAGCTTTAAGCACTTTACCACTAGAGCATTTTGCTGTCTTACGTCTGGGCCACTTTTTGCGATTCGGCGCTGTGCGACTTTAACTGACAATTGCGCAGTCGTGCGACGCTGTACACAAACGAATTTGACGTCCTTTTTTTCCCACAAACAGAGCTTTCTTTTGGTTGTATTTGATCACCTGTGCGATTTTTACTTTTTGCGCTATAAACAAAAAAAGAGCGTTTATTTTGAAAAAATAACAATATTTTTAACATTTTTTTTATATGAAATTCCCCCCAAAAAAGATGTAAAAACCAATTTTTTTTTAAATTTTTGGCCAATTTGTTTTCTGCTACCCATGTTTGGTAAAAAAATCGCAATAAGCGTATTTTGATTGGTTTGCGCAAAAGTTATTGCGTTTACTAACAAAGGGAAAGATTTATGTAATTTTTGGTGTTTTTTTTTTAACGAGTAATGGCGGCGATCTGCGATTTTTTTTGCGGACTGTGTCATTGCGGCGGACAGATCGGACCCTTGACTGACATTTTTGACACTTTTGGGGGTACCAGTGACATTACTGCAGTAATCAGTGCTATAAATATGCACTGTTACTGTAAAAATGACACTGGCAGGGAAGGGGTTAATTTTATTGGAGAGGGAGGGGTTAATGTATGCCTGGTGCTTACTGACGTGTGGGGGGGGGAGGTGACTGTGTGAGACAGGGACAGATCGGATGTCCAGCTATGCTGAACACTCCGATCTGTCACTCCCTGTCACTGAGGAGATCCGCCCGCTTGTGTTTACACAGGCGGGCGGATCTCCACACTAGATACCCGACGATCGGGGCAGAGCAGCGGCGATTGCCGCTGCTCCTCCCCTGGCCCGACTCCCGCTGTGAATGAAAACAGCGGGAGCGCGCCTCCGGCGCCGCCTACAGGAGAGGAGTCTGGCGACGTAGGTCTACGTCGTCAGACGGGATCGTGCCACTTTGCAGCAGTACTATTCCAGTACTCAGTGGTAAAGTGGTTAAACATCCCAAGGAGCACTGTGCAAGCGATAATATTGAAATGGAAGGAGTATCAGACCACTGCAAATCTACGAAGACCTGGCCGTCCCTCTAAACTTCCAGCTCATACAAGGAGAAGACTGATCAGAGATGCAGCCAAGAGGCCCATGATCACTCTGGGTGAACTGCAGAGATCTACAGCTGAGGTGGGCGACTCTATCCATAGGACAACAATCAGTCGTATACTGCACAAATCTGGCCTTTATGGAAGAGTGGCAAGAAGAAAGCCATTTCTTAAAGATATCCATAAAAAGTGTCATTTAAAGTTTGCCACAAGCCACCTGGGAGACACACCAAACATGTGGAAGAAGGTGCTCTGGTCAGATGAAACCAAAATCAAACTTTTTGGCAACAATGCAAAACGTTATGTTTGGCGTAAAAGCAACACAGCTCATCACCCTGAACACACCATCCCCACTGTCAAACATGGTGGTGGCAGCATCATGGTTTGGGCCTGCTTTTCTTCAGCAGGGACAGGGAAGATGGTTAAAATTGATGGGAAGATGGTTGGAGCCAAATACAGGACCATTCTGGAAGAAAACCTGATGGAGTCTGCAAAAGACCTGAGACTGGGACGGAGATTTGTCTTCCAACAAGACAATGATCCAAAACATAAAGCAAAATCTACAATGGAATGGTTCACAAATAAATATATCCAGGTGTTAGAATTAAAAATTTCAGTCTCTCGATGTGCAAAACTGATAGAGACATACCCCCAGCGACTTACAGCTGTAATCGCAGCAAAAGGTGGCGCTACAAAGTATTAACTTAAGGGGGCTGAATAATTTTGCACGCCCAATTTTTCAGTTTTTTATTTTTTAAAAAAGTTTGAAATATCCAATAAATTTCGTTCCACTTCATGATTGTGTCTCACTTGTTGATTCTTCACAAAACATTACAGTTTTATATCTTTAAACATTACAGTTTTATATCTTTATGTTTGAAGCCTGAAATGTGGCAAAAGGTTGAAAAGTTCAAGGGGGCCGAATATATATCACAATTTTTTGGTTTAAAATGCAGATGGTCCAAGAATAAACAATATGGCCAAGTTTAATGTTGTTCATATAAGGTAAATTATTCACCAAATATTTTATAGTCTTGAGTCTATAGCAAAGATTCTGCATTTCTATTGAGAGCATGGGACTTCCATGCCTTACTGTACATTTTGTTTTAGAACTACATAGTAACAAATAGGAATTTCCCAGGATGAAGAATATACTCACTTGATTACCACACATGAATATAGATGGCGAAAGGTTCTTAAAATTTAAAGAAAAAAAATCAATATGAATATGATCAGAGTATAAAAAATCTCAAACGCTAAAAATCACTTTTGGGTAGAGCGGGTGCTGTGGCTGAGTTGGGCTGAAGGCTACAACCTTAACTGCAGTATTGATAACTTTCCTTTAATGGATTATGAGCAGTCTGCCATTTAAAGTCACAGTCAAGATAGGGTTACGAGTAGAACCCACCAACAAGAACAGTTTCTAGAAATGGCTTCCAACCTGTTATAAGTTGGGTCCTTAACCACTTCCTACCCATTGGATGTCATAGGATGTCCTAGACTTTCAGTGGTGATACCAGGACGATGCTTGCAGTTACAGGCTTCATCCGAGTATCTTTTTTTTCTGCCACCATTTCTATTTAATATAAAAGTAATCATAACAGCTAAATAGCCGCTGGATTGCTTTTTCATGTGGCGGAAGGGGGGACCCCCTCCCGACGACTTTCTGGGCTCTCATGTCTCATTGGGAAGCCTGAGACTGAAGCCAGTTGCTCTTCCCGCTTACCATAGAGATGATTAAGGACCAGTGTTTCTCACTTTCAATTTCACCAGGATCTAAACAAGCCATTACAAGCTTGTGAAAGCATCTAATTAAAGCAATTTCCGTTTGATCAGATGCTGTTAAGGGCAAAGGAGAGAGAGTACCTGTCACTGCCCATGCTATCACAAGGGGCTTTGTGCATCCTTTGTGATTGCAAAAAAATTTGATTAAAAAAAATTAAAGCGACAATGTAAAAATAAAAAAATGTAAATAAAATGTTAAAAAACTTAAAGCGCCCCTGTGCCCATGTGAACACATATGTACCACACGTAAGGTATCGCCATGAATGGTATAGCGAGAGCAATATTTCTAGCAACAAAGCTCCTGTGTAACTCTAAACCAGTAATCTGTAAAGGCTTATAAAGCCCCACCTATGGAGATTTTTAGGTACCTAGCTTGGCACTGTTCCACAAGCGTGCGCACATTTTGGAGAGTGACATGTTTGGTATCTATTTACTCAACGTAACATCATCTTAAATATTTTATCAGAAAATGGGTATTTTATTGTGTTTGTGTGCACCAAAATTCTTTCCAAAAAAATTTGCTTTTAAAAAACCATTGTGTAAATACTGTGTGACATAAAAAAATTGCAAAATCCACCCTTTTATTCTCTAAGGCCTCTGTTAAAAATAAATAAATAAAATAAAAAAAAACGCTTTGAGGTAATTTTCTAGCCAAAAAAAATATGATTTTTACGTGTAAGCAAGAAATGTCAGGATTCGCCCAGTAGGGAAGTAGTTAAATACGGGGGCATCCTCTACCAGAATGATGGTCTCTTTTGTTAAGATGGGATACTGCCTGATCCATAGTGTGGATAGTCCACTTTTTTACAAAATCCTCTTTAAACAAATACAAGGTTAATAACCATTGGAAAGGAGCAAACAGCTTGTGAAGGTGTTTCCAATCTCTGTAGAGAAAGCATTGGAACAGCAGGTGCAACAAAAAGGTCTTTTCGGCCTTAGGAGCTTCTGATATGCTCAAGACAGGAAACAGCATTTTTAAGCAACAGGCTGACCCTCTAGTTTTAGAGTGGTGTGAACCGCATTGATAAGTGGCAAACATTTTGCTCAGCAGCTGCTAAGGCCATGTGCAGATCAGATAAAGAATCTGCAGGGGAAAATGGGGGGAGGGGCATAGAAACTAGAGACACCCAACAGAGCTAAAGAGGACTCTGATAAACGTAATGAACTCTTGGAGCAGAGGGCAACATGATTCTAGGCTGGAGACAGCAGTACCATCAGCAGACACCCTAAAAGCAGCCGGAGTAGATAGTAGAGTGTAAACTGTGGGAACCCATTGCAGTGGAACTACCCCTCTCTCATGTATAGAATCAGACATGTTGCAGTCATGTGGGAGTAAGGCAATTTAGGGCTCCAGATTATGAGTTTAGACCTACCTATGCAACCCAAACAGCTGGTAGCAGATGAGGGTTAGAGGTTACCGAAGTCATTGTAGGCAGGCAGCTGGAACAGACCAAAGATTAGAATTCCATGTGGCACCTTGCAAGCAAGAGTAGCAGCAGCAGCAGGGAAATGCTGAAAAGAGTTTGGATAATGTCAGGGCACCAGAAGGTTATTTCCAAGCTATCGCATTAATGTCAAGTCCAGTGGGGACTGCTGGAGCCTGGCACCTCAAATGCCAGGCTGGGAACAGCCATGCCAAGGAGCTGCAATCAAATGTAATGGTGGTGGTAGTAGAGAAGAATCTTGAATGAAGAAAAAAATTGTACTAGTAAAAATGGGTTGGTCTTTTAAACAAAGAAGTTGAAGAAAAGCTGTCCTTCCTCCTAGGACCTGGGTCTAGCCAACCAGATGCGTTGCTGTCAAGTCCAAAAGGTAAGCCTTGCTGATGTAAGTTTCCAAAAACTGCAACTGCTGTTTATGTGTGCTTTTCTGTCTCCTCTCCCCAATATCTTGGATACTGCTTGGAGGATCACAGGGCAGACCCGTGTGTCTGCATGCTTTCTTCCATTTTCCTGTGGCATGCCCCATCATTCAAGGGTGACAGCTGTTCCAGAAAGATTGGATGGCAGCAAGGGATTTTATTTGCTTATTTCCTGGCTTCTGATGATATGATATTTGAAAGATACTTAGAGCTGCCACTGTGGTTTTGTAAGTATCTTGTATAGTCACTTATTTCCAGTGGGAATGAAGGGGTTAGTTGTTAGAAGAGTTTTATTACAACTTTGGTTTGCTTATCAGTAACTCAGATAACATCAGGGAAGCCTAAAAGACATTATGCTAATAGGGGAGGTCTCTTGCATTTTCGTTTATTATGGAAGATTCTAATTTCTTCTACTTTTACTTCCTTTCATAGGCAGAGTGACTACAACTTTAGTTCTAAGCATTGGCTGTTGCGTCGGATAAGCAGAAATCTACGTCTTTAAGGAAACCTGTACCGCGTAAAACACAGGGGCGGCTATTGCTGACTTGCTTTCTAAATAAACTAGCTGACTGACAATTTTCTGTTGAAATACTTGGTCACTGACTAAGCATGCAGATTAGAAAGTCACAACCCCTCTTTAGGGTCTGTGCCTCTGAACGAAAACCAGGCAAAGGGCATCTTTAAAAAGGCTGGTCAGCAATGACCGCTTCCACAGCACAGGTTTTCTTAATTTCTATAGAAATTATTGTATATGAGAAATCCCTTTGCATATGTCAAGCTCAAAAGCAATCCCATACAGAACATAGATGAACACCTATGCATTCACAGGACAGTGTTTTCAGCATGTAGCAATGTGAAATCTTTAATTTTAGAACACTGGAGATTTTCAGACAGTCCTACAAACATAATTTCCCCTTTGAAAGTTAATATACTACATTTTAGGATAGATCCTAAAATGACATCCTAGACTATAGGGGGAGGATTTGCCTTTTGATGAAATGAGTCTTAAAAGATCCCATATGTAAGAAAGGGGGCTGTATTCTTATGAAAACAACTATGGAGCATGGACCCAACAGCAGCACTATGACAGTTTACAAGGGCCCTAAAACCTTGGATAATCACCTAACATTCAAAAACCCATAAAGGAATTATATTTACATTTTTTTACAGACCGAGGAACCACAGCATGATTGTGGTATCCTAGGCTGGTGGAGAAGGTTGGAAAACCTGATTTCCACCATGCAGTTGAGAAATCCTAACCCTATTAATTTCACACAGATACCACATAATGGAGAGTCCACACCCTGTCTTTGGAAAGCCCTAATTTATTATTTTTCCCCAAATTAAAATGATCTGAAGGCTGTTTTAAAATCTCTCCATTGGGTAGATTGTAATTTCAGGAAAGCAAATAATTATTCAAGATGACACTAAGCATTTAAGCATGTAAGCCGTTAAGGTGACCCAATAGATCCCCTCCTGTTTTACATCTCTACATCATAAGTTATACTGATAGCTCAACTATGGCTCAAGCATTCTTGGTTACAATTTCTAAAACATATAAAAGCTATAATACTTTACTTGTATTGACCAATCCTGATGGGAAACCTGTGCTGCTTTTAGGCAAGTGCAGCCCAGCTTAATGAAGGGCCTGCATCCTAGTTGATATATATTTTCTCTATATGGTTTACTTGCTTATGTTTCAGAAACCTATTATCCAGTTTTACCAATCATCTCAGTCTTTTCTTTCACCGGTTTGTAGTGAAAATATATGCCAGACATGTCAGGAAATTGCTTTAATTCCTTTTACTTGCACAATCTGAGCGAGTTCCTCAGCATGTGCGGAGTCTCTCACCATTGGTAATAATTTCCTATGTTTGTATTTCAGACATCGGTTATGTGGATGACAATTTACGATACTCTGGCTGTAAAATACTTTGCAATTCTATCTTCTGGATTGATCACGCAGATTATTCCTAATATTGATTGCACTAAAATTTATATAAAGATATTAAAAAAAAATCACCTAGGAAGATCCTTGGGTCCTTCCAATGCATCAGGACTTCCTCCTCCAAGACAGTCTTGTTAATTCCCATTCAGAATCCCTACACTTGACTGCTAGGCTTAGAAAGACTAATCTCCAAAAGTCAGAGATCACTCACATAATGTCATACCATTCTGCATAAAAGCAGAAAGCTTGGTACCTTCCAATATCTATTTTAGAATCAATAAAGCTCATCCTACCTGATCTTTAAAGTGAAAGTAAAAAAAAAATCCCATATTTAAGGTTTAGGCTTTCCCCCAGAACAGGGAAAGAAAGGAAATGTTCCTATAGGTACACTATCAGGACGTGAGAGGTAATTCCTTCAGGGAATCGCTGATTGTCACCAGTTTTCAGCTATGGGACAGGAAGAGAAATCTCCCCAATGAAACATGTATGGCAAATCAGACCGGTCGTGGCTATAACCTTAAGTTAACCTTAAATGTGCCTTATGTTCTGCTTTATCTTCCTACAGGCAGCCACTCCTAAGCACATACAGTAGTGCTTTCTGTGACTTTAAACAGAACTTATCACATCAGCCTCTTGAATATCCCTTCAGCTAAGACCAACATAACTTGCATAGAATCCTTCATGTTGCCATTGTATGAACTCTAAGCACCACTAAAAGTAGTATTTTTTCCAAATTATCTTTCTTCTATCACTGCTGGAGAGATTGAGGGGTTTTCAATCCTGAAACCATGTTTTTCCACCCCCATCAAGTTTCTACAGCAAGCAGGAAATTGTTCTTCCCTTTTTCATCAGTCCCATGCTAAACAAGGATGAAAGAAAACTTCATCTCCTAGGTGTTCGGAGATGAGGCCTGTACTATCTTCCTTGACCATAATAAACAAATGGCATAAAAGAAATTGTACTTTTTCTTATCAGGGCAAAAGACAAGTACAGATGTACCCACATTAACTGTTGTGAAGTGGACTACTATAGCTATCTCAGTGTTCTACTGCATTTTTATGAGGCTTGTACCTTAGGAAAAAAGGGCCCACAAATCCTTACTTCTAATTCCAACCTTGTAAAAAATAACAATATATCTCATAATCATAATGTATGCAATGGGAAACCTAAATTACACTTGCTGGTAACATTTCCACATATGACCCAAGATGGGTAAATCCATCCCCAAATAATTGTTTAAACATCTGTATTCCAGTAAATAGTACTTGTAATTATCTCTTCACCTTGTACTTCTTCATTCATGCCCCTGTAAGTGGGTGATCTATTTCTATGTCTTGTCTGGATTACATAGAAACATCATTACAGAGAAGTGTAATTTCTATTTTCTACAATTTAACCACTTCTGGATTGGAAGGATTTACCCCCTTAATGACCAGGCCATTTTTAACTGACAATTGCGCGGTCATGCAGCACTGTACCCGAACAAAATTTATGTACTTTTTTCCCCACAAATAGAGCTTTCTTTTGGGGGTATTTGATTACCTGTGTGATTTTTATTTTTTGCGCTATAAAACATAAAAGAGCGACAATTCTGAAAAAAAAAAAAAAAAAAAAATATATATATATATATATATATATATATATATATATATATATATATATATATTTTTTTTTTACTTTCGGCTATATAACATTCCCATTAATAAAAAAAACATTTTAAAATCTAATTTTTTCATAATTTTAGGCCAATTTGTATTATGCTACATATTTTTGGTAAAAAAAATCCCAATAAGTGTATATCGATTGGTTTGTGCAAAAGTTATCACACCTACAAACTAGGGGAAAGATTTATGTTGTTTTATTTATTTTTTTTTTTGCTAGTAATGGTGGCGATCAGCGATTTTTAGCGGGACTGTGACATTGCAGCAGACAGATCAGACACCTGACATCTTTGATACTTTTGGGGGGACCAGTGACATTACTACAGTAATCAGTGCTAAAAATATGCAGGTACTATACTAATGACACTGGCAGGGAAGGGGTTAACACCAGGGGCTATCAAAGAGTTAAATGTGTCCCTAGGGGGTGCTTTCTAACTGTGGGGGGGGGGGATGGGCTTGCTACATAAACACAGACACCTGTGTTCATAACTGACAGAACAGCGGTCTGCCATGTTTACATCGTTCTGTCTCCACAGGGAGCAATCGCAGGTGCCCGGCAGCAATCGGTTAAAGATTACTTCCTCCATCATATGTAATAAACTGCTTTCCGCTGAACTTACGTATATATGCGGCCTCATAGATATGGACCTTTATCAATGGTATCTGTCTTTGTGCTGAAAGCGTGCCACACAAGGCACTCCCAGCACAGAGACTGGGTTCCAGGTCACCTAAACACTGTCATAGACTCTGATTGGCTATCACAGTGATCATTCACTGTGTAGCTCGATCCTGTGTTTTCTTTCTCTCTCAATGGAGAGAGAGAGATACATTGCATCTCGTTTTCCTTAAGAGTCCATTCACACTGCCTGACAAGTCGCGGTCCTCCCGCTCCCACTGTGTAGTACAGGAGCCGTTCTAATAGGAGCGACACAAGTCGCTCCGACTTAGAAAAAGGGTCCTGTACTACTTCGGGGCGACCTGGAGGCGACTTGCATTGACTTCCATTATGTGAAGTGCTGCACGCGACTTCACAGGTCGCCCCCGAAGTCGGAGCAACCTAATGTGAACGCGGGCTTAACTGCTTGCCGACTGCTCACAGTATATTTACGGCGGCAGTCAGCCCCTCACAGGCAGAGTGACGTAGCTCTACGTCGCTCGCCTGTGAGGCTCTGGGGAGCTCCTGCGCGCCCGTGGAGGCGCGCTCCAGCTCCCGCGCGGTCACGGACCCCCCGCGCGTGTGACCAGCGGACCCGATGTCCGCCGGTCACTCGGCGATCGGTGGGGGAGAGGGAGAATGTCAGGCAGCTTGTGTAAACAAGCCACCTGTCATTCTACTCGGTGTAAAGACACTGATCACACGGATCTACTATGTAGATCCGTTGATCAGTGTCCTTACAGCTCAAGCCACAGCCAATCACAGTAGAAAGCACGCCCCTAGGGACACACACAGCCCCTCCCTCCCAAATAAAGTTAACCCCTTCACTACCAGTGTATTTTTACAGTAACAGTGCATATGTATAGCACTGATTACTGTAGAAATGTCACTGGTAACCCCAAAAGTGTCAAAAATGTCAGTCAAGGGTCCGATCTGTCCACCCCAATGTCGCAGTACCGCAAAAAAAATTGCAGATCGCCGCGATTACACGTTAAAAAAAAAAACAACAAAAATGACAAAAATCTTTCCCTTTGTTAGTAAACGCGATAACTTTTGCGCAAACCAAACAAAATACGCTTTTTGCGATTTTTTTTACCAAACATAGGTAGCATAAAACAAATTGGCCGAAAATGTTAAAAAATTTTGATTTTTACATTTTTTTTTTGGGGAATTTCATATAAAAAAATGTGAAAAATATTGTTATTTTTGCAAAATGTACGCTCTTTTTTTGTTTATAGCGCAAAAAGTAAAAATCGCACGGGTGATCAAATACCACCAAAAGAAAGCTCTGTTTGTGGGGAAAAAAAGGACGTCAAATTCGTTTAGGTACAGCGTCGCACGACCGCGCAATTTTCCGTTAAATTCACGCAGTGCCGAATCGCAAAATACCCCCTGGTCATTTAGCAGGAAAATCCTCTGGGGCTTAAGTGGTTAAGGAGAAAGATGTAAATAAACAAAAGTGTGTAAAAAAAAAAAAAAAAAAATTGAAATAGCTAGATCAAGGTTTGATCTATGTCAGTGCCAGGGATAGTGTCAGGGTCAAAGGCCAAGGTCAGCTCACAGGTCAGGGTCATTATATTTTGGGCAGAGTTTTTATTTTTGTTTTTTAACCCTTTTTTAAAATTAGTTTCAGAGTCAGTAAAAAAGCAAAATGCGCACTGATGTTTCTGGGCTGTGCTACGGGTACAAACAACGACTAACATACACATACCTGGTATCGCTGCGATTGTTCGGAGCAGGAGAATTTTTTTTTTGGATTGTTCTTTGGTGGTAGGTTATAATAGTAGCAGGAAATATACAGCTAAATTAAATTTAAAAAAATGTATATTAAAAAAATGTAATAATTTGGGCCCGTTTTCCTTTGATAATATAATTAATAAAAAAAAAATCAGATATCCATTATCTTTTACCACCAAAAGAAAGTCCCAAATTGTTGCAATGATATTTGTGGTTTTACTAACGCATGTCAAAGTTGCAAAATTGTGTTTGGGCATCAACATTTGTTTTACCCTCAGTCACTAAGGAGTTAAATACCTCTGTTGCCTCTATAAAACAAGGAATGCATTCATCCTATTCTGAATATAATTGCCCATTGCTTGTCCAATAAATGACTACTGGCTAGTTTTGTAAAGAGCAGAATAAGGCAAGGTTTTGTAATCTGCTACATTAATAGCCATTTATTGGGGATATCTTGTGTTTACCAAGATTTCTTCTTGACAAAAAAAAATGCATGTATTCTTACAAGGTATATGTAAATACACAAATCACAAGCAATGATCTACTTTGGTACAGTCTAAAAACTATACCTCATATGGCATCTGCTTAAAAGGTAAGTCCATTCAAAAGCTGATATTTTGGCTTCATCTATATTTCTATGGCTCTGCCTGAGAGACATCAGTGATTAATATCCTATTTGAACTATAGAGTACACATACATAGAAGTGCGACTCTCTTGCACCAGGGCTTGAAGTGATCGTTGCTAAGGACAGGTATGTTGAGATTATTCAAAAGATACCTGAAGCCAGTGAGTGACTAAAATACCAGCAATTACTAAATTAGGTATAGGAGGACTTGACGTTTAGCCATATTTCCAGAACTCATCTAGACAGCTACCTGTACCTAGTATATATTAGTAGTGTATGAAAACACAAAAGTGGATAACTGGAGCAGACATTGATTGTCTACAGTCATAAAACATATAGAATAAGACCACATTAACTTTACAGCCAATATAAATACATTCCAACATTATTCATTCAGCCACTCTTGCAGCCTAACAGAACCAGTATAACAAATCAAATACAATAAAACAACTGTTTTGTTCAGTCTTCATCGTTAAAATGTGTCCATCCGAGCTGTAAACACCAAGTGGTGCTTATTGCAGTATTTAACAGTCTCATTTGTTGGTTTAAAAGGTGTTCACCTTAGATAACCTCATTGACTAGACACAACTTAGGCTCCTTAAGCTACCAATTTATCACATACAGAACATTGTATACAAAAAGACTGGTCCTAAATATTAAAAAAGTGTACTTGTCACAAAATACTTAAACCTGATATTTTGGGTACAATGCCCAGGTTATGACACAGTGAAGTAGTAAATATTCCCTTAATTACACTGAGTAAAAGTCTAACTAGATCTATATTTACAGGGGCAAATACATAAGACGGGCTTCATTGAAACTTGTGGGAAACAGTGCAAGTCCCAGGATAAGAGGAAGTAAGGCCAGCACTTGAAGACACAAAGCATGCTGGGGCATGCTTTTACTCTAGACTTCCTTCAATAATCTGCCATTTATTATTCAGAACATTTTTCTATGTCCAGAATAGTAACCATTCTTCTTTCCCATGGGTAGAAAATGTTGGGATGATTTAATATGGCTTAATATCAAGAAAGCCAAACAGATACAAAAAGAGAACATAAATTATGTACTTAGTGCTTTTGCTCCACACCTTGTAACACGGACACATGGTTTCACCACACTACTCCAAATGAAAAAAAAGTAATGAGTGTACCAAGTCTGTAACAAATCCCCCCTAACAAACTGAAGCACAGCAGGGGGTGTTCAGGCACAGATGGCTTATAACTGTTGTTTCCTTTTTCCTGGACCCACTTTCATGACATATTGCTAAATAGACATTTAGCTCCATTACAATAGTGTACACGTGTTCTTTTCTTTTTCCTTCTCTTTGGACTCCTTTTTCTTTTTTTCGCTGCTCCCTGATGGTCGCCCACTGGACGGACTGGCGCTTGCTTGAGGTTGCTGTCCTGGCTGTAATAAGCAAACAGATATTTTCTTTATGCATAATATAG
This sequence comes from Pelophylax lessonae, assembly GCF_965119305.1. Taxonomy (NCBI): domain Eukaryota; kingdom Metazoa; phylum Chordata; class Amphibia; order Anura; family Ranidae; genus Pelophylax; species Pelophylax lessonae. The sequence continues at coordinate 102,796,957 of NC_138771.1, read as the reverse complement.
AAAACAACACTGGAAAACCCGGTGACATGATAAAGAAACCTTACAAAAAAGACAATAGAATTCCAAGTACATGCCTAGCGGTTATACTACTTTGCAAACGTCTTAGACAGGTGTAAAAAAATGCTGTAAATGAAGAATGCTTTCAGAAATAGAAGTGTTAGTTTGTTTTTATCAATTAACAAAATAGAAAGTAAATGAACAGTAAATTAAAAGAAGAAAAATCCAACTCAAATCAATAATTTGATGTGACCGCTCTTTAGATACACTTGTACACAGTTTTTGAAGGAACTCGGCAGGTAGGTAGTTTCAGACATCTTGGAGAACTAACCACAGATCTTCTGTGGATGTAGGCTGCCTCAAATCCTTCTGTCTCATCATAAAATCCCAGACAGACTCGATGATGTTGACGTCAGGGCTCTGTGGGGGCCAAACCATGACTTCCAGGACTAAAAAAACGCTTGAAGCTACTAACAGCTGCTAGAAGCTGCTAACAGCTTCTAAAAGCTGCTAAACGTTAGTGCTTGAGCATTAATTAATTTCATAACACTGAAGAAAGTTTTTAATGACATATAGCAAAAAATAAAATCTCCAAAGGGCTTTTAAGCAGCAGGAACAATGAATGTACAAACAATTATAATGTTAAGATCTTTATTAGTATGAACTTTAAAATTTAAATCTACATACAGTTTTTAAATATAAGCACTGGTGTGCCCCAATTTACAAGAAACTGATGTCCTATAGACAAATGGCAGGTGACATTATTTACAGGAATTTCCAATAACTATCACACCTGTCCATGAAAACCCCAACGCACTCAATTATAATATTCAAACTCTTTCTCAGGGGGATGAGGACATCTAGATTAAAAACATGTTAAAGGGTTTTACATAAAAATCATTGCATCAGATCATAGAACAATTGTTCAATATCATACCTTGAAAGAGTAATGGGATTTTTTGAACCTCAACCAGAGCAAAACTAAGTTTAAAATTTTCAAGCTGTCTCTCTGCTGTCCGTGACAAATAGATAGCAAGGGTTAACCTGTGACTCACAGGGGACCAGACGGGTAATGCTGGGAGGATGCAAAGGGCAACAAAGTATCTATAATGAATTATATACATTTGGATGTAATGAAGCAATATGCAGTAAAGAGGTATATATGTATGCATAAAAATGCAACGGAGCAAAATTGTTTATTGGATATGTTGGAGGTGCGGGGGTTAAACAAAAAAAAAAAACATTTTCAACACATGACTACTTATGTCCTTCCCCTCCTGTGGGCGTATCTGGAAGGAGATACAGTATATAAATCATTTGTGCTCTGGAAAACCATTCTGGTGCGGTCTGTGGCATTAGGACCTCGTTACTCTTCACTTGAGGTTGCTGGCAGCCCATGTAAGTAATTAAGAAATGTATTTCTCCTGATTGCATTTTAACTGGAGTCTGTGCTACATTTGCTATCTATACTCATTATATCCTATTTTCTCTTTTGTGTGACTTTTTAGAATACATTTTAGAGAGGAGATATTCTATCTTGAGAATAAAGAGAGAGAAAGCTACTCTATATACAGATTAATATCTCTCTCCTGAAAACAACTGCATCTACGATCTATAATTGGTGTCATCACTGGATATTTTACTAATCAAACTGCAAACAAGGCAGCTCTATCCATGAGATAATGGTTGTAAGCCCTGCACTATAATTCAAGGTAAAAAAAGTTTTAAACTTACTTTACTAATGCCAATGATTACACTCTTCAGTTGCTTTCACCATTAAGCTTAAAGTGGAACTCTCTCAATCAACGTGGACTATTTTTAATCCTTATGCTGCTAGCATTAGTAAAAAGATAGGAAAGTATATCATATTTACTTGCTTTAAACTTTTTATTACAATTTTCAGTTACTTCCTGGTTTCCATGTCTAGGCAAATTATGTCATACATACCATAAATCTTCAGGAGAGAAGGGAGGGTTCTAATTTCAGCCTATGCCTGAGCTAAGGGCAGATGGATTCCAGGAAGTAAATGATACATGAGTCATCTGCCCTTACTCAAGACGGCCATGGCCAGAAATGCTAGGGGGGTGTGTCAAAATGATTTCTCAGCAAAATAAAGCTTTGAGACCTGGATGGATGGGGGAGATTGTTTTCAATACAAATGAATTTATTACAAATAAATTAAATAGCATTTTTGGTTTGTGGTGCTCAGATGCAGTGCAGTTCCACTTTAAGGCCCCATGTATCCTAGACGTTTTTACAGCTGCATCTAGGGGCGTCTGACATTTTTTTTTCCTGCCTCTAAACACCCCTCTATGTTAGTCCATGCACACATAGGCTTTTAGCAGTGTTGAGTGCCAGGAGCTTTTAGAGGCAAGAAAAAAGAAAAAAAAGAGAAAAACAACCAGTGCCAGTGCGTTCAGAAACAGCAGAGTTTGGGCAAAAAAACGCTTGAAGCTACTAACAGCTGCTAGAAGCTGCTAAACGTTAGGGCTTGAGCATTAATTAATTTCAATAACCTGGATAATTAATTTCCTTGCCCAGAATAAATAATTTAACGTCAAAGAGTTTTACACCTGTAAAAGCTTCTAAAACTTTGTAAAAGCTTAAGACATGTTTACAAGCAGAAACGCTGCTGGCTTCTGGGAGAGTTAAATAAAAGTACTGTGTGCATAAGGCCTTATGGTATATTTTATTGGTTGTATCACATTGAAGAGTCTGTTATATATAGATGTGCTGCCAGCATTGCTGCAGTCGTTGAAGTGGTGGGGGGGGGTCAGCCTGTCAGTGCTCAGACCATACACTGCATCAAATTGGCCTGCATGGCTGTCTTCGCAGAAGGAAGCCTCTTCTAAAGATGATGCACAAGAAAGCCCGCAAACAGTTTGCTGAAGTCAAGCAGACTAAGAATATGGATTATAGGAACCATGTCCTGTGGTCTGATGAGACGAAGATAAACTTATTTGGTTCAGATGGTGTCAAGCGTGTGTCGCGGCAACCAGGTGAGGAGTACAAAGATAAATGTGTCTTGCCTACAGTCAAGCATGGTGGTGGGAGTGTCATGGTCTGGGGCTGCATGAGTGCTGCCAGCATCGGGGAGCTACAGTTCATTGAGGGAACCATGAACGCCAACATGTACTGTGACATACTGAAGCAGAGCATGATCCCCTCCCTTTGGACACTGGGCTGCAGGGCAATATTCCAACATAATGACCCCAAACACACCTCCAAGTAGACCACTGCCTTGCTAAAGAAGCTGAGGGTAAGGGTGATGGACTGACCAAGCATGTCTCCAGACCTATACCCTATTGAGCATCTATGGGGCATCCTGAAATGGAAGGTGGAGGAGTGCAAGGTTTCTAACATCCACCAGCTCCGTGATGTCATCATGGAGGAGTGGAAGAGGACTCCAGTGGCAACCTGTGAAGCTCTGGTAAACTCCATGCCCAAGAGGGGTAGGGCAGTGCTGGCCACACAAAATAGTGACACTTTTGGCCCAATTTGGACATTTTGACTTACTCACTTTTGTTGCCAGTAGTTTAGACATCAATTGCTGTATGGGGAGTTATTTTGAGGGGACAGCAAATTTACACAAGCTGTACACTCACTACTTTGCATTGTAGTAAAGTGTAATTTCTTCAGTGTTGTCACATGAAGATATAATAAAATATTTACAAAATTGTGAGGGGTGTACTCATTTTTGTGAGATTGAGTATATACAGTATGAATTTGATGATCATTAGAACCTGCTTTGTATAATTGGTTAAACATACACCTGACTATTCCTACATAATCCCTGCTTTTTGAAAGTGTAAGAATTGATAATGGTTTGAGGTCAAAGGGTAGTCACACCAAATATTTATTTGATTTAGATTTTTCTTCTGTTCACTCATTTTGCATTTAGTAAATTTATAAATATAAACAATTAAAAATATTTTTTAAAGCATTCTTACTTTACAGCATTTCTTCACATCTGCCTAAAACTTTTGCACAGTACTGTGTAATGTACACGATCATCTGCCCTGGGCCAAGTGACAATGCCTCCTGATAGCAGCTCACCCAGTGAGGTATATTCACCAATTTATGCTTCCTTGTCACATCCCTACTGCAGCTTTGATGTTGGAGCTTACCAGGGTGGATGGTGTCACTACACCACTCCCCCCATCCCTGGCAACTGGACACTTAAGAACAGTAAGGGTCCTTTCACACAGGCTGCCCGGCGGACTCCGTTTTGCTCAGCAGGGATCGATCCGCCGATCCCCACTAAACAGGCGGATGTCAGCTCCGTCTCCGCTTATTTTGCAGGGATGGACCTGTCAGATCCCCACTCTCCTCTATGGGGGATCGGATGAAAACGGACTGCCTGTCCATTTTCATCTGATCCGATCCTCCAAACGGATGGAAAATAGGGTTTCCAACCATCTGGATTTCACGGAACACATCGGATCGGAGAGCAGCGGGTGTCAGCGGACATGTCACCGCTGACATCCGCTGCTCCATAGAAGTACATGGAGCATCCAATCAGGCCCGCCTGAAAAAAAAAAAAAAAACTGACAGGCAGACCTGATCGGAAAGCCTGTGTGAAAGGGGCCTAACATGCTTTTGCAGCCTTGTTCAATCAGAGCAATGGAGCAAGGTGGGGCCATCAAGAGGTACCACAGTTAAGCCCCGTACACACGTACCGATCGTCGGCCGAACGATTGGCCGTCTTTTGTCCGAGGGCTGTCTTTTCTGTTGAAAACTGCAAAAGACTGCACACGAATTTTGTCGGCCAACAACAGCCGACTGCAGAAGTGATGTCATGCGATGGTTAACTTTCCTGGTCTTTTTTCTTTTCTGAGCATGCCCAGTCTTGCAAATCTGCTGTCTGTCGGCCGAATTCTGTACTGACTGGCGAACAATCGGCCGTTCTGCTGTTGGCCAAAAAAAATTTTAATGCTTGCACGACAGATTCTTTTCGGCCGAAAGTGCGCTGTCGGCTGTCGGAAGCATCATACTAACAAGCCGAAAATCGGCCGATCGTTCGGCGGCCGAATATTTTCGCCCGACAATCGGTACGTGTGTACGGGCCTTTACTTTGCTTATTTAGGGTCTCTTTAAGCTTAGAAGTTTAATAATTCAAAGTAAAGTATTTCCTCAAGTCCAAAATGTGTTTCTAAAATGATCATTGTAAATAATTAACGGGACTTTTTTTTTTTTTTTTAACCGGTTGCCGACTGCGCACAGTATATTTACTGCGGCAATCAGCCCCGGCCAGGCAGAGTGACGTAGATCTACGTCGCTAGCTTGTCACCGGGTTTTGAGCCAATAGCGGGCGAACGCGCGCCCGCTGAGGCTCGTTCACAGAGGAGAGCGGGCGTGTGACCGGCGGACCCGATGTCCGCCGGTCATACTACGATCATCGGTAGAGCGGGAGAAAGGCAGGCGGCTAATGTAAACAAGCCGCCTGTCATTCTCCCCAGTGTAAAAATGCAGATCAGACGGTTCTACTATGTAGAACCGTTGATCTCTGTTTTTACAATAGGAGACCTGTCCCACTACAGTTAGAATCACGCCCCTAGGACACACTTAACCCCTCCCTCTCCAATACAGTTAACCCCTTCCCTACCAGTGTCATTTTTGCAGTAACAGTGCATATATATAGCACTGATTACTGCAGTAATGTCACTGGTACCCCCAAAAGTGTCAAAAATGTCAGTCAAGGGTACGATCTGTCCGCCGCAACGTCGCAAAAAAAATCAAAGATCACCGCCATTACTCGTTAAAAAAAAAAACACCAAAAATGACAAAAATCTTTCCCTTTGTTAGTAAACGCGATAACTTTTGCGCAAACCAATCAAAATACCCTTTTTGCGATTTTTTTTTTTTTACCAAACATATGTAGCATAAAACAAATTGGCCAAAAATGTTAAAAAATTTAGATTTTTACATTTTTTGGGGGGAATTTCATATAAAAAAAAGTGAAAAATTTTGTATTTTTGCAAAATTTACGCTCTCTTTTTGTTTATATAGCGCATGATCAAAAAATCGCACAGGTGATCAAATACCACCAAAAGAAAGCTCTGTTTGTGGGGAAAAAAAGGACGTCAAATTCGTTTAGGTACAGCGTCGCACGACCGCGCAATTTTCCATTACATTCACGCAGTGCCGAATCGCAAAATACCCCCTGGTCATTTAGCAGGAAAATCCTCTGGGGCTTAAGTGGTTAAGGAGAAAGATGTAAATAAACAAAAGTGTGTAAAAAAAAAAAAAAAAAAAATTGAAATAGCTAGATCAAGGTTTGATCTATGTCAGTTCTGTTTGTGGGAAAAAAAGGACGTGAAATTCGTTTAGGTACAGCATCGCACGACCGCGCAATTGTCCGTTAAAGTCGCGCAGTAAAAAATCGCAAAAAACCCCCTGGTCAGGAAGGGGGTAAAATCTTCCGAGGCTTAAGTGGTTAAGGGAACATTATCTACATGTATTTCTTAAAGAGGAAGTAAACCCTCCTCTGACACTTTTACCTATAGGTAAGCCTATGATAAGGCTTACCTATAGGTACTGTAAATATCTCCTAAACATGTACCGTTTAGGAGATATTTACCTTACATGCAGCCAGGGATGTCACTGGCGCATGCGCTCTGAAGGAACGGCCGCTGGTGCCGTTTCTTCAGAGCCCCGTGCCGTGACTGTCGGCTCCCGCGCGTGTGCGCGGGAGTGACGTCACCGCGGCTCCGGCCAATCAGATGGCCGGATGCCGCGATCCCGGAAGACGGGCGACTGGACATGTCGCCCGTCATAGAGGTGAGCGGACGGCACGGCGGGGGCTCGTTCTAAGGTAAGTATTGCATAATGAGCTAGTATGCGATGCATACTAGCTCATTATGTGTTTCTCTTTCAGCTTGTAAAAAAAAAAATTGAACTGCGTTTACAACCTCTTTAATAGAACTACATCTATTAACTCAAGTCTGCACTTTTCAATCATGTGAGCGTAGTAATTTATTTATGATGCAGATCTAGATATAAGATAGGTGCTTAAGGCTACTCATATTTCAACTGTTTAATTTCCTTTACAATAATCTCACAATTTGGTTGCTACGAAAGTTAGAAGAAGGCTACTTCTGAACCAAGAAGGTACGTGATGGTCTCTTTCCCTAACACATTTATAAGACATGCGCATACAAAACAAATACATCTAGAAATGTCACACAGCAATATTTTGGGCTGTTAGGTCTCATGTACATGAACATTTTCTTGCATCTGACATTTCTGTGCCTGGTAGAGACATACTGCCACCCAAAGTAATAAATGGCTGTACGCTAGCTGTATGCGGATATATGCTGTGCTTGTACACAAAAGCTATATTCAGAGATTTTCGCCCATGTGTGAGTTTATACAAATAGAATGTGTAGCCACATACAGTCATTGATACTATAGGCAGCTGTACACTGCAACTGTTTCAACAAGGTACAGAAATATAACTGCAATTTCACACGGGCGTTCCGTATGTCCGTATATCACCCCATCCGTTTGCGGATTATATACGGACATAATGCATGTCAATGGGATTGCGGATGTCAGCAGATGACCATCCGCTGACATCCGATTTGCGTCCTTTCATTTCTGTTCCGTTTTTTGGAACGGAACAGAACCCTATTTTTTCTTCCGTTTAAAAAACGGAAAGGACGCAAAATGGGATGTCAGTGGTGTCATCCGCTGACATCCGCAATCCCATAGACATACATTATTTATATCATCCGCAAACGGATGGGATGATATGCGGACATACGGACCGGATGACACAAGTGTCATCCGTGTCCGTAAAAAAAAAAAGTGCTGGAGCGGATCGCAATACGGTCCGCTCCGTGTGAAAGAGGCCTTACAGTACTCTTTTCTAAAGCAATGGCAGACAACATGTTAGGTTTACGTAATTCCGAGCTAATATTTAATATCACAGTCCCTATGATATGTTCAAGATTTCTAACTTAACACAAAACAAGCAGACAAAGAAACAAACTGACAAGCAGTAAATACTGATGTTGCTGTATGGCTTGAAATTAAAAAGTGCTATCTGGTGACAGATTATCAGAAATGTGCAAATGTATATTTGCCCTTTTTCTTTCCATATTGAATTAAAATGTTATCTAAGACTAGATTTTTAGATTCTTGCCTTTGTCACACGTTAATACTTGTATACAGAACATGGCTGTTAAAAGACGACCATATATTCCCGACTTTCCAGGAGGACAACCACTTGCCGACCGCCCCACGCAGCTTTACTGTGGCAGGCTGGATCAGATGCACAAAACGACGTAGGGGTACTTCGGTCCCGGAAATAGTGCTGGGGGTGAGCGCGTGCCGCCGGCAGGGTGCTCCTGCCCCCACTAGGCAGCGGAGATGCCGATCTATGGGACCGGCGGCCTCGATTGCCCCTGGGCACCCATGATTGCTCCTGGCTGAGAGAAGACAGTCAGCTGTTGTAAACACAGCTGACCGGTGTTCTCTCTGAAATGATGACAGAGCGCCTGTGATCCTTCTATATAGGATCACAGGTCTCTTTGATCATTTCACAAGTCCCTCCCCCCACAGTTAGAAAACACTCCCCTAGACTCACAATTAACCCTTTGATCACCCCTAGGTTAACCCCTTCCCCGTCAGTGTCATTATTACAGTAACAGTGCATATTTTTAAAAAAGTGTCAAAAATGTCAGTTAGGGGTCCGATCTGTCCGCCTGCAATGTCACAGTCCCGCTAAAAATCACAGATCGCCGCCATTACTAGTAAAAAAATAAATAAAAATGACATAAATCTTTCCCCTAGTTTGTTTAACTTTTGCGCAAACCAATCAAAATCCGCTTATTGCAATTTTTTTTTACCAAAAATATGTAGCAGAATCTAAATTGGCCTAAAACGATGAAAAATTTAGATTTTCAATTTTGTGGGGGGGGGAATGTTATATAGCAGAATGTGAAAAATATTGTTTTTTTTTTTTTTTCAGAATTGTCACTCTTTTTTTGTTTATAGCGCAAAAAATAAAAAAAAAGATCAGAAAGGTGATCAAATATCACCAAAAGAAAGCTCTATTTGTGGGAAATAAAAGGACATCAATTTTATTTCGGTTCAGTGTCGCACGACCACGCAATTTTCCGTTAAAATAACGCAGTGCTGAATCACAAAAAATGGCCTGGTCATTAAGGGGGCAAATCCTTCCGGTCCAGAACTGGTTAAAAAGCCACTGCTTCACTGTTCTCCTAGCCGCTGAAAGTATTCACACACTTCTAGTGGTTTCTTCCACTGGGTTGTACCTCACTAAAAGGACATATGAGCCGGCCTAAGAAATGGCAAAGGAGTGACGGGAAGCTGGTATTTGACCCATCCAACTGAAATACTTGCACTCCATCCAAAACTAAAATCAAAGCTTTGGCTAGAGATCTTCAGAAGTGTTTTTGTATGTGCGGTATTCAGGTCATTTTGCTATCAATCTAAAATAGATGAGATGTAATTACAGCCTAGAAACATAGAAAAGTGATGGTAGAAAAAGACCAAGTGGTCCATCAAGTCTGTCCATTTTTTTAAAAATTGAATTTATACGTGTTTTTGTACTTTTTTTTTTTTTTGTGAGTTTTTCCTGTTAATTTTTTTGTCAAGAGTATAGATCTATGTTTGCCCCAAGCATGTTTGGAGCTACTTAGGCCCCTTTCACACTAGCGGACCGTTCAGATCCGCCTGTCAGTTTTTCAGGCGGATCTGAACGGATGCCCCATGCATCTCTATGGGGCATCGGATGTCAGCGAGACATGTCCGCTGACATCTAATCCGATCCGCGGAGACACAGCTGCCGTCCGCCTGCTCAGCGGGGGATCGGTGGATCGATCCCCCGCTGAGAAAAACGGAGTTCGCCGACGGACTTCCATGTGTGAAAGGGGCCTAACTGTTAACTGACTCACTACCTCTGCTGGAATTTATTCCAAGCTTTGACAACCCTTTCAGTAAAATAATACTTTCTAAGATTAGTTTTGAACTTTCCTCCAGTTAGTTTGAAGTCATATCCCCCCTGTTCTTGATTTTGGTTTCACACTGAAGATCTTGCCCTCCTGAACCTTATTCACTCCTCTGATGTATTTAAAGGTTTCAAACATGTCTCCCCTTTCTCTTCATCCCTCCAGACTGTACATATTACGTTTCTGATGTCTCTCCTGATATGTTTTATCCTTCAGACCTTTCACCTTTTTTTTTTTTTTTTTTACCCATCTTTGCCCTCGTTATATCTTATCAATACCATTTTGTAAGTGAGGTAATCAGAACTAGTCACAGTATTCTAAATAGTCTCACTAGGGACCCCTCTAGTGATGCATCCTAGAATTCTATTCACTTTTCCCACTGCCTGGTTATATGGTTTGCTTATTTTGCAATCATCTGAAGAAGGTACCCCCAATTGTTTTTTGTCTGTACCCCTAATGTTGTACTGACGTGGGATTATTTTCCTCTGGGTGCATCGTTTTACATTTACAAACCTTGAATTACAGTTTACACAGTTTTGACCAATATTCCAGCAATGCCAAATTATGTGCCATGTTACAGACACCTCCAGGGATTGTAACCCTTTTACACACCTTTGTGTCATCAGCATAAAGACACTTACCTTATCCAACAACCCTTTAGTTATCACTTACATACAAGTTAAATAGAACAGAACCCAGTACAAAGCCTTGAGGTACACCAGTAGTGACTGGTTTCTGTTCCGAATGAACCCAATTTACAACCACACTCTGGTTTCTACCCTTTAGCAAATTTCTAATCCACTGAACCATGCAAGGGTTAAGTCCTAGCCTGTACACATTTTGTATTAGATCATTATAATTATACAGGATTTTTATAGCACCACCAGTTTACTCATCACTTTACAATGTAGATCATTATGTGGAACTGTGTCAAATGCCTTGCTGAAATCTAGATATAGTCTAGATGTCCACAGCACCTGGTCCAAAACATTAGAAATATAGACAAAAATTGAATTTAGATTAGTAGGACATGATCTGCACTTAGTAAAGTTATGCTGCTTTGGGTCCAGCAAGTTGTGGTATTTTTAGGCGATCAATGATCCCTCTTTTCAGGAGTGATTCCATTAATTTGACTACAACCGATGTTAAACTCACTGGTCTGTAATTGACAGTCAAGGGGCACTTCTCCTTTTAGAAGAGATTGTTTAAAAAGGTCCGGGAATGGTCCAGCAACTAAACCTCCTCACTATACTGCACAAAGAGTAAAAATACATGTTTTTTTGGTAACAGTGGTACAAGTGGCTGTAAGAGTACCATCTGCCATGGCAGGGTGTCGTGAAAGAGTATCCTCACAGTAATAAAAGAAAGAAGAGAGAGGAGGCGGCAGAAAGAGAAAAGGAAGAAAGGAGAAGGGGGAGAAAGAGGGCATGAGCTCTAGAAGGGGAAAAGGGAGTGGCCCCCATGGACTTGGGGAGAATCAGTTGGACAATTTAAAAGTTGGACATACTGGAGATATGCACTAAAGGCAGGGCATACAGGAGCCACGGCTACCATATCTTGAGGAATTTGGGCTAAAAACCGTAAAGGATGCTGGACATCTTTTTAGAGGAGGAAATTTAATAAAAATTGGAAAGTATTTATGTTGGTGAAAAGGATAGTCTTTTTATTGTGCGCTTATCACTAAAAAGGTGGAGTTACACATTAACTTAATAGGAAATTAGAAAAAGTACCTGTGGGGGAGCAGAAACCGCTGCCTGCTCCTGTTCCTGATAATACTGTGAGGCTCTTCTGTCCTCTTCCTCCTGAAGTTTTTTGGCCAGCTCCAGGTCACTGATGCCTTCTGGTATTTGCTCCCAGTCTATATCTTGGTTCTGCTGCTCCTGTTGTAGTGATAGTGCCATCAGATAATCCTAGGAAAGGCACAGTCTTTGAGAATTCCTTCAAGAAACATCTAAAAAGGCATGTATGATTATTCTATTAACTTTACAGAGCTCCATCAAATCGCACAGTGCTTTAAAAAGCACATATATCATTCAGTCATGTTTCTAAACTAGGCATAATTCACAATCTAAAGTCCCTACATGCAGCTAGAAAAATTTTTTGGTGAAGGGCTAGTAGAAGTTTTTTGGATTGTTGTAGGAAATGTTAAACACACTTAAAGCGGTAGTATACCGCTTTTTGCCACTTTTAACTACAGGTAAGCCTATAATAAGGCTTACCTGTAGGTACAATTAATATCTCCTAAACCGGCATGATTTTAGGAGATATTTGCACTGCATGCAGTCGCTCACGCGAGCGGCGCATGCATTCTGAAGGTCCGGCGGACCTTCAGCTTTCCTTGCCGGGAGCTTGCCGGAAAATGACGTCATCGCGGTTCCGGCCAATCACAGCGCCGGAGCCGCCGAACCTGGAAGAGACGCCGAGGGATCATGTCAGCTCCCACAGCGGTGTCCGGGGGTCCGTGTCGGGGCTTCGTTCTAAGGTAAGTACTTCATAATGAGCTAGTATGCGATGCATACTAGCTCATTATGCCTTTGTCTTGCAGGGTTTTTTTTTTTAACCACTTAAGCCCCAGCCCTATTTCGGACACTTTTTGTTCACAAGTTAAAATCAGTATTTTTTCCTAGAAAACTACTTAGAACCCCCAAACATTATATATATTTTTTTAGCAAAGACTCTGGAGAATAAAATGTCGGTCATTGAAATATTTTTTGTCACACGGTATTTGCGCAGCGGTCTTTAAAACGCCATTTTTTTGGAAAAATTTTGAAAAATCACATTTCATTGCATTTAAAAAATACTAAACAGTAAAGTTAGCCCATTTTTTTATATATTGTGAAAGATGATGTCACGCCGAGTAAATAGATACCCAACATGTTACGGTTTAAAATTGCACCCCCCCGTGGGATGGCGACAAACTACGGTCAATAGAGATCTCAATAGGCGACGCTTTAAATGTATTTAACCGTTACCAGTTTAGAGTTAGAGTGTAACTCTTTTTTTAAATTTATTGCTCACGCTCTGGCGATCGCTGCGATACCTCACATGTGTGGTTTGAACAGCGATTTCATTTGTGGCTCGACTTCCGTATACGTTTTTTTTTGTGCGCGAGCTAACGGTGACGGGGGCGGCTAATTTTTTTTTTCCATTTATTTTATTTATTTTGTTAACTTTATTACAGTTTTTAAAAAAAAAAAAAAATCTGATCACTTTTATTGCTGTCACAAGCAATGTAAACATCCCTTGTGACACCAATATGTAGTGACAGGTACACTTTATGGAGGGATCGAGGGTCTAAAAGACCCTAGACCCCTCCACTACACTTCCCTGCGTTTTTTGCATACAGCCATTTTTCAAATCTGCCGCCTTTTGCAGCACAGTAACCCGGAAGTGACATCATGGACGCCGCCTCCGAGTTAGGTCATCGGAGACCCGATCGAAGCCGTTTCTGGCTTTGATCGGGACTCCATCCAGCTGGCGGACGTGCCGGCTGGGTGCTCGGGGCTCCCGGTGGGACGGGAGCCCCGGTAAAAGCCACGGAAGGCGGCGGGAGGGGGGGGGGTTCGATCGAGCGGCTCCCAAGCCACATCGGTCGTTACTGACGGAATGCCAGCCGTCGGCTCTAAACCACGGTACCGGGATGATGCCTCTAGCTAGAGGCATCATCCCGGTACACTACCGCAAAGTTTACTGACGTACCCATACGTTAGTGTGCGGTAAGTGGTTAAGTATACAACCGCTTTAAATCTAAAATCAATTCAAAGTTAATGACACCACCAAGATCAGATTGCATATCGCAGTGCGATCTGACAGTTCGCACAGAAATCGGATCGCACTGGTGTGAACCACCATGCGAACCGGTTCTGCTGCGGACCAAAAAAAGGGTCCTGTGCATGTTCACTGCGATTGTGGTGCGAATGCAGCCATACAAACTGTATGGCTGAACTCGCACTGCACAGACATCGCATGTGATTTTAGGAGCAGTGCGCTCCGAATCATATGCGATGCCTGCGATCGCAATAGTGTGAACCAACACTTAAGTTTGATTATATGGGTGTGCAATAACACCAAATTTAACACACCTGCTCCCTATTCAAACCTGAGACCTTGTAACACTAACGAGTCACATGATACCAGGGAGGTAAAATATTGCCAACAATTTAGACAATAATGGCTGTGTTAAGTTATTTTGAGGGGACAGCTAATTTACACTGTTATACAAGCTGTACACTCACTACATTACATTGTAGCAAAGTGTAATTTCTTCAGTGTTGTCACATAAAAAGATATCATAAAATATTTACAAAAATGGGAGGGGTGTACTCACTTTTGTGAGATACTGTAGATTTTCAAAGAAACAGAGATATGCTATAGACTGATACAACCTCCACCAGGCAACTGGAAACTGTTCTAGCAACAGAGCCAAGATATGAAGCAGTGTGGGGCACCCTAAACCATATTGGCATCCAATGAAGATTGCCACATTGCAAAGGGGGACACTGAAAAAGTAGCCATTGTAAGATCAGGCCATGCAAACAAGCAATCTGACTACTTACGTGTCTCGGACATCATGGTGTCATAAAAAGAGCTTAAGGTAGCATAATGTGTTAGAATGTTAAAAGCCCAAATGGGCAGGGATACACAAAACAGTTGATGCCCATGTTTCTGTGCATGCGCTCTGCAGAAAACCTGAATACTGCAAGATGCAATGCAAGTCAGAACAAAATCAGGCTGGCGGTCCATACCAACATTATAGAAACAAGTATGGTGATGGACACTATATGCACCACATCCCCAATAAGTAATTTAGAAAGAAACAACATAGAAAAGCATGGGGCTTTTTGGTCCAACATTGTGATCAAACAAAAACTGAAGAGTGCAAAACATAACCATATCAATAACCTTTCACAAAAATCAAACATCCAAATAAATAAATATAAAAAAAAAAATTGTGGTAAGGATCTGGAATGGACCCAAGCAAATTAAACTGCTTCAAAGAAGGCTACTATCAAGCCAAGAATGCTCAAACAGAAACACAGAGTTTGAAGGTTCCTAAACAATACAGGCCAAGTCAGGGAGCAGACTTGGCCTGTATTGTTTAGGAGCCTTCCTATACATTGGGTTTGGGCTATATCTAGGATGCAACTTAGATATTCCAAGCAATGTGTCGGTTCCAGTGCTGACCTCTAAAGGTTCAAGATCCAAGCCAAACTTAGTCTTGTCTGTCCACTTCACATTGTCAGTCAGTATTTACATCCTCCAGGTATTCCATAATGGGAATACTGTGGGATCACAGTAGGGCAAGCACAGGTGCAAATCACCTTGGTGTATACTAGAGGGGTAGAAGACAAACCAGATGGTAAGGCTTCAAACTGGTAGTGTCATGCTCCCACGGCAAAAGGGAGGTAGGCTGGATGCACTGGAATGATGGCAACATGCAAGTACACATCTTTGGTGTTCACAGATGCACAAAAGTCTTCCTGATGAAGGGAGGCTATTGCAGAGCTGGAGAACTCAATGCAAAATTTTTGAACTGTAATAAAGACAAGCTTTCATATCCAAAATAGGTCGAAAACAGTGAAAGGGTTAGAGGAAAACCCTGAAGTCTTTCTACGTTTGGGAAAAATGTCAATAACTGTGCAGAGACACTGGCAGATTAGAGAGCAGGGAGGGTAGAGAGCGGAACTCTTGCTTCTAGCCCCCTGTAAACACATCTCTTAACCAGGCATCTGAGATGCTTTCTGAGTATCGAGGAGCCAAGGGCTTGTGATTGAGCTGGGCTCCTGTTATGGGTGATGTCTTGGAGGTCAAACCCAAGGAGTAATCAAAATTAAGCCTTTTTTTTTTTTTTTCAAGGAGTCTTTTCGGTTTATGGCTTAGGCTTCTTCTGCTGAGGCAAACGATTACTTTTACCAACACTGAAAACCTTTATGAACGTATCCAAAGAAGCACCGAAGAGCAGTTCACTATCAACAGGCATGTGCAGGAATCGTTTTATACATGACCAACATTTAAGCTTAAGGGTTCTCCACATATTCACAGACGGGACTTATTCAGGAAATAAGATAGACAATGCTGACTAAACCCGCTACACAGTGGTATAAGGCTGAAGGCATAAGCTTTAAGCACACTACAATAAAGGCCTCCTTAAATGGGTTCTGGTAAGTAAAATGCATAGGAACAGTAAACAGTTTATCATGGGTTTTCCAATCTCCATACAAAACACCTTTAAAGTGATGCCAAACCCACAACAGTAAAATCAGTGTGTATATGCAGTAAAGCATGCTTGTTATATTCAATGTGGAACCTAAGGGGTTAATTCTCGGCATTGTATATAAAGGCTGTGTAATCTGATCGCTCTGATCCTCCTCTTCTTCCACTGACTTCAACCAATCTCTTGATAGAACAGAGCATTAGGAGTCAAACTTTAGTGTGTATTGCTAGAGTTTTTTCTTTTCTTGGGAGAGTGCATGTGATCAGCACAAGGCCAATCAGCACTGTCCAGACAGAGGGTCAGGGGAGAATGAAAAATCCTCCTACAAGCTTAAGCAGACACTGATACAAGTCACAAGACTGCTATATACTGCTGATGAGAAAAGGTATTTAGCAGTTTATATTTACTAAAATAATTGCAGTTCCATGTACTGTGGGAGACCATATATAGTGAATGCAAGTTCTGGATTAGTAACACTTTAAACTAAGGAGTGTACTGGGAAAGTTTAATGGTCTTATAGTCACTCAGGTAGTTTAGATTAGTACAGCACTAGTACAATCTACAGGCTGTTCCATTTTAAGTTGGCATGCATCACATTCATAAGAACGGATATGGTATCTTTAAAGGGGTTGTAAAGTCAGAAGGTTTTTTTATCTTAATGTATTCTATGTATTAACCACTTAAGCCCCGGAAGATTTTACCCCCGTCCTGACCAGGGCCTATTTTGCGATTCGGCACTGCGTGACTTTAACGGACAATTGCGTGGTCGTGCGACGCTGTACCCAAATGAAATTGACATTCTTTTTTTCCCACAAACAGAGCTTTCTTTTGGTGGTATTTGATCACCCTGTGCGATTTTTACTTTTTGCGCTATAAACAAAAAAAGAGCGACAATTTTGAAAAAAATAACAATATTTTTCAAATTTTTTTATATGAAATTCCCCCCCAAAAAAATGTAAAAATCTAAATTTTTTAACACTTTAGGCCAATTTGTTTTCTGCTACCTATGTTTGGTAAAAATAAAATCGCAATAAGCGTATTTTGATTGGTTTGCGCAAAAGTTATTGCATTTACTAACTAAGGGAAAGATTTCTGTCATTTTTGCGACATTGCGGCGGAGAGATCGGACCCTTGACTGACATTTTTGACACTTTTGGGGGTACCAGTGACATTACTACAGTAATCAGTGCTATACATATGCACTGTTACTGTAAAAATGACACTGGCAGGGAAGGGGTTAACTTTATTGGTGATGCAGGGGTTAAGTGTGTCCCTAGGGGCGTGCTTCTAACTGTAAAGGGGTGTGGCTAGTGATGTAACCACAGAGACATACGATCCTACATAGGAGGATCGTATGATCTCTGCAGTTAGATCAGGGAGAATGACAGGCGGCTTTGTTTACATTAGCCGCCTGCCTTTCTCCCTCTCCACGGGGAGATCGCAAGAGACCGGCGGACATCGGGTCACACGCGCGGACTTGTTAGGGAACGAGCGGGGGTGGGAGCACGCCTCCGGCAGCGCGCGCTCGCCCCCTAGAGGCTTTCAGGCTAGCGACGTAGTACTACCTCACTTTGCCTGTACGGGGCTGACCGCCGCAGTAAATAGTCGTGAGGCGGTCGGCAAGTGGTTAAGAAAAAAAACCTTTTCATCACAGCAGCCCCCCTCAGCCCCCCCTAATGCTTACCTGGGCCCCCTCTTGATTCTCAGCCATTCGTGATAATTTCCCCCCCCCATTGGCCAAGACACAGCAGTGTCGTCATTGGCTTCCCCTGCTGTCAATCAAAGTCAGTTAGCCAATGATGAGAGGGGGGCGGGGCTGCACCGCAGCTCAGTGTCTGAATGGATACACGACGCTGTGGCTTGGCTCGGGTGCCCCCATACCAAGCTGCTTGCTGTCAGGGCACTCGAAGGGAGGGAGGGGCCAAGAGAGCCAAAGACGGACCGGAGAAGAGGAGGATTTGGGCTGCTATGAGGGAAGTATAACATGTTTGTTATTTTTATTGAAAAAAAAAAAAAAAAAACAAGACTTTACAATCACTTTAAGCCTGGGAACTATGGCAGCTGCCTGCCACTCTCAGGAAATGACCCAGCAAGGATTTGTGAGACACTTTGTCAGACAGATCCTCTGCAACAGAAGGCTCAGAGACCTCTAACTTCAGGCACATGTTAAAGGTACATACATGTGTGTCTGACAGATTCTGGAGGGGAATGTGTAGACATATGCTTATGGCCTCTGCATTCAGAATCGGCAAGCATAATTGCAGTTCTAACATAGCTGAAGGTCACATTCCAGACAAGACCTGAAATCCTCGGTCTAGCCTCCAACGTTATTGCTGAGGATACGTTGATATGAATGACTGCATAAAGAGTCCAACAAAACCTCATGTAAAAGAAGTCTTGATTGAAGAAATAAAATATAATCTCAAAAAGGCAAAAAAAAATAAAAGTAATTTTTTTTCAAGCGAGAAAAGACATCTATTCTCCTAGGACACTAGCAAAAAAACGTAAGCATGCCAAGAGGGGGAGGGGTTTTACCTGGCTGCCCAACAACATTTTGGTGTGCCATTGTCCAATTTCTCGAATATGTGGCAGTATAACCCTGTTTCATTAAAATAACTGAAACTTGTGTCCCTTCTTGAAAGAGAAACAACATTTTTAGCTATCCATACACTTTAACCCCTTCATTACAGTCTTCGCCATTTTGTTTTCCTTTTTCCTGAAACCTATTTACACACACATTAGCATCTTAATAATAAGAGAAAAAGGACGAAATCAAAAGAGATGAACATATATAGAAAGAACATACAAAGCATAGTACTAATCACTCAGACAAATCAACACATAATTTCATATATTGGATCCGTATTTTTTCTTACACCACATCATTTAGAAGAGGTGAAAAACCACTGCTGTACTTTTCTACATTTTAAACTTCACTTTCAAGCTGAAAAATATGACAACAAGTAATTATAGGATGCCTGAGCCATCAGCAGTTGTCACAGAGCTGATAAATAATGTATAAAATTCTCATAAGCTCTGCCGAAAGACATGGCAGTGATATGACAACAGTACTCAATCACTGCTTACATCAGTAGGGTACCCATGCTAATGGCAAAAATCAAATAGAATTTTCTACTTGATTGTGGAAATAGAAACAAAATAAAGAGCCCTGTTGAGATTCTGTTAAAACTCTTTAATTTAATAGGAAATCGCTGCCAGAGATTAAACTCCTGTCGAGGGCTCCATGGCTATGTTTTATAAGAGTTTTTTTTTTTTTTTAATTTTAACCTCTTCCTTGCTTAGAAAATGTTACGGGTGACCTGAAAGAGAAAGTGGGTAAATGTAAATCAAACCTACCATATATTCCTGGTAATTCTAAAACATATTCTGTAAAATTAATTTACAGACGTTAAAGAACTGTACAGTATGTTGTATTACAAAAGTAGCAATCCAGCATTAGTCTATTCAGGAAGCCACGTTGCCACAGGCACAGGATACATTGCTGACCTCTATTGCTGCAACAACGCATCGACGTAATCGATTACGTTGACTACGGAAATGCGTCGGCATACGTGCAAGGCGTCGACGCGTCACACTCGTAAATGGCGGCTTCTGCTCCTGGGGGAGAAAGTTCCAGCAGTCTACCACAAAAAGCTAGACCACAATCATCAAGGGTATGGGAATTCTTTAAACAGAGGCCAGATAAAATGGTCCTTTGTTCCCTTTGCAAAACCGAAATGGCGTACCAACACAACTGCGATGCACAAGCACCTAAGAAGAAAACATCCTGGTGCTCTCCGACCTCAAAAGGACGAGCCATCTTTGTAAGTAGTACTATTATTGTCACATTTCACATACAATTATTATATGCTAGCTAGGCAATAATTACAGATACATCATTTATTGGTGCATGCTCAGGGCCAGGGTACCCATTTGTTGCTGCTTTGCTTTAAGCTTTGTAGTGGGCAGCTCACTTTTTTTTAAATGTTCCACAAGGCACTTTGCAGCCCTCAGTGTCTTGCTGATCTGGGGATCCCTCAGGGCATGGTTGACAACTAACTGCAATCTGACCAACACACCTGAGAGAAGAGATGCCATGCTTTTCTTCCAAAATACGCAGAGCAGCGTCAACATTTACACTGCAGCATTATGCAACTACAACATTGGCCATGGATATCTCAAACTTTTCAGCTGCTTTTTCTACTAGAAAAAATACAATTAATATTGTAATCAAAGTAATCATATTAAACATAATTATTAATCACATTCAGTTTTTTTTAAAAAATTGGTTCCTAATGTTATTAATTATTATTATTGTGTTTGTTGTTTTTTTCCCAGGAAGAGGCAAAGCTGTGTACAAGATTTCTTCTTTCATAAAAAGGATGTCACTGTTTGCATACCCCAAATGGCCATTACACTTACCAATAGCATACTCAACAGGATTGTAAAAGATATGAGACCTCTTTCTATTGTAGACGGTCAAGGATTTCGTGAGATGATCAACACGTTTTACCCAGGATACACACGTCCCTCCAGGTCCCATTTCACTAAGCTGATGGAGAAGAAATATGAGAAGAATTTTGAAAGATTGAAAGCGTCACTCAAAGATGTGAAATCCAAAATAGCTCTCACCACAGACGCATGGACCAGTATTGCCACAGAGGCATACTTGGGTGTCACATGCCACTTCATTAATGAAGACTAGAAGCTTACATCATACAATCTGACTACTATGCCACTTGAAGATCGCCACACAGCTGAAAACATTGCTTACTGGGTGGAAAAAGCAGCTGAGAAGTTTGAGATATCCATGGCCAATGTAATTGCAGTTGTCCATGATAATGCTGCAAATGTTGTCACTGCTCTGCGTATTTTGGAAGAAAAGCATCATGGCACCTCTTCTCTCAGGTGTGCTGGTCATACATTGCAGTTAGTTGTCAACCATGCCCTGAGGAATCCCCAGACCAGCAAGACAGTGAGGGCTGCGAAATGCCTTGTGGAACATTTAAAAAAAAGTGAGCTGGCCACTACAAAGCCTAAAGCAAAGCAACAACAAATGGGTACTCCTGATCATGCACTAATAAATGATGTATCCGTAAGATGGAACAGTACTTTACACAAGATCAGCCGCCTGCTTGAACAGAGGTGGCCTGTGACTGCAACACTTTCCGATCCTGATGTCACGCCACGAGGGAAGCGCTTCCTGGATTTAAAACCTGATCAGTGGAGCTTACTTGAGGAAGTGGAACAAGTCCAGAGGCCTTTCAAGTGTGCTACTGTTTTCTTGAGTGGAGAGTCCTATGTGACTGGTTCCGCTCTACCTCCTCTGGTAAAAGGCCTCCAGAAATCCATACAGAGCACAATTTGCGAGACAGCAGCAGTCAAGGCTTTCCAAAGTGTTGCTGCACAGGAGATGACCTCAAGATGGGAGCGGGAAACTAAATTCAGAGATGACGGTGGAGAAAATATATGTCTTATTGCCGCAGCCCTGGACCCCAGATTCCGCAAAATAAAATTCCTGGCAGCAGAGGACAGTTTAAAAGTTCACCTGAAGGTCCAAGCTCTTGCTCTTGAAGAGAAAAGAAGATATGAGGAAGAGCAAACACATCAATGTCAACGTGAGGAACAGGTTCAGTCAGCCAGTGCAGACATGAAACTTTCAGAAAAGAGGCAAGTGTCTCTGTTGGACACTTTGCTCGGTTCAGATTCAGATGACCACCACAGTAATGGTGAGGATGACACTGGTCACATCCAAGATCAAGAAATGAACAGTGAAGTTGTGAGGAATGAGATGAAAATACACATGTACTTTAGTGAACAGGCTATTCCAAGGGAAGAAAATCCACTGAAATGGTGGAAGGAAAATGAAGTGAGGTTTCCCATCTTGGCCATGCTGGCAAAGAGTTACTTGTCTGTGCCTGCAACATCAACCCCATCTGAAAGGCTTTTCTCAGTTGCTGGCAACATTGTGACTAAAAAAAGAGCAAGCCTAACTTCAGAGCATGTCGATATGCTAACCTTCCTCCATTGCAATGCTATATATTAGTAACACAGGGCATCAACCTGTTGCACTCTTGGGTTGTATAATGTTGGACTTCTTTAAACTACAAGATGGCTGCATTCAGGTAATCTTTGCTCAGTATTGGCCATTATATTTGCACAGTGTTGAGCAGTGCTTTTGTTGGACTTGGCTCCTTTAAAACTATGTTAGTTTTTATGTATGTTTTACATTTACATCATAGTGTTGTTGTTGACCAGCATTTTTGTGGTGTGTTACTTGTAAACAACACTTTAGGGCATCAGGCATGAATAATTAATGCCATATAAATTTTGCCTAACACTTTGCAAAAGATGCATTCTGAAGGCATTATGTGGTTTAAAGTAGTAAGGTTTACTACTTTAACCACCACATAATGCCTGCAGAATGCATCGTTTGCAAAGTGTTAGGCAGAATTTATATGGCATAATTATTCAAGCCTGATGCCCTAAAGTGTTGTTTACAAGTAACACACCACAAAAATACTGGTCAACAATAACACTATGTATATGTAAATGTCAATGTAAATGTAAAACATACCTAAAAGGTAACCTAGTTTTAAAGGAGCCAAGTCCAACAAAAGCAAGCACTGCTGCTCAACACTGTGCAAAAGTAATGGCCAATACAGCAAAAGATTACCTGAAGGCAGAGAGCTGACTTGTAGTTTAAAGAAGTAAAAGTGTTAGGTAGATATGGCATTTTCATGCCTGATGCCCTAAAGTGTTTGGCACTTTATGTATTTCTTGTATTTTTGCACACACAGTGTTGAGCAATGCTTTTTTAGAATTTATATGGCATTTTGAATGCTTTTGGTTCTGAATTAATGGCATTATTCATGCCTGATGCTAAAGTGTTGTTTATATTTTATTTTTGCAACTTCATTTTTGTATACTGTAAAAACTTCAACCACATTGAAATATTTTTTGGAAAAAAATTAATAAAAGTTGAAATATTATATTAGAAGTTGTACGTATCATTTTTTGTAAAGTTATTCAAAGGATTAATTAGCTAATCAAAAAAAAAGAACACTAGATTAAGCAAAAAAAAAAATAAAATAAAAATAATCTTTAGAGTAGTTGACAGACAAAATAATCGTTAGTTGCAGCCCTACTGACCTCTGACTTGATGGCCAGATGGCATCTTTCATGGATCAATCAATAAGGCCACATTAACGGCTTTACAAATTTGCCCTTAAAAATCTCTAAAGATGCCCTTCCATAACTGCTTCAAATCCTAAAACTAATAACAAGATATACAGCATACTAAGCCAATTTCTTACTCTTTTAGCCTTCTTCAACCCAGTTCTAACTGCCTTATCAAAAATTTTGGGAATTTGGCTTGAAAGGATTCTGAGCATATAGAGGTTTCTTAAATACTTGGTCTTAAATTCTAGATCACTTTATCCTGCACTGAAAATTCCAGAACGCTAGAACACAGCTGTATATAGATGGAACCTGAGGAAAACACCTATGCAAGCTGAACCCATTCCCAATGATTTGAAACAAGATCTTCAACCCAGAAAACCCCTACAGTAGTACAATGTAATGCTAGAAATATACAACAAAACTGCAATGATGCATGGTCTTAATTAATTTTTTGATCATATCTACACTATATTAGCAAAAGTATTGGGACGCCTGCCTTTACACGCTTATGAACTTTAATGGCATCCCAGTCTTAGTCTGTAGGGTTCAATATTGAGTTGGCCCACCCTTTGCAGCTATAACAGCTTCAACTCTTCTGAGAAGGCTTCACAGGGTTAAGGAGTGTGTCTATGGGAATGTTTGACCATTCTTCCAGAAGCACATTTGTGAGGCCTGGGTCTGCGCTCTATTTAATCCCAAAGGTGTTCTATCAGGTTGAGGTCAGGACTCTGTGCAGGCCAGTCCAGTTCCTCCACCCCAAACTCGCTCATCAATGTCTTTATGGACTTTGCTTTGTGCACTGGCCCAAATTATTTGATGGAAGGGGGGGGGGGGGAATATGGTGTCGGGGGTTGTTTTTCAGGGGTTGGGCTTGGCCCCTTAGTTTCAGTGAAGGGAACTCTTAAGGCATCAGCATACCAAGACATTTTGGACAATTTCATGCTCCCAACTTTGTGGGAACAGTTGGGGGGTGGCCCTTTCCTATTCCAACATGACTGTGCACCAGTGCACAAAGCAAGGCTGAAATGTCATTAACCACTTCAATACCGGGCGATTTCTGGCACTACACCCCTACACGTAAAATCATAATTTTTTTGCTAGAAAATTACTCGGAACCCCCAAACATTAAATATATTTTTTTTAGCAGAGACCCTAGGAAATAAAATAGCGGTCATTGCAACTTTACGTCACACGGTATTTGCACAGAAACTTTTCAAATGTGTTTTTTTTGGAGAAAAAAAAACGTTTTGTGAATTAAAAAAAAACAAAACATTAAAGTTAGCCCAATTGTTTTGTATAATGTGAAGGATGATGTTACACCGAGTAAATAGATACCCAACATGTCACGCTTTAAAATTGCGCACGCTCGTGGAATGACACCAAACTTTGGTACTTCAAAATCTCTATAGGCGACGTTTTAAAAATGTTTACAGGTTAGCAGTTTAGAGTTTCAGTAGAGGTCTTGGGCTAGAATTGTTGCTCTCACTCTAACGTTCATGGCGATACCTCACACGTATGGATTGAGCGTCGTTTACATATGTAGCTGCGACGTACACATGCGTTCGCTTCTGCGTGCGAGCTAATGGAGACGGGGGCACTTTACATTTTTTTTTGTTTATTTTATTTATTTTTACACTTTCCATTACATTTTTATTGAATTATTTTTTTGATCACTTTTATTCCTATTACAAGGAATGTAAACATCCCTTGTAATAGGATAAGTGAATGACAGGTCCTCAGACCTCAGATCTCGCCTACAGGCTAGAAAGCCTGAAAAAAAAAAAAAAAAAAACGATCTCAGCTGAATGCAGAGATCTTGGCAGTATAGAAATGGCCAGGGCGCCCGGGCCTCCGAGAGTCATAGAGACTGCCTGTGACTATCTGGTCCTCGCAGTCTCTATGATACACTTCCTCCCGGCGGCTGATTTCTTCTCTGGCTCGCTGATCGTACAGGCGAGCCGGTAGAAGCACCATAGGGCAGCGGGAGGGGGAAGGGGGGGTGTCCCCTCCCGCCGCCTGTAAGAACGATCAAGCGGCGGTTCAGTAGCTATGATTGTTCTCATAGTGAAGGGAATCGCCTGAGGAAAAAAACAATATCTGAATAATGAATCATGAAGATATCCCCACTTAAACCCCACAACGTCATATGACGTCTGCCCGGGTGAAGTGGTTAAAGGTCATGTGCACGTAAAGGCAGGCGCCCCAATACTTTTGGTAATATAGTGTATATGAAAAAGAAATGGTGGTATACCAAAAAGAACTGCGCAAGTGGATGTTTGTACCAGGGCTGTGGAGTCGGTAGATAAATGTTCCGACTCCGACTCCTCAGTTTTTTGTACTTCGACTCCGACTCCCCGACTCCTCTGTATTAATATGTATTAATCTTTCGACACTGACTTGGGTGGGTGGCATTGTAGTAACTATTCTGGCCACATCACTAACGATCTCTGGATAAACAAGGATGGCTTCTTTAACTAACAAGATTTCTTTTTCCAGCAAAATACTCTCTCTTTTCATCATTGAAGATGCAATGCCTTCAGCTATTAACCCTCCATTTTTGTTCAGGCAATATAACAGGCTCTTCCATTCCAAGAGGAATTTACCCAGGGTTAGATCATCACATTGCAACCTCTTGGTGACAGTGAAGGGGTGAGAAAGAAGGTTCTCCAGCTCTTTTGTTTGTGTCCACTGGCTTTCAGTTAATGCAAGATTTTCATTGTCCATTTCTTTTATGAAGTCTAAGTTCAAGCAAATGCTTCACCATTAAATAAGTGCTTCCCCAGCGAGTTGTTTGATCCAAAATGGCTCCTTTTCCTGCACGTCTTTTCAAAATTGCATCTGTTTTCGGGGCCCTGGCTGCAACAGTTACTTGCCGTAATTTGCCAATTAGTGTAGCTGCATGGCGATCTTTTAATCCATCTCTTATGGCAAGTTGCAGTGTATGAACAGCACATCACATATGATGAATAGTAGCAAGCTTCAACAGTGGCGTCACTAGGGTGGGGCCAGAGGGGGCCATGGCCCCCCAAAATTAGTCTGTGCCCCCCATGTGCCCCCCCAATTAACTATGTGCACAACACAGTCATGGATTATCATTGTCTCGCGCCGCGCCATGCACACAACACACAGACTCACACAGAGTGCGGGCAGGGCTGGGCAGCGCCCCGGCGGGCGGACGGGCGGAGGGGGGCGTGCACAGCGGATCGACCAAGCACCAGCCCGCCCCAGCCTGGCCGAAAGCGCGCGCGCGCCCAGGGGAGACTGGGGCCACTTTAAGCATTGGGGCCGGCCGCAATGATTGCCACTGCAGCCCCCCGCTGCGCTCCAGATTGACGGTGCGGTCCGATATACTCTACGTCAGCCACTGTGAGCGGCATGACGTCACATCCGGCGGGGGCGGCTGCGCGGCGGTGGATCAACGAACTGACTCGACTCCAAGACTGTCACGGCGCCGATCCATCATCCCTCCCACACAGCGAGACGCGCAAGCAGCAGCATGGTCGCCAGTGAGGAGGTGGGTCACATACACACACTGAGACTCGTACCCGGCCTTTGACACTTTGGCAACATTTCAAAAGATATGGGAGCGATGGATTGTGTCCTATCATCCTCCTCCTCCTTCCTTCCATAGAGACTCCCTGACCATGTAACTTTTTATTCAGTGATATAGACCCCTGGCACTTAAAAATACCATACCAATGGCTCTTCTATTTGGACAATACTGTATTTGTTTAGCTGAGATGTTTACCTTTTAACTATAGCTAGTGCAAATACTGTACCCCCTTTTGACTTGGTATTGGCCTCATGTAACCTGCTACACAGCAACACTTTTGGAAGAGGAGGGGCAGTGCTAGGAGTCAATCGGGTATACTGTAATGCATATGAGCTGAAAAGGAACATTCTGATAGATGGATGATAGATGGATGACTCCCAACTGTGCTGCTGCTATGGCTCCACTGTCCATTCACAGGTTGGGGACGGGCTGGTGACCAGAATCAGGACAGCAACCTAGCTTTGAGGCCTGGTTGGGCTGTGAAAATTTCAGGGCTTGGTGAAAAGAAATGCAAATCCAGTGTTTTCCAGCTTTCATAAGCTTAAGAAATTCAATCATATATAATGGACTTTTCTGGAGGCAGGAATCCTGTGATCAAACACTTCCATCTCCTAAACCTCTAAACCTATGAGATCAGCCATTCTCAACCAGGGTTCCTCTAGACACCAGGCAAGTCTGAGGGGGGGGGGGGTGTCAGTGATGTAAGGGGGGGAAGGGGAATACAATAATGTAAGAGGGCATTAATATAAAGGCTCCCATTGTATCATTACCCCCCCCCCCCCACACACACACACACACACACACATTCCCAGAGTTCCTGGGGTCCCCCTGGATTGCTCCACCTTCACCACTTTTAACAGGAATATTCTTATATATATATATATATATATATAAGCCCAATGTGCTTTCATATCTGTCTTATCTATAATACACTTTTCACATGTGCTTTAAAATGCATGGTTTTCCCTTTTATGAAAAAAAAATGGCATTATGCTGTTGGGCCGATATAATAATACTATGGGGCTGGTATGAAATTATTTCCAGGGCTGGTTTTTTTATTCCCAGTCCTGCCCTGCGCGCGCCGCCGCAGTGTTGTCAGCAGTCTGTCGGGGTCGGGACCGGGACACTGGCATCAGCAAGCACATGCCAGTCCAGCCAGTGAGCCAGCAACAAGCCAAGCAGCAAGCAAGCGCCAGACCGCCAGTATACAGAGAGGTCCGAGTGGAGGACTCTGAGGAGCCGAGCCAGCCACCAGCCCAGGACACAAGGAGCAGCAGCCGCAGGCCAGGCGGCATCATAGAAGTGGCAGCCTCAGCCAGTGGGAGGTGAGTCACTGGAGCAGTGAGTCCACTCACTGCCCATGCATTATACCACCCTCACACCCTGACCCAACAATTGTCAATGTGGAGGGACAGTGCTTGACATGCTGAGCTGACAGAATTTTACAGCTGAACAATGCTGTAAAATTCTGTCAGCATGTCAGGCCACATTGTCATTTTCAGGGGTTTGAGGGTGGTATGAGATGTAAATGTGCAAAGGACTCACATTGAGTTCACTGCACATTTGCATCTCATACTACCCTCACACCCCTGAAAATGACAATATGGGCTGACATGCTGACCGAATTTATTTTACAGCTGAGCTGAGCTGAACTGTTCCACTAGTGCGAGTGCCACCTCTAAAACCGATGTCCCCGAGCCTGCTCCTTGTGTGCTGGCTCGCTGTGTCTGGTTCCATTGCTGCGTACTGCTGCCTCGCCTTACAGGTGACTCCGCTAATGCTGTCCGCATGCTCTGGGCCTTCAAATATATAAACATGAAATTTTCGTGACTGATGCCCATTGTCAGGAATATTTCATGTTTATGTCTTTATTTGGCCAATGTTTCACAAATGTTTCATGTTTTATGCTATTGAAGGCCCAGAGTGTATGGACAACATCAGTGGAGTCACCGGTAAGGCGAGGCAGCAGCACGCAGCAGAGGAGCCAGACACAGCCAGCACGCAAGGAGCAGGCCTGGGGACATCGGTTTTAGAGGTGGCAGGTAAGTGGAGCAGTGAGTCCACTGCACATTTCCTTTCTCGTACCACCCTCACGCCCCTGAAAATGACAATGTGGACTGATCCGCTGACAGAACTTTACAGTTGAACATGGCAAACATGTATAATACATGTCTGTAAGTTTGCTATGTCCAGCTGTAAAATTCTATCTGTGTGTCAGTCCACATTGTCATTTATCTATTCTAGATAGATAGATAGATAGAAAATAGTGTATGTATGTATGTATATATATATATATATATATATATATATATATATATATATCATATAAAAATTGCGTTTTATAGCTGGCCCCCCTACTTTTGTCCCTGTCCCCCCATGTGCCCCCCCTAAATATAAAAGCTGGAGACGCCACTGAGCTTCAATGCTTCTTCAACAAAGTTGTCTAAAAAAATGTCAGCATTCTCTTCAGTTTCTAAACTTTCTCCAATACTTGCAGAGCTGTCTTCCTCTAACTGTTTTCTTTCATTGATTTTTATTGAGAAAAAGTCAAGTACAAAATACAACAAACCTGGTAAAACGATCAGGCTAGACATGGTCCTGAATACCATATATATAAAATTGAGGAGTACTAACATTCGAGGGGGGCATATCCATTAACTGACTGTGTTGAGGTCAAAGAGGGTAGTCCAAAGATCCACCCCCAACAC
Source organism: Pelophylax lessonae (assembly GCF_965119305.1). Lineage (NCBI taxonomy): Eukaryota > Metazoa > Chordata > Amphibia > Anura > Ranidae > Pelophylax > Pelophylax lessonae. The sequence goes on along the minus strand of NC_138771.1, from coordinate 102,767,326 downwards.
GCTATGGGAGCTGAAACAGGATGCAGAGGGTCGAGGCCCCATATAGAGGGATGTAAAGCCCAAGAATAAACCACAGGCAATATATAACGAGGTAAGGCACTCCACTCCTACACGTAAAAATCATAATTTTTTTGCTAGAAAATTACTCGGAACCCCCAAACATTATATACATTTTTTTTAGCAGAGACCCTAGGGAATAAAATAGCGGTCATTGCAACTTTACGTCACACGGTATTTGCACAGAAACTTTTCAAATGCGTTTTTTTGGAGAAAAAAAAAAGTTTTGTGAATTAAAAAAAAACAAAACATTAAAGTTAGCCCAATTGTTTTGTATAATGTGAAGGATGATGTTACACCGAGTAAATAGATACCCAACATGTCACGCTTTAAAATTGCGCACGCTCGTGGAATGACACCAAACTTTGGTACTTCAAAATCTCTATAGGCGACGTTTTAAAAATGTTTACAGGTTAGCAGTTTAGAGTTTCAGTAGAGGTCTTGGGCTAGAACTGTTGCTCTCACTCTAACGTTCACGGCGATACCTCACACGTATAGATTGAGCGTCGTTTACATATGTGGCTGCGAAGTACACATGCGTTCGCTTCTGCGTGCGAGCTTATGGAGACGGGGGCACTTTACATTTTTTTTTGTTTATTTTATTTATTTTTACACTTTCCATTACATTTTTATTGAATTATTTTTTTGATCACTTTTATTCCTATTACAAGGAATGTAAACATCCCTTGTAATAGGATAAGTGAATGACAGGTCCTCAGACCTCAGATCTCGCCTACAGGCTAGAAAGCCTGAAAAAAAAACAAAAAAAAAACGATCTCAGCTGAATGCAGAGATCTTGGCAGTATAGAAATGGCCAGGGCGCCCGGGCCTCCGAGAGTCATAGGGACTGCCTGTGACTATCTGGTCCTCGCAGTCTCTATGATACACTTCCTCCCGGCGGCTGATTTCTTCTCTGGCTCGCTGATCGTACATTGATTTTTATTGAGAAAAAGTCAAGTACAAAATACAACAAACCTGGTAAAACGATCAGGCTAGACATGGTCCTGAATACCATATATATAAAATTGAGGAGTACTAACATTCGAGGGGGGCATATCCATTAACTGACTGTGTTGAGGTCAAAGAGGGTAGTCCAAAGATCCACCCCCAACACGCTATGGGAACTGAAACAGGATGCAGAGGGTCGAGGCCCCATATAGAGGGATGCAAAGCCCAAGAATAAACCACAGGCAATATATAACGAGGTAAGGCGGAGGGGAAGTATGAGGGGGCACCATGCCCCCAATGGGTGGCGAGACATATGGGTCCAGCACAATCCCCTTCCAGAGAAAGCCCCCAAGAGTGGTAGGGCGGCAAAGAAGGGTGGGGGGGTGAGGTAGGATAGACTGGAAGGGGGTAGAAGGGAATAAGAGCATAGGAGGCTCAAGAGGTTAGCTGAAATAAGGAGAGAAAAGAGGAAAAAGAAAGAGGGTCTGGCGGCCAGATCAAATAGAAACCTGTACATATTTAGCCCAGGGTTCCCAGATGGTCTCAAATTTAACCACATTATTATTGATAATACCAGAGATTTTTTTCCTGTGACATGATCTAGGAGATCTTAAGTTTGGTTTCCCTGATGGACAGCCTGGGTGTTTTCCATGCTCTGGCTATGGTGAGTTTGGCTCCCAGGAGCATAAAATGGAGGAGTTTCTGAGCAGGTTTAGAGAGTTTAGGGACCTTGACGTTGAGAAGTGCAATTTGTGGGGACTGAGCGATGGGGTGATCAAGTACTTTACGAATGATCTGGAATAATTTATTCCAGAATAGCCTAATCTTGGGGCAGGCCCAACAAGTGTGCAAGTGGTCACCAGATGAACCGCAGCCCCTAAAGCACTGTGGAGAGTCGTTTGGAAACATGGCCGCAATGCGGGTAGGGACCAGGTACCATCTGGTGAGCAATTTAACATTAGCTTCGATGAGCGAAACATTCAGTATACCTGTAAAGGAGCGTTGAAGGCAAAAACCCCAGTCGTCCAGGTCCCACTCCATTTCCAGGTCCCTCTCCCAGGCTAGCGCATATGCAGGTTTGACATCACTGTTGGATAGTATTGAATAGATGAGGGAAATCCCTCCCCTTGGGTCCCTGGCTTCCAAGCACCAGCGTTCATAAAGAGTGATTTGTGGAGGGTCAGGTTTATCGTCCCATATGGAGTGGAGGAAATGTGATATCTGGGAGTGGCGATATCTCTCAGTGAGGGGCATTTTGAGGAAATTGACACAGTGTGGGAAAGAAAGGGGCCCCATGGAGTTAAAGAAGTGTCCAATGCGAAATAGGCCCTTGTTAAGGCACCAATGGAAAGCTTTGATATTTTGTCCAGGGGGAAATAGGGGGTTGTTAAAAACTTCCTCTAACTCTAATATCTGTTTGTTACCTTCTTCATCTGCGTTCATCTTCTCAATTGTGCTCAACATGTTAGAAGCGTTATCTGTCACAACACATAAAATCTGTTCCTTTGTAATTTCAAAATCTTCTATAACACCCTCCACTAACTTCTGAAGGTAATCACTGGTGTGATGTGGCTGAGTGTCCTTTAATTCGAGGGTCCGTGTTAGGGCTCTTTCACACGGGCGATCCGATCAGATCCGCCTGTCAGTTTTTTAGGCGGATTTGATCGGATCCTCCATGCAGCTCTATGGGGCAGCGGGTGTCAGCGGAGACACCTCCGCTGACACCCGCTGCCATCCGCATCCGATCCTGTGCGTGAAATCTGGACGGATGGAAACCATATTTTTCCATCCGTTCAGTAATCGGAGCGGAGCGGATCTGATGAGAGCGGATAAGCGGTCCGCTCTCATCCAATCCCCCATAGAGGGCAGCGGGTGCTGAGACACCTCTCTCTCCGCTCTGCAAGCAGAGACGGAGCTGTCATCCGCCCGGCTCAGCGGGGATCGCGGATCGATCCCGCTGAGCAACACGGATCCGCCTACGGAGCGGACCGTGTGAAAGAGCCCTTATTGTTTTGTTATTTTCATCCACAAATCTAACATCAATAGCAAAATAATTGACTCTGTGACGTGTGTATGCATATCCATTTTAAGGAAGACAAAACGTCCTTTCAGAACTTTCTGTAGTTCTTCCTTTTTACTTTTGGCCTCCTCAATTATAAATTTCCTTATACTAAGTCATTAATTATAACTTTTTGTGAATTGGGACATTTAAACTTGCTTTTTTTTTAAATTCCAATCTAAATTTAGTAGGAGCAGGAGTCGGAGTCAGTGCATTGTTTGCCGACTCCGACTCCAGGTACCCAAAATTTCCTCCGATTCCCGACTCCACAGCCCTGGTTTGTACACAGATTAATAGTGTGCTAAAACCTTCTAATAATCGTGAATACAAAGTTTAAATTTTTTTTATATATATAAATAATTAAATAAATAAATATGTGAATATATAATATGTGGGAATGCCTTCCGCACTGCAAGCAGCAAACAAACAACGTGTGAACGTGATAAATGTGAAAATTAGGGTATATATTGCGCTCAACAACAATATTCACAAAAGGTGCTTGGGTGCATATAAATAGATAAAAACTTATATGAAAACAGTCCAATAGTGCTTAATAACATCAGTAGCAAGTGGAGAGCCACAACAATAGATAAAAGTACAACCCAGCATACATGTATTAATAGATAAATAAATAAAAGTACTTTTAGTGCTTAGAAAATCAAGGTCATTATGTAGTTAATCGCAGCAATGTTTAAAAGCATAGACTTGATAGAAGTGATGTTAAACCTTCACCTCCACACCTTCACCCAGTGCTCTTAATAAATACTCCTTCCAGAAGGATATGACCCCTTGATTATAGGGGGTCACAATCAGCATTAGTATCCACAATGAATCCGGGCCATCCACATATCTTTCCTCTCACCAGTAAAGATGTGTAACCAGGTATTGGTGGAACTCTGATTTAGAGGACATATAAATGCAATAGAAAGGAGACTCTCATAGTGCAGTATGCCAGTACAACCAACATTTTATTGATAAAAGTTGCACTTACTACATATCGTACAAACAGTCCGCCTTCAATTGCAATCAAAATCTCGGTTGGTTTAGTAGATAGAACGCCGCTCCACGCTTGCGTTTTGCCAACCCGAAAGTCTACAGTCTCACGCTCCCGACGCACGTTTCGTCAGGCCGTGCTGACGTCATCAGGGGATCATGTGACCGTACATCTCCATTCAGTTTATATAGAGACTACAAACACTACAGCATCCAATCACATTCCTCCGGCTCGTGAACCGCCCATTCAATCACAGATTGCTAGGTTCAGTCCTTTGCTAAGGATGCCTGCCGGGGTCATTTTTTTGGCAAAATAAAATAAAAAACGCATTCTACGGCCAAAGCAATACCTGCTCATTTTAATAGCCGCAATATGCGTTTATTACGCTTCCTTCTGTCTGGATTACACCATAGACTAGAATGGTAATATTAATGCCAATTCTTAAATAAATAAATAAATAGATGAATAATTAAGAGAGGATGCTGTTTACAATAAGTTGTGTGGCTAAAAACTAAACTTTAACATTTATGCCTAGACTTTATTGGTAAATCTATCCAATTAGACCAAGTTGTTTAGTTTAAAATTTATATTATTTTAAAATCAATTTTATTAGAATAATAAACCCAATCTAAATTAATTTTATTTCAGTTTATAGATTTTAAAACTGCACATTTAAAATTAGTAAAAAGATGATGCTGATAAGAAAAATTAAATTAAAACTAAAAATTAGAGATAAAACAATTTAAATCAATATCAATATTCATACCTAAAGGGTGTAAAGTATTCATTTTGTAGATCCACTGGGTCTCATTCATAGAGACCTTCTGGGTCATGTTTCCCCCTCTCCAGTGGTTATCCACTAAATCAAAACCACAAAATGACATCAAGGTAGGGTCTCTATTGTGGTATAAGCGGAAATGATTGGAGAGGCTGTGTTTTGGGAAACCTTTCTTCACATTCCCAATGTATTCATTTATCCTAATAGACAGTTGACGAGTTGTTCTGCCTATGTACTGTAACCCGCAAGGGCAACTTATTAGATAGGTTACATGTGTGGATCTACACGAGATAAGTTTGTTTATTTTATATTTTTGCCCTGTAGCTTTGGATTGAAAGGTAGTAATTTTCCTAGGGTTATTTTTAGTTATTTGGCAAGCATTACATCTACCACAAGGAAAAAAAACCTTTCACACCTTTCACACCTGTGAAAAAACCTTTCACATCCAAAAATGTGGGCTTTCTCTTCGAAGGATCAGGTATGTTTGGGGCCAACGTGTGCCTTAAAATAGGGGCTTTTCGGTAAATGAATACCGGTTTATTAGGTAAGATCTTATTCAGGGTCTTGTCTTTCTTTAAAATAGGCCAATGTTTCCTCACGATTGCTTCAATTTGTTTAAAATTCCTATGAAAATCAGTTAAAAAAGCCATATCACCCTTATTGTCTGTATTTTTATTCTTTGTTTTCAATAGTTCACTCCTTGGCATCTGACGCACTGAATCTCTTGTTTTTAGTATCTTCAAGTTTGTATCTTTTTTCCACAAACCTTGATGTTAGGAGATTCGATTGGAGGAGATAATCTTCATCATTTTTGCAATTTCGTCTAATGCGCATATATTGCCCTTTCGGTATAGCACCTAGCCATTTTGGGTGATGACAACTCTTGGTGGGAATATAACTATTTCTATCTGTTTCTTTGAAATAGCTCATAGTAGAAACAGAACCACCTTTTTTCACCAGGGTTAGGTCCAGAAAATGTATTGACATCTTATCCCATGTTGCTGTGAAAACCAGAGCATACTGATTATTGTTAATCTTATTCAAGAATTGCTTCAAGGAATCTTCTGATCCGTTCCACAGCACTAGCAGATCGTCAATAAATCTCTTGTATAGAATCAAAGAAGGATCTGGATTCTTAAAGATCTCTTCTTCCCATTGACCAAGGAGAATATTTGCTGCACTTGGGGCATATTTAGCGCCCATTGCCATGCCTCTAACTTGATTGTAATAACAACCGTCATGCCAAAAAAAGTTATTGCCCATAGCCAAGCTTAGGGCGTCACAAATTAACTTTTTTTGGGCCGGTTTTACATCAGTTTTAGTATTCAAAGCAGCAATAGTGGTATTTAGTACATCATTTTGTTTTAAACTGGTATACAAAGATTTGATGTCGATTGTAACCAGAAAAGTGTCTGACTGCACTTCCACTTCTTCTAATAAATTAATCAAATGCTTGCTGTCTTTGAGATGAGACGGGTATAAAGGTACTACCGGCTGCAAAAAATGGTCCACATATTCACCTATTCGGGAAAATATGGATCCTATTCCACTTATAATAGGCCTACCAGGAGGCTTGGTTTTATTTTTATGGATTTTTGGCAGCTGGTATATCGTAGGTAATCTTGGTGCTTTGGGTACAAGGTATTGTGCCTCCTTTTTGGTTAAAATACCATCTTCTTTGGATTTTTTGACCAATTTTTCTAGTCTGCTTTTCAGACTGCGGGTGGGATTACTCTTTAGTTTTTTATAGGTAACCTGATCACCTACCAACCTGTCAAGTTCCTGCTTGTAGTCACTTTTGTTGAGGACCACAATTCCTCCACCCTTATCAGCCCCTCTAATAACAATATCTTTGCGATTTTCTAATTCTTTTAAACCCTTTTTCATGTCGTTTCTGGCATGACAATTATTGAATTTTATTTTTCTCACATGATCTTCAACCATATTTTTAAAAACTTCCAAACAGTGGTTGGAGGCTTTAGGTGGATTAAAAATAGACTTAATCCGCTATCCTGATACTCTGTAATATTGGGGTTTTGACTTATGGGTTTCTCTAGGAAATGCTTTTTGATTTTAAGCTTCCTAACATACTTTTCCACATCAATAAAAGTATTGAACTTGTCAATACTTTTGTCAGGAGCAAACTTCAGGCCAAGCTCCAGTATTTTCAATTCGTCAGGTGTGAACTGGGCATCACTGAGATTGAAAATCCCAGCCCCTAAAACTCTCTTTTTCCTTTGTTCCTTTCGTCCACCTCTGCATCCTCTCCTCTGCTTTCTGGCATTTCCTGGTGGTGGGCCATTCCGTTGAGGTGTTACCCCTTGTTGATATTGGGGATAAGTATCCCCTCCCCATTGTTGCCAATGGTTCTCTCGTTGCCAATAGTTCTTCTGGTTCCATGGCTGTTGGGGTCTCTCCCAATGTTGAGAGCCTCGCCCCCTTTGCCAGGATTGGCCTCTCCCCCCCCCCCTCTGTGACCACGTATTGTTCCATTTGGGTGATGGAGCCTCTTCCTCTCTGACCCGGGGCGCCACCTCGCCCCCTCCTCTGAAAACCCTTCTGCTGTTGGTTATTAGGGGTATAGGCCAAGGGAGAGTAACTGTTGTATGTGGGCACAGTATACTGGGATGGGTTATGGTACTGGTGCCTATTTGGCCTATTTCCTGAATTAACATATGACCCATCAGTATCAAAGTTTGGTGCCCCTCCAGTGGGAGTGAAATTGGGATCCGTAAATCTTTCGATACCTACTTCTCTCACCAATGGTGACTGAATAGGGGCAGTGTTGATATTTGGTCCCTCAGGGATATCTTGCCATCTATAAACTTTTGATTCCTTGTAGTCTGCCAAATATCTTTGATATTTAGTGATTTTTTTATTCCTGTTGTCCTTATCGATTTTCTCTAGGAATTTTTGGGTTGAGGTGATTTTCTCTTTAAAGTCGGCATTATCCTTAAATGGTTCTAAAGTGGCCTTTAGTTCACTAATCTTTTCTTCTAGTTTAGCCATTTTTACTTTCCTGCGTGTTATAATCAGACTCCGTAGTCTGGCTTCACTATGATTGAAAAAAATTAAACCATTCTTTGTTTAGGTCTGGGTCTAACAAACCATCATTAGGACCCAGATCCCAACGTAACCTCCTAGGAGTCATTTTCATTTTTGAGTACTGCTCTAAGGTGGCCAAATCCCACCATACACAGATTTTTTTCTCAAGTACATTTTTTTAGAGTTTTAACACTCTGTTCAATGTCTTTAGATACAGTACTTTGTGCTGAAAAGATGTCTGTTGTATTCCGATCTTTCATAAAATCAAATATATCCATTGCTGCAAGATCAACACAATTTTGTGACAATATGAAAAAGAAATGGTGGTATACCAAAAAGAACCGCGCAAGTGGATGTTTGTACACAAATTAATAGTGTGCTAAAACCTTCTAATAATCGTGAATACAAAGTTTAACATTTTTTATATATATAAATAATTAAATAAATATGAATAAATAAATAAATATGTGAATATAGAATATGTGGGAATGCCTTCCGCACTGCAAGCAGCAAATGGTATTTGCACAGAAACTTTTCAAATGCGTTTTTTTGAAAAAAAAAAAAAAGTTTTGTGAATTAAAAAAACAAAACATTAAAGTTAGCCCAATTTTTTTGTATAATGTGAAAGATGATGTTACGCCGAGTAAATAGATACCCAACATGTCACGCTTTAAAATTGCGCACGCTCGTGGAATGACACCAAACTTTAGGAACTTCGAAATCTCTATAGGCGACGTTTTAAAAATGTTTACAGGTTAGCAGTTTAGAGTTACAGTAGAGGTCTTGGGCTAGAATTGTTGCTCTCACTCTAACGTTCATGGCGATACCTCACACGAATGGATTGAGCGTCGTTTACATATGTGGCTGCGACGTACACAAGCGTTCGCTTCTGCGTGCGAGCTAACGGAGACAGAGGCACTTTACATTTTTTTTTTGTTTATTTATTTTTTTATTTATTTTTACACTTTCCATTAAATTTTTATTGAATTATTTTTTTGATCACTTTTATTCCTATTACAAGGAATGTAAACATCACTTGTAATAGGATAAGTGAATGACAGGTCCTCAGACCTCAGATCTCGCCTACAGGCTAGAAAGCCTGAAAAAAAAAAAAAAAACTATCTCAGCTGAATGCAGAGATCTTGGCAGTATCTTGGCGCCCGGGCCTCTGAGAGTCATAGAGACTGCCGGTGACTATCTGGTCCTCGCAGTCTCTATGATACACTTCCTCCCGGCGGCTGATTTCTTCTCTGGCTCGCTGATCGTACGGGCGAGCCGGTAGAAGCACCAGAGGGCAGCGGAAGGGGTGCATTTTCTCCTTTTGCCTCACCGCAGTGTAAAGGACATGCAAGTAAAAAATACAACACTTCTATGGAGAACTGTGACTTAGGACAGGAGCCGCATGACAAACTAACCTCTTTTCCTGCCAATGATCAACAAGCATCAGAGCACACACTGAAAGTAATGCTCATGTCCCTAAAACAGGACCTACAAGTGGAACTCTGTAAAAACATCACTAATTTACAAGTAAAAGTGGATCAGATAGAGGAAAGAGTTGAAATTTTGGAAATTAAGTCAGGAGATTCTGTGACTGCAGATAATGATTTAGTGGACTGCTCTAAGGAGCACGACACTGATATCCGTTGGCTGAAAAATAAAGTTGCAGATTTGGAAGATACAGTATCTCACAAAAGTGAGTACACCCCTCACATTTTTGTAAATAATTTATATCTTTTCATGTGATACCACTGAAGAAATTACACTTTGCTACAATGTAAAGTAGTGAGTGTACAGCTTGTATAACAGTGTAAATTTGCTGTTCTCTCAAAATAACAACACACAGCCATTAATGTCTAAACCGCTGGCAACAAAAGTGAGTACACCCCTAAGTGAAAATGTCCAAATTGGGCCCAATTAGCCATTTTCCCTCCCCGGTGTCATGTGACTCGTTAGTGTTAAAAGGTCTCAGGTGTGAATTAAATTTGGTGTTATCGCTCTCACACTGGTCACTGGAAGTTCAACATGGCACCACATGGCAATGAACTCTGAGGATCTGAAAAAAAAGAATTGTTGCTCTACATAAAGATGGCCTAGGCTATAAGGAGATTGCCAAGACCCTGAAACTGAGCTGCAGCACGGTGGCCAAGCCCATACAGCAGTTTAACAGGACAGGTTCAACTCAGAACAGGCCTCACCATGGTTGACCAAAGAAGTTGAGTGCACATGCTCAGTATCAAATACAGAGGTTGTCTTTGGGAAATAGACGTATGAGTGCTGCCAGCATTGCTGCAGAGGTTGAAGTGGTGGGGGATCAGCCTGTCAGTGCTCAGATCATACGCCGCACACTGCATCAAATTGGTCTGCATGGCTGTCCTCCTAGAAGGAAGCCCCTTCTAAAGATGATGCACAAGAAAGTCCACAAACAGTTTGCTGAAGACAAGCAGACTAGGGACATAGATTACAGGAACCATGTCCTGTGGTCTGATGAGACCAATACAAACGTATTTGGTTCAGATGGTGTCAAGTCTGTATGGCGGCAACCAAGTGAGGACTACTAAGACAAGTGTGTCTTGCCTACATTCAAGCATTGTGGTGGCAGTGTCATGGTCTGGGGCTGCATGAGTACTGCCGACACTGGGGAGCTACAGTTCATTGAGGGAACCACAAATGCCAACATGTACTGTGACATACTGAAGCAGAGCATGATCCCCTCCCTTCAGAGACTGGGCCGCAGGGCAGTATTCCAATATGATAACGACCCCAAATGCCCCAACCTCCAAGACGACCACTGCCTTGCTAAAGAAGTTGAGGGTAAAGGTGATGGACTGGCCAAGCATGTCTCTAGACCTAAAACCTATTGAGCATCTGTGGGGCATCGTCAAACAGAAGGTGGAGGAGTGCAAGGTCTCTAACATCCACAAGCTCTGTGATGTTGTCATGGAGGAGTGGAAGAGGACTCCAGTGGCAACCTGTAAAGCTCTGGTGAACTCCATGCCCAAGAAGGTTAAGGCAGTGCTGGAAAACAATGGTGGCCACACAAAATATTGAAACTTTGGGCCCAGTTTTGACATTTTCACTTAGGGTTGTACACACTTTTGTTTCCAGCTGTTTAGAAATTAATAGCTGTGTGTTGGGTTATTTTGAGGGAAAAGCAAATTTACACTGTGATATAAGCTGTACACTGACAACTTTACATTGTAGCAAAGTGTAATTTCTTCAGTGTTGTCACACGAAAAGATATCATAACATTTTTACAAAAATGTGAGAGGTGTACTCCCTTTTGTGAGATACTGTAGGTCTAAGAGAAAATCTTAAAATTTAGAGGTATCCCTGAAACAATTTCTCCTTCTGAGATTGCTCCCCATCTCCTCCAACTGCTTAAAACCCTACTCCCAATGGAATATCCTCGAGACTTGGTCATAGACAGAGCACACAGAATTGCCAAACCAAGCTCACTTCCAGATACAGACCCATGGGATATTCTGGCAAGAATCCATTTCTTTCAGGTTAAAGACAGAGCTATGGCAGCTGCCCGCAAGGCAGGTAAACTTCCGGAACCCTTCTCTCATATTATTATTTATGCGGAACTCTCAACCGCAACACTAGCAAGACAGAGACAATTTTCCTCCATCACGGAGGCTCGAAGACACAAAAAAAGTATCTATAAATGTTTTTTCCCAGCCAAATTTCAAATCACTCATCAGGGGCATAAGTATGTTCTCCAGTCCCCGGCAGATTACAAGAAGCTGCCACAACAATGGGATATCCCACCACCCCTCACTCACAAACCTCAACATCCAAAACCTCCAGATTTCCCCTCTCAGAGAAAAGAGTCTCTGGCCCAGGATAAGGAGCTAAGCAAAAAAGGGCTTTAAAGCACGAATAGGCAAATTCCTATTATGGTGCTTCCTCATGGCAGGAATTCCTGTTGTTCATGTACCCTCGCACGTTAGTAACTTATCTGAATATCTCCGTTTGACCGACACCAGGTCTGTTTATTATTGTTTGGTTTGTTAATTTCTACTACATGTACCTACAATATTGTGTTTATTACTATTACGTTTTGCTTTCTTTTGCAGTTGTTGTTATCTAACGGCTCATAGTAACTCTCATTGGTAAACTCTCCTACAGATAGGTTGTGACATATCCAAGTAGCGACATAATTACCCTCAGGACCACTCTTACCAACCCGTACGTTTCCAATAGTAAAAATCACCTCTTTGAACGTTAAGGGTTTAAACAGTCCATTCAAAAGATCAATGTTATGGAGAGCAGCCCTTTCACAGAAATGTGATATTTTCTGTGCCCAGGAAACTCCCATATCTACACCTAACCCTCCTAGAGTTTGCCACCACAAATTTCCCCACTGCCTATTGCTGAACTCCAATAAAAAAAACTAAAGGTGTGAGAATCGCAATTAAAGACACAGTCACTTTCTCACAAGAATATTTAGAATGCAATCCAAACAGCAGATATATTATTATGGGTGCCAAGATTAACCATCAACCCCTTATCTTGGTTTCAGTTTACTCTCCGAACACTAAGCAGAAAAAATTTCTTCGCACCCTTTTTAAACGTATCCGCTCAGTGTAATATGGTGGCCTCATGTGCGGAGACTTTAATGCAGTCCCCGACTCAACCATTGACACCTGTCTGGAGAAATGTACCTGGTACAGAAAAAGATTACACTTATGCAAATTAACTTCATGTGTATTCCAGAATTGACATGTTTCTCGTGGAACAACCCATACTCCTAACGTCTGAAGTGAAAATCAGCACGATTCTTTGGCCTGATCAATCTCCAACCTCACTCACAATCGGTCTAAACCAAAACAACCCCTCTGCTAAATTCTGGAGACTAAACTCACATCCTATTCACAATCCTATACATGAGCAGCATGTCAAAAAGGAACTAGAAGAATTTTTTTTGCACAAAATGTCAGCTCTGTGAACAATGCACATACCTTATGGGCAGCCCACAAGGCCTTTATAAGAGGAGTCTTTATAAAACTGGGAGCTCAGGAGAAGCGTAAGAGAACGCAGATGATCATAGATCTCACAAAATCTATAGATAATAGATACACCAGAATCCCAGGACAAAAATTCAATACTCCACAGATAGGGACAAACAATTGAAAGATCTTCACCATCAGCTTTCACAGTGCTTTATTACACAGTATGATATTCTCTTAAAATGCCTCAAATGTAATTTTTATTCAGCAAGCAACAAAATAGGCACATACCTCGCGAACCAGATCAAACACAAGTCCAGTAGGAATAGAAAAGACTTCCTACTAGATAAACATGAGAAAAGACTCACTAACCCGGTCAACATAGCTAACAAGTTTGCAGAATACTACAAAGATCTCTACAATCAAAACCATACTCAAGATGTCCCTGCTCTTACAGCCTCCAAAATGCAATCCTTTCTTTCCTCATTACACCTTCCAAAAATATCCAAGTAACAGCTCACTGAATTATCCACCCAGTTCTCAATACAAGAGATCACCAAGGCGATTTCCATATTATCCATGCATAAAGCCCCAGGCCCAGATGGCTTCAGTAATGAGTACAACAAAAAATTCAGTTCAGTCCTAGCCCCATACATACAAACTGTATACAACTCGGCAGCAAAAGGAGCTTCATTCCCTAAAGAAGCCTTGGAGGCAATAATAATCACCCTACCAAAGCCCAGAAAACCCCCTCATTTTCCAGCTAACTTTCACCCCATTTCTCTTCTCAACACTGACATAAAAATGTGCACAAAATCATCGCTGCTAGATTGAAAAACATTATCCCCATCCTAATACACCCAGATCAAGTGGGCTTTGTGAAAGGTCCCCAGGCATCTGATGGCACCAGATGCATTGTAAACCTGCTTCAATGGGCAGAGTCCCATCGAGTGCCTTCTCTGCTCCTCTCCCTGGATGCGGAGAAGGTGTTCGATCGGGTTCACTGGCTATATCTCAGGGAGGTATTACACATCTTTGGCCTCACAGGTTTTATTAACTCAGCCATCACTGCTTTATACTCCTCCCCTAGGGCAAAAGTATTTACATCTGGCACTCTGTCACATGCTTTTGATATCACTAATGGCACCAGGTAGGACTGTCTCCTATCACCAATAATCTTTGTCCTGTCATGCAACTACTCGCCGAAGCTATTAGAAGCCATCCTGAAGTTTCAGGCATAACAATTGGATCTACAGAATACAAAATAGGTATATATGCAGATGTGATCCTTTCTGTAACCAACCCCACATCTTCCCTCCCAGCAGTTACCACACTTTTACAGGAATTTGGTCACCTCTCCCTGTACAAAGTGAACATCTCAAAATCACAAATGCTGCCTGTGGCACTTTCCAACAAATTGAAAGATCAAATCACAAAGTCATCCGGCCTCTCCTTGGCTCCACATTCATCTATACAATATTTGGTTATTAAAACAACTTCCCCTAGCTCCTCACTCTTCAAGGCCAACTATGAGTCACTTCCTAAAATACGACAACAAACAAGTTCTTACTCTAACTTTCAAGTCTACTGGGCAGGTAAATGAGCAATCACGAAGATGTCGCTTTTACCAACAATACTATACTATTTTAGAACATTGTTTATTCCTATGTCCATATCTTATCTTCAGAAGCTTCAATCCACTCTGAACCTCTATATATGGGGAAAACAACGCCCCGCTTCATAAAGATATTATACAGACCTAAATCAGCAACTGGATTGGGTGTGCCCAACTTATAAATCTATTACCACATAGTCATCCTGGACCAAGTTAAAGCATGGTGGCACCCACTGCCCGACAAAGTGGATTTATATTGAACAAACAATACTAGGCCACCTGTTAAAAGGGCTGTTAGGAGCACTTTTATTGGGACTTCCTGCTCCATCATCCATTTACTTCATCTTGGTAGCCGCTGCAAAAGCCTGAAATTTTAGGGGTTCCTAACAAATTCATCAAACCTCCTCAAATTACAACCCCCTTCCTCTCTGCTCCCTTGAACTCTTCACAAAAGATATTTCTCTCAGCAACTGGATGAAGTCGGGAATCTGTACCACTGGTCATCTTTATGAAGGCGCAACACTGAGGTCATACTCAAAACTACAACAGCGATTCAAACTTTCACATAAAGACTTCTATAAATACCTACGTATCAGATACGTAATTCACTCCATCCTTAAAGAAGAGATCAAAATTCCATCAGATCTTCTTTCCTTTATCCAAGACCACTCCACTAACCAAAAAAAGGCATATCTTCTACCAACGGTTTCTATCTCCCACTTCAAAGGAAAAATCACACTCTAACGGTGTGGGAAAAAGATCTCTCCAAAACCTTCCACACTCCACAATGGTACGCCACCAAAAATGTACTTTAACATTCAAGATGTACTACTCATTGGGAACCCCAACTCAAACTTGTCCAGCGCTGGTACTACACTCGAACACGCCTATCCCCAAGTTCTCTCCCTCATACTCCCCACTTTGCTGGAGACAGTGTGGTGAAAAAGGATCCCTGCTGCACACATGGTGGCACTATCCTAAAATACTTCTGTTCTGGGTCAGTGTTTTTCAATTCATCTCCTCAGTGACCGGATTGAAACTGGATGCAGATCCCGCATCAGCACTCCTTCTCCTTAAACTATGAGCGCTGGCCCATTCATCACCTCCCTTTCATCATACACTGCATGATTGCAGCCAGGAGATCTATCACATCTAACTAGAAGCAGGTAAAACCCAAAGACCTCTCTTCATTTACAGTTAATCTCAACACTCAAACCCAATTTGAACTTATGTTCTCCATCAAGAATGCCAAAGGCCAAACCTTCTGGTCTCAATGGTCACCTTGGTTACAACACCCATCCTGTACAGCGCATTGGTAATGGTGGCACAATAACACCCATTGACTCACTGGGAAGCCATCCTTTAGGTTTCTCAAGCCTATCCTTGGCGCCCTCACCCCCCCTCTCTTTTTTAGAAGCACCCGGCTGGGTTCTTCTCCCTGGAATTGTTAAAACCTGATAATTAATTTCTATATCTTTCGTCTTTATACCTGCTACTATATAATCCTCTGTACTTATATTACATATGTTTACAATTGGATTCTACCCCTTGGAATGTTAATATTTGAATTCTATGTTCTGTGCTCATATGTAGACAAATTGTATTGACAATACTTATTTCATGCCTTCAAAATTAATAAAATATGATTGAAATAAAAAAAAAAAAAAAATAAGGGCCTCACTATAGAAGTGTGTTATCCTGCAAGATAATAAAAAAAGAGGCAAGCAACAGGAAAAAAAAACACCTTTCATGTCAGGAAATTGGAAGCACTAGGCTAGCCCAACTGATCTTTAGAATTGAAAACCTCTGCAATCCACTCTGAATATGGCTAATTTCACATCTCTACATGTGGGGACACATGCAAACTGCCTGCCTTCCCCACCTGCAGAGAAACTTGCTGCACTTTAGCAGATGCATGGGATGTTATTAATAAATGGGCTGCCCTACCCATAACATGTGCATTCACAGAGCTGAACTAAGAAATACCACTATTACAGTAACAGTTTGAACATTTTGCCCATTCATTAAAGGGAAGCTATAGTCTTTTCAGTAATTTCTTATATTCACGCAAGCAAAAGCAATCAGTCTGATATACATTAAAGTGTGTGTTATTGTTTAAAAAAAAAAACATTGTTTATATGTATAGATATTAACTTCATGGAGGCAGCCATATTTCCTTACCAACTACTCAGACTCTGCAGTTTGCGTTGCAACAATACACAATAATTCTACTTTTCTCTCTGCTCTTTTTTTTTTTACATTGCAAGCCTTTGAGTCATCTGACTCAAAAGAACATACCTCCGAACTGTATGAGACGGGAATGCAGGACACCTTCCAGCACAAAGTACGAAAGCAAAGGACACACCCCTGACATGCCCCCAGTTATAAAGACCGTACAAAATGAAGACAAATTAAATATTGATTTAACTTAGTAAATTATAGATGCCATCCATGTTAAGTGTACCACATCCCTTACATACCAAGCAGCCAAAAATTATAGGGTACCTTGTGGTACGTTTTAAAGGTACAAATGTTCTGGTGGCATCCTGGGGAGGGAATCTAGGGTGCATTAGCAGTAACCAATTACAATGTGGAAATGTATTACATACTGTTTAAACACCTAACTAGGAGTCTTGGGAGCAACAGCCCTTAAGAATGTGAAGGAAAGTGGGAGCATCAGCATACCACGAATATATATCAGATATTTTTCTTAAAAAAGAAAAAAAAAAAATATCGGACATATTATAAAAAATATATAAAAAATATATTTAAAAAAAATAGAGTAAATGGATAACACCTTACACTCAAACCAAAACCAGCAGATAACATGGCTCCCCAAATCATCACTGACTGTGGAAAATTCACCCTGGACCTCATGCAACTTGGAATCTGTGCCTCTCCACTATTCCCCGGACTCTTGGACCTTGATTTCCAAAAGAAATGCAAAATTTTCCACAGTCCGTGATGATTTGGGGAGCCATGTCATCTGGTGGTGTTGGTCCACTATGTTTTATCAAGTCCAAAGTCAGCGCAGCCCTCCACCAGGAACTTCTAGAGCACTTCATGCTTCCCTCTGCTGACTAGCTTTATGGAGATACTGATTTCATTTTCAATTTTCCAGCAGGACTTGACACCTGTCCACACTGCCAAAAGTACCAATACCTAGTTTAATGATCATGGCAGGGCTTGACAAATTTAGTTTGAATCTAGGAGCCAGCTAAAAAAAAGTTAGGGAGACAGTTTTTTTTTTTTTTAAATAAAGCTTTATTTGAATAACAAAACCCCCTTCTCTATTTGTAGCCAGAAGCCAGCGAAACGGCCGGCTTCAGTCGAAGAGGGCATTACCGAAAAAAAAGGTCTGCTGGTCAGCATCCGAACAGTTCTCTCAGCCAATGTCTAAGAGTGCTGATCAGTGCTCTCAGCTAAGAATCTGACCGGTGTGTTCCGGCGGGTGGGGGGGGGGCCGCCCCCTGTCAGAACACAATAGCTCAGTGGGGAGATTGCTGTACTAGATCCTTGCGAGATCCCCCCAATCAGACATGCATCTAGTCAAGGACATGATGTTGGCTACTGGTATACAGACTGGTCCTATATTATATAAATGTCAGAGATCCAATCTGCGCAGCACAGGACCTTCTGCAGATCGCCGGCTGGGGGGGCCCCTGTCATACTGGAATCCTGCTCTAACTCCAGTGAGCTGGTCCAGCCCTGAACCCTGCATAATATGATCCATGCCATGGCAGAGAGAAGAAGAGGAGATCTCAGGTGCGCAAGCATGGCTAGGGTAAGGCGCAGGTGGAGCTTGCCTCCCTTTGAACAGAATATTAGACAGAAAATCCTGCCAGTCATCTCACCCCCCAGATTGTATGAGTCAGATAGTGGCACTCCTCTTCCCCCATCAGATCTTAACTGGGAGATGAGCCCACAGCCCCCCCCCCATTTCTTCACAGTAGCAGCCGCATTAACACATATGGAACCTTTCTCAACATTACATCTGCTAATCCTCCCCCCAGACATTGGAGCTCAGGTAGTTCCCCTCTCGCATTGCACCTTTTGTAGAGGAAAGAAGGTGGATGTGGCAATGGGCTCTCCCCCTCTCTCGGCCCCCTGGCTCTGATTATCTGAAAAGCATGAATGGCAGCTCCGCTCCCAGTGCCTGCTCGCTTTCTGTTCCCTCCGCTGCCTTCTGTGGCTGATTTCCACCATTCAATGCTACTGGATTAGGGCATTCTGATGCCGGGTAACCACAGACTCTGGAACCCCAACATCCCTGAGCCAGGCCGCGGACTCCCTCAGTCTATAATCAATACCTTGAGGGAGGGAGGCAACAGCAGCGGGGATGACCGCCCGTCAGGGATCCCCTAACTTTACTGGTCGGCCACTATTTCCACTGTGTCAGCGGCTGCCGCGCCACTCTCTTTCTGCTCAATCTCCGGGGCTTTTTCATCCCCGCTGCCGCCGCTAATCACATTACCCATGATGATAGTGGCACCCGACAGCCTGCCCTGTAATAGCAGCTGAGCTGAACCACCTGTTACTGACAAATCCCAGGCACCAGGATGGACTTTCTAGTTGACCTGGCGCCTAGGATTTGTTGAGCCCTGGATTATGGTATCACTGTGCTTGATTGGCCAGCAAAGTCACCTGGCCCTTAACCCCATAGAGAATCTGTGGAGTATTGTCAAGAGAAAGATGAGAGATACCAGACCGAACGATGCAAATGAGCCAAAAGCCACTATCAAAGAAACCTGGGCTTCCATAACACCTCAGCAGTGCCAGAGGCTGATCTCCACGCCGCGCCGCATTAATGCAGTAATTCATGCAAAAGGAGCCCTGACCAAGTATTGAGTGCATACTGTAAATGGACATACTTTTCAGTAAGCCAACATTTCTGTATTAAAAATCTTTTTTAATTGGTCTTACGTAATATTCAAATTTTCTGAGATACTGAATTTTGGGTTTTCACTAGCTGTAAGTAATTTTTTATCAAAATTTAAAGAAAGAAATGCTTTAAATACAACACTGTGTAATGCATCTATATAAGCTATAAGAGCTTCACTTTTTGAATTAAATTACTGAAATAAATTAACTTTTTAAGGATATTATAATTTTAGTGATGCACCTGTATATGTATATGTATAACCCCGGTATTTAACATCAAAGTAGCGACACAACAGCGGCGGGCAGTCCGGAAGTGGTTAAAGTTGTCATTTTTTTTTCCACAATTCTTTGCAAAATAAAGATTTTTTTCTTTTCCCACAAAACTGTCAAATTTCTCTCACATGACATATGCATACTTGCAACTACACCCCAAAACACATTCTGCTACTCCTCCTAAGTATGTTGATACCACACGTGCGAGACTTTTTCACAGCCTAGCCACATACAGAGGCCCAAAAATGCAGGGAGCACTGTCAGGTGTTCTTGGGACATAAATTACACATCTAATTTCTTCACTACCTATTACACTTTTGTGAGGCACTAATGAGCACTGTAGTAGCACTTATCTGACACTGGTGAGCACTGTGATGCTATGGATGGGCACTGTGATGGCACGGATGGGCACTGTAATGGCACACCAAATCCAGCCGTCTTACACTGCTGCAGTGTTTCTCTCTCCTCACGCGCTGTATCGGTGTGAGGAGAGGAGAGACCTGAACTGGACAGGACGCCGGTTTGTTGACAAAGTGATCGCTCCTACAACCTCTACAGAGATGACATAATTAAGCAGTTGAAATGTTGGAAGTTCACCAATCTTAGCATGTTTGCACAGCACCAACACTTTGCTCATTTCATTGATTACTGTAAAACATACAATGGATTAGTATGGAAGCTGCCACTGCTGACTTGTTTTAGAAAAAGATAACTGAAATTGAAGAGCCATACCACTCCTAAGAGGTCCAGATACAACTTTATTCCAATAAAAGTCAGCGGTACAATCCTAAAAAGTAGCCTACGGGGAGCCAACGGGGGGTTCAAGCACTCCTTTCATCAGGGTTTGCTGTCAAACAAGCCGCTGATAAAGCCTGTGTTTGTAATTCACACATGGAAAAACCCTGATGAAGGGGGTGCTTGTATCCCTGAAATGCGTTGGATACTTTTTTAGGTTGTACCCCTGACCTTTAATGGAATAAAGTTGTATCTGGATCTCTTAGCAGTGGTGTTGCACTTCAATTTCAATTCTCATTACATTATTCTACAAGCCAAAGAAAACTGTGGAGATCCTCTGGGTTGTAGAAGCCGCCTGTCCAGGAACCAGATCATTTACACCAACATCAATACATTAAGTTAACAATTCCAGACCAAACACCTGATAATGTATTGGCTTGTTTCAAATCTGTGGTTCATTAAGTGGTAAATGAATGTAAAGGTATACAATGCTAGAGCATACACCTTAAAAACCTTTGGCAGTGGCGGCTGGTGCTCAAAATTTTTGGGGGGGTGCAAAAATAAAAATGTAATAGGTATTGCTTCACGTCAAAAAACGCGGTATAAAATTGCGTGACTTTGAGGTCATGGTACAGGCATGGCACAGGTGATGATACAGGCATGGCACAGGAGATGGTATAGGCATGGCACAGGTCATGGTAAGGGCATGGCACAGGTCATGGCACAGGTGATGGTATAGGCATGGCACAGATATGGTAAAGGCATGGCACAGGTCATGGTACAGGCATGTCACAGGTCATGGTACAGGAGATGGTATATGCCCCCTTTCAATGCAGAGACCAGCGTACATGCCCCTTTCAATGCAGAGACCAGCGTACATGCCCCCTTTCAATGCAGAGACCAGCGTACATGCCCCCTTCAATGCAGTGACCAACATACATGCCCCCTTCAATACAGAGATCAGTTTGCGTGCCCCCTTCAATGCAATGAACACTGTGCTGTGCCCCCTTCAATGCAATGAACACTGTGCTGTGCCCCCTTCAATGCAATGAACACTGTGCTGTGTCCCCTTCAATGCAATGAACACTGTGCTGTGCCCCCTTCAATACAATGAACACTGCTGTGCCCCCTTCAATGCAATGAACACTGTGCTGTGCCCCCACAATGCGATGAACACTGTGCTGTGCCCCCTTCAATGCAATGAACACTGTGCTGTGCCCCCTTCAATGCAATGAACACTGTGCTGTGACCCCACAATGCAATGAACACTGTGTTGTGACCCAACAATGCAATGAACACTGTGCTGTGCCCCCTTTAATGCAATGAACACTGTGCTGTGCCCCCACAATGCAATGAACACTGTGCTGTGCCCCCACAATGCAATGAACACTGTGCTGTGCCCCCACAATGCAATGAACACTGTGCTGTGCCCTCTTCAATGCAATGAACACTGCGCTGTGCCCCCTTCAATGCAATGAACACTGTGCTGTGCCCCCTTCAATGCAATGAACACTGTGCTGTGCCCACACAATGCAATGAACACTGTTCTGTGCCCCCTTCAATGCAATGAACACTGTGCTGTGCCCCCTTCAATGCAATGAACACTGTGCTGTGCCCCTTCAATGCAATGAACACTGTGCTGTGCCCCTTGAATGCAATGAACACTGTGCTGTGCCCCTTCAATGCAATGAACACTGTGATGTGCCCCCTTCAATGCAATGAACACTGTGCTGCGCCCCCTTCAATGCAATGGACACTGTGCTGCGCCCCCTTCAATGCAATGGACACTGTGCTGTTCCCCCTTCAATGCAATGAACACTGTGCTGTGCCCCCTTCAATGCAATGAACACTGTGCTGTGCCCCCTTCAATGCAATGGACACTGTGCTGTGCCCCCACAATGCAATGAATACTGTGCTGTGCCCTCACAATGCAATGAACACTGTGCTGTGCCCCCACAATGCAGAGTTCAGCGTGCGTGCCCCCTTCAATGCAACTGTGCTGTGCCCCCTTTGATGCAACTGTGCTGTGCCCCCTTCAATGCAACTGTGCTGTGCCCCCTTCAATGCAATGAATATTGTGCCGTGCCCCCATCAATGCAGAGTTCAGCGTGCGTGCCCCTTTCAATGCAGTGTGCCACCCCCAGACCAGTGCACTTACCTGGAGCAGGTCCCGGACTCCCGGCGGGTGGCTTCTTCTCACTCCGGCTTCGGCGGGCGGCTTCCGGCGGCGTGTCTTCTCGAGTCCTCCTCCCGTTTCCTCCTCCCGTTCCCTCCTCATCCTCGGCTCGGCCTTCCTAATTGGAGGAGGATCGGTGTGAAAATAGCGAATTATCATTCGCTATTGTCACACAATGGGTGGGCTCGGGACGCACTGCTCTGCGCCCCGGGACCACCCTTTCCATCGCCCTATTAGAGCCTCTGGCTCTAATCAGGTGATTGGAAAAAAAAAAAAAACATTGCACTCCATGCGTCCGGTGCCCCTGCATGCAGATTAGGGGGCCAGATGCATGGATGGGGAGGTCGGCGCCCCTGCGCCCTCAACACACCAGCCGCCACTGCTCTTTGGGAATTACTGCCCAGTTAAACTTGGCATTCAGCTTTTTACTTTAATTCAGACTAAAAACACAGCTTTTTATACACAGTATAGGAGAGTGGATAAGTAAACCGATTGCTCTATAGAGAAACTGTTTCAGTATTTTATCATCAGTACATATGGCCTGCGCTTTGGGTCCTACAGGACAGAAACACATGCTTTTTCCAGGACAAATAAAGGCTCCTTTCTAATTCCATGCTGCAGCAAGATTGTGATGTTTTAAAGATTTCCAGAAAGATGCACACAAACTGGCCATCTTTTAAAGTATTGTAGATTTGGACGTTTATTTAAATGGGATTATTTAACCACTTCCCGACCACCCGCCGCCGATTTACTGCAGCAGGGTGGCTCTCCTGTGCAAACCGACATAGACCTACCCCACTCGGCAGCGGGGAAGCCGATGCACAGGTCAGGCAGCTAGCTCCAATTGCCGCCTGACACCCGCTATCGCTCCCCACTGAGAGAGAAGGGTGGTCAGCTGTTGTAAACACAGCTGACCGTTCTTCTCCCTGAAATGATCACAGAGCTCATGTGATCCTTCTATATAGGATCACATGTCTCTATGGTCAATTCACAAACCACGCCCCCCCCCCCCCCCCCACAGTTAGAATCACACCGCTAGGCTCAAATTTAACCCATTGATAACCCCTTCCCTGCCAGTGCCATTTTTACAGTAACAGTGCATATTTTTTAGCACTGATTACTGTAGTAATGTCACTGGTCCCCCCAAAATTGTCAAAAATGTCAGTGAGGGGTTTGATCTGTCCGCCGCAATATCGCAGTCCCACAAAAAAAAAAAAAAATCGCAGATTGCTGCCATTACTAGTAAAAAAAAACCGAAACAATAAAAATGACATAAATCTTTCCCGTAGTTAGTAGACGCGATAACTTTTGTGCAAACCAATCAAAATACGCTTATTGACATTTTTTTTACCAAAAATATGTAGCAGAAAACAAATTGGTCTACAATGTTAAAAAACTTTGATTTTACATTTTTTTTTTTTTTTGAGAATGTCATAGCAGAATATGGAAAAATATTGGTTTTTTTTTTCAAAATTGTCGCTCTTTTTTTGTTTATAGCGCAAAAAAAAAATATAAAAAAATTGCACAGGTGATCAAATACCACCAAAAGAAAGTTCTATTTGTGGGAAAAAAAGGACATCAATTTTATTTGGGTACAGCGTCGCACGACCACGCAATTGTCTGTTAAACGAACGCAGGGCCTGGTCATTAAGGGGGCAAATCCTTCCGGTCTTAAAGTGGTTAATAAAGATAGAGCAATGAGACATAATAATGTGCTAAGTGCTCATACCAACCACATATTAATATATATAAAGCTGATCAGTTAATGGTGAAATCTGGTTTGTTGCTAGACTTTATTGTAGTTTACACATTGCTCCTTACACTGGTAAATCTTCTATTCATATCTCCATGTCCTATGCACAAATTTGCACAAAGATGTTTTGACTTTACTGCACCCTTTCACATACCTGATCAATTTGATCTTGCTGCCCTTGGTAAACAGTCTCTGGATCGGTTGGAGGTCTTAAGTGGAAATCTGAATCACAAAAGTTTCCATCTCCATCCACATTGTGTAGACTTTCCCAGACAATATTCTCTTCTGTAAGAAATCCCTGGTCCGTGACAAGCAAGTACAGAAGTCCCTACAAAATAAACAACAGTGTTTTTCAAGTGCATCATCACCTAAGAAAGCAATGTTATTTACTGATAAGGGGGAAGATTTATGATCAGTGGGTTATAATGTAACTCATATTAAAGACTTTGCAGCTCCCAATGAAAATTCCTTAAGAGCCGGTTTACACTACTTCGCTCCGACTTAGGGGGCGACCTGTGAAGTCGCGTGCAGCGCGACTTCGGCGCGACTTGCACGGACTTCATGAATCAATGAATGTCTATGCAAGTCGCTCCAGGTCGCCCCGAAGTAGTACAGGACCCTTTTTCTAAGTCGGAGCGATTTGTGTCGCTCCTATTAGAACCGGTCCTGTACTACTCAATGGACCGCGACGGTGCGCGACTTGTCAGGCTGACCAAGTCGCCTGACAAGTCGTATTAGTGTGAACCGGCACCTCTTCAGTAAAAGCTTCTTATATACAAACTTTTGACTGTTGTTTGGGAAAAGGTGTCTTGGCTAAGTACATTTTGAAACAAAAATGCAATAGTCATGACACTTTGAATGAGGCAGGCCACTTCAAAAATAACATATAAAGTACAAATTGTTTCAAATTTATAAAAAAAAAAACATAATTAAATATTCCAAGATCATAGCTATAGATTATGACAATTTACCAATTGTGATAAATCTTACCAACTCACATGGTCCCCCCCCTCCCACTCCCTTTTCTTCACTTCCTGGTCACAATGGATTTTGGTGTTTTCCTTTCATCATCTTTTTCTCCCTTTGGTCTGATGGACACATCACGTAGACACTAATATTCACACTCCCATTGAATATATATTTTATATACTCCTATATATACACATATATTTCTTCTACATTATTGTGGGCTAGATGTGCCTTCCTTACATATTCTATGGACTGCACCTTGGAAACCTGGCCCATCCTCCGGCTGCTCCCTCTGGCTTGATTGGGTTTTCCTGCCTCAGCCTTGGGATAGACCGTTGTCTGGAGCCCTTACCCCCTTTTTAGATGCTGGATTTACTCTCTGCGCTGACTTGGAAGTATCAAGGCTTCTTGCCACATAAAACTCCTTCTTTCTCCTCCCTTTGAAGGAAGCCATTTATTACCATCTTTGTACATGGGACTTTTTTTCTTTTACTTAGCTATATAAATATCTTCTTGCATCAAACTCCCGATGAAGTGGAAAGGGATACACAAAATGCGTAAAGTTTAGGATGCCAAGATATTCTGTTTGTTATAATCTGTGTTAATCATGTATCTTTTAATGCATATACCATCATGTACCAAAACAATATGAATTTATTCTACCAAAAACATATAAATGTCTTCCGTGGCAGAGAAGACCAAGCCATAGCACAGAACCAAAAGGTCCCAGGTTCAAAACCAGGCAGGCACAAGACAAGTTTAAGACTGGAACGTACGTGGTGACGTCATTTGACGTAGCCTGGAATGCACGCCGCCTATTGACACTTTGGGGTGTTTCTTCCATCTATTAACCATCCATCCACTGGGAAGGAACCTGGCAGACGGCTTGCTGTCCCTATCTGAGTTTCATAAAGCAATTTATATATTCATGCACTTTAATCGTTTTACGGACTTCACGGAGTGGCATATATGGCTAAGCATTTTATACACCTATGTTAAGATTTTTTGGAATTTAATAATTATTTGGACCCATTAATTAATTTTTTGCACCAGCACATTTAGTAGGTAAAAACAAGCATATAATAAAATCCAGCTTCTCACGTGATCCAGTGAAAACTCCCACAGCCAGGCTCAACCAGGTTTTTATACGTTGATTTAGAGGCAGTGCAATCGCACATATTTAAATTTTGATTTGACCCAATGACAGAACGAGCTCTCTTTCATTAATGTATAACGCAAGAAGTCAACTCTAGTTACAGCTGATAACGAAGCTCTGCCTGCATGATACAGTTTAGACTAGTACAGTGTGCCCAGGTAATTGCAGCCTATTTCTTTTCCATTTAAATTACAAAACCTGGCACTGCAAGATTCTCATTGCATGAAAAGGAATCGGGAAAAGTAAGATGCAGAATAGGTTGAGAAGTTTCAATAAGTAGAAAATTTTGATTGCGTCTATTTGGCCCAGCCAGGAGGGCAGTAGGTACCCCAGGCCATGTGAAGGGCTTTAGGTAAAATCCCAGATAGGAGAGTTGTTTAGGCTCCCACAGGCACGGAAAGAAAGATTGAGAGGTGTAAACCAGGTTTGGTTGGTAGAAAGATATTGAGAGCTTTTAACCTTTTGTAGTGTATGTGAAGGCCCAAAAAGCTTAATAACGTGCCTTAGAGTGGTGGCAAGGTCAGGTAAAGAGATTGACAGAGTTATAAGGGATAAGATGGCATTAATAAATAGGGCGAGTTTATGGTGATGTCCAGCAAGATCAAAAACCACTATACTGGGATTTTTCCTAAGTTGTGTCAGGGGCTTGAAAGCTAGAGAAAATAGAAGTAAGGATAATGGACAGGCATTTCTACTCCCACAGCCAATGGGAAATAAGGGAGGTTTAATGTCATCATTTTTAACAATGGCTTAAATCGAATAAGGGAGGATATCCCATTAGAAAATTTAGGGCCAAAGCCCCAATTCTGGAAGGTCAAGAACATATTTGTCAGGACAGAAATTTGAAGGCTTTTTTAATATCAAGTGAGAATAGCATGAGGGCGTTATTAAGCTTCCTAGTAGCCTCCATTAAAAGAGTTATTCTGTGGACACTGTCACATGTCTAGGGAGCATGAATCTTACCTGGTCCTTATGGATCAATTTCTCAATGTTTGGGTTAAGCCTATTTGCTAGGAACTTAATATTAATGTTCAGAAATGAGAATGTGCTGATGCCGGGAGGGAGTTTTGTTCATTCCACTCCAAGTAAAATGTGTGCTTAGTCTATCCAAGAAGTTGTTTGTCTGCAGAGAAGACTTCATGTAAAGGCTTGATCAAGTTTATCTTTGTTCTGTTCTGAGACAGGGGATTGCTGAAACCCATGTTTGATTCAATAAATTACCTGAAATCTGTTATTGTACAAATACGTGAGAAGAACCAGACAAAGCTATTGCCTATTGTGTGGTTTTAATCAACAGTTTACAGATTTAGAATTGATCCAAAAGACCATAGAATAAATTGAAGCCTGGAAATTGCCTGAAGGCATGTTTGTGGTCAGTATGCCCAAAATTCAGCTGTATCCTTTCTAAAGCCTTTCCTTTGGTTTTCAACAAAAATCACATTTACTTGGGACTTACATTTTCCAGAGAGAATTGAATTAAAATGGTTCAACAGGTTTGTTGAATAGGCATGTGCAGAGAATAGACTATTAAACTGACTAGGCAAATGACCTTCGAAAAACCACAATCATATCTGTCAGACTAACTGAAAATTCCATCTATACCGTATATTGTCAACTTGAGACAGCTTGCATCAATACAAAACTAGGTAAACATATTCCAACATAATAAAAATCCTACTCCAGAAAGCAATGAAAATGTAAAGCCATGAAACAAGCCACTTAAAACTGCACTTGTATTTCCTTTTGTTCCCTTTCTTTAATATTTACATTTCATGTCGAACACTGTGTTGTTTATAAGATAATTTGATAGAAGGATCCTAGGAGGTATTTTGGCAGAGAGCTTTTTCAGCATTTTATTGTGCAGCAGTAAGTCAGAGAAGCAATTATAGCTTTGAAAAAGAGCATATAATTCACAATTTGCAAGGTCTGCTCAGCAGAAACGGGTTCCATTATATAGGTCGTTTGCAGCAGAAAATGTCTCTTGCAGTATTAAAACAAAACTGCAGAGAATCAGAGTCCATGAGCTAAAATAGCACTTAAGTTCACAAATGGCAATTCTTCTGTGGCAATGAACACTTTGATATAAGAATACACTACCCCATCTACATTCAAATATAAGACTAAGTTTTTGTTTTAAACCAGTCAATTTTCAACACTCTTTATTCAATGAAAAATGTATATTATTTTGATGACAATCAATAGGGATCCTAAAATTTGCTTTGCTTATGGCCTTTGACAGGTTCGGTTAATTGCAGAGCCATTTATTTCTTGCTAAGGAGAAGTGGGGGAGTAATGGGAAATGTGCTTTTATTATAAAATAAAAAACACTTCGGGAAAAAAGCACACATAGACAATGGGAATAAGCACCACTCTTGCCTTTGCACTTGTGTTTAAATTGAGTATGGCATGTTCTGAGTGACAGAACTTTTGTGACTATACTTCCCTACAATTATAGCTACAGAGACTACCCTAATTGCCAGTTTTAACAATGCTACCCAATTTCGTAAGATAGTCAACTGCCAAACCAAAGCAAGAGCTTGAATTAAATGAAAGCAAGCTTTAAAAATTTACAGGCATACAAGGAAAAGGTTCAGGAGTCTGCCACAACTGAAAGCAGCCCTGCAGAGATATTTTTCTATACTCAACTGACTGCTGGTCCAGTAATTCCACTGACAGTTCAGGCAGCCACTTGTAAACCAGTTCCTGTCTTTCTAATTCTACTGGCCATAAACATTTAGAAAAATCAACAAAAATTTCTATAAGCAATTTTCCTGTGCGGGTGGGTGTTTTTTAAAATTTTACAAAAGTGACATTTTTTTGTTTCCACATACCCCAGCTGTGGTACATAGAAATGCACAAACTTAACCAGTTGCAGACTACCCGCCACCATTTTTCCTGCGGCAAGGTGGCTTGGCGGCGCAAACCGACGTAACTGTACGTCGGCCGTGCGTGGGGCTAGGGGGCGTGCGCCTGATATCCCCCGATGTGTTGATTTGGTTCAGAACCGATCAGTCATCAGGTCCAGGTCAATGATTTTTGGCCTAGACCTAGTGACTAGTTCTGACCAATTGCAGAACGTCCTGTACCTGTGTAATGTAAACACAGGCACAGGAAATTATGCAATCTTCTCTCCTGGAGCCCTTTTCGATTCCAGTGTGACAGAAGAGAGCATCAGACAGCAAGTACACAAGCACTAC
This sequence comes from Pelophylax lessonae, assembly GCF_965119305.1. Taxonomy (NCBI): domain Eukaryota; kingdom Metazoa; phylum Chordata; class Amphibia; order Anura; family Ranidae; genus Pelophylax; species Pelophylax lessonae. The sequence goes on along the minus strand of NC_138771.1, from coordinate 102,737,738 downwards.
ACTGACGCCATTACACATAGGCACCCCCTGATCACCCCCAGTTAACCCTTTCACTCTCTGTCACAGTGTCACTATATACAGTATACAGATAATTTACTGATCACTGTATTAGTGTCACTTGTGACGCAAGCTTGTGTGAGAGACAGTTAGTGATAGTTAGTAGCAGTCCCAGATAGGTTTGGGGTACCTGCCATATATCCCCTAATAAATATTTAACCCCCTGATCACCCCCAGTTAACCCCTTCATTGCCCTGTCATAGTGTCACTAATACAGTGATCAGAAAAAAGATCTGTACACTATATCAGTGTCACAGGTGACATCAGTTAGCGTTAACTTTAGTTAGCGTCAATCCAGGACAGTGTAGGATTGCCTGCCGCATATTTAGTAATACATTTAACCCTTTGATTGCCAGTGACACACACTAAACACCTCCATTATTAGTATAGTGTCTGAACGGATCAATATCTTTGATCAGATCAGAACTATACTAGCATCCCCAATAGTTTAGTATACCAAAGAAAACAAAGGGGAACCAGCAGGTCACCCTAGGAAAGAAGTTGTTTACGGAGAACCAACAATGGTATCTGATTTAAAAAAAGATAGCTTTATTGAAAAATAACAAATCAATAGCACAGCAATTCTAAAACCCCCAAAAACCTCAATAAAACCAAGCGGACAACGTTGTCACACTACACATAGCAAAAACGGGCCACACATACACACACACATCACCAGCACTCACCAAAAATAGCTCAAGTAGGGTCAAGACAGTCTGGCCTGGGAGCATAAAGTTGAGGGTTCTAAGTCAGGACAAATCTCCCTGATACTGTATAACTGAAAAACCTCTGGCTTAGGAAGACTGCCCGCAGGCACCCAGTATCTATAAACAATGAGCTAAAGCTGTATGACTCAATTTTGTACCAGTCCCAGATCTGAGATAGTGTGGGAGCACGTAACCTCCTGTGGAGTTATAAGTCCCTAAGTGCTCATGAGCATATACTATAGCCCACACAGCTATGCTAAAATAGTAAATAGATAGCCCACATAGGGAACGTTGGCAAATCTAGGAAGACCTCCTGATAGTTTTAAGGTCATCCAGCCAGTAGTTTTATGCAGTCAAAGTTCTTAGGGGATCAGCAAGATTTATCACCATCACCTGACCACTAAGTGGTCCTTACTGATACCCGGAAACACAGAGACCACTAAGTGGTCCTTACTGATACCCGGAAACACAGAGATCCAGCGACGTCATATCCTTCCTGCTTGAAGCGCACGCCGCAGCTGCTACCACGCTACCGGGGCTGTAGAGGAGTCTCTGGACAAGCAAACAGAGCACCAGAAACAGACCCTTTTACATACAAACAGCGGTTTCACCTAGTGCCAGGAAAGGTACTACTTCTTGTAAGCAGCCATTTCTTATTTTTACATTTATTTTAAAAAATAAAAAACGGCATTATACTATATTTGGCTTCCCCACTATTTTTCCTATATATACCTGAGTGAGATCCAGAAAGAGGAGTGGAGGAGTTCGGTAATATATCGGTTAATATTTCCCAGCACCATCACCAGTGTCACCCATTTATTATTTGTTTTCACAACAAGTCACCAATTATGCACACTGTTTGTGTCTAAATATTTTAAATTATTTGAATTTTACCAAAAATGTTCATTTAATGACATTATCATAATTTTATTTGAGTTACACACTGGTTGCACTTTAAATTGGATAAAGAACACTAACATAACTACTAGAACACATTTAACCACTTTACCACCGGAGGATTTTGCTGTCTTCCGTCCAGGCCACTTTTTGCGATTCGGCGCTGTGCGACTTCAACTGACAATTGCGCGGTCGTGCGACGCCGTACCTAAACGAAATTTACGTCCTTTTTTTCCCACAAACAGAGCTTTCTTTTGGTGGTATTTGATCACCTGTGCGATTTTTACTTTTTGCGCTATAAACAAAAAAAGAGCGTTTATTTTGAAAAAATAACAATATTTTTAACATTTTTTTATATGAAATTCCCCCCAAAAAAGATGTAAAAACCAATTTTTTTAAAAATTTTTGGCCAATTTGTTTTATGCTACATATGTTTGGTAAAAAAAATCGCAATAAGCGTATTTTGATTGGTTTGCGCAAAAGTTATTGCGTTTACTAACAAAGGGAAAGATTCCTGTCATTTTTGGTGTTTTTTTTTTAACGCATAATGGCGGCGATCTGCAATTTTTTTTGCGGGACTGCGACATTGCGGCGGACAGATCGGACTCTTGACTGACATTTTTGACACTTTTGGGGGTACCAGTGACATTACTGCAGTAATCAGTGCTATATATATGCACTGTTACTGTAAAAATGACACTGGCAGGGAAGGGGTTAATTTTATTGGAGAGGGAGGGGTTAATGTATGCCTGGTGCTTACTGACGTGTAGGGGGGGAGGTGACTGTGTGAGTCATGGACAGATCGGATGTCCAGCTATGCTGAACAGTCCGATCTGTCACTCCCTGTCACTATGGAGATCCGCCCGCTGTGTTTACATGCAGCGGGCGGATCTCCAGACTCGATCCCCGACGATCGGGTAAGAGCAGCGGCGATCGCCGCTGCTCCTCCCCTGGCCCGACTCCCGCTGTGAATGAAAACAGCGGGAGTGAGCCTCCGGCGGCGCGCAAGCGCCGCCCAGAAGGGGGAGTGTCTGACGACGTTAATACTACGTCGTCAGACGATAACGAGCCACTCTGCCGCAGTAGTATTACTGTGAGCGGTTCTAAAGTGGTTAAAACCATCCAGACTTCCAAACACATCTTTAGCCTAAGTGTCGGTTCACACTATGGCAATCCGACTTCGGGGGGACCTGTGAAGTCGTCGTGCACCACGACTTCTGCGTGACTTGCACGGACTTCACATAATGGAATGTCAAAAGTAGTAGACTTGAGTCGCTCCTATTAGAACGGTTCCTGTAGCACAGAATGGACCGCGACTTGTCAGGCAACCAAGTCGCCTGACAAGTCGCGGTAGTGTGAACCGGGACTTAATGAATTAATTCCCATTAACCCATTAATTACCATTAACCCATACCATTACCAGCGCCCATTTTTTTATTGATATTAACCTGTAATTTTTTGGGGTGACTCACCACAAAAATAAAAAGGGCAGCAGGTATCCTGAATTCATATAGGGTTAATCCATATACAAAAAAAAAACAGGCGCCTTCACCCTGTTAAGAAACAGTTAATAAACTGTTTGATCTCAGAGTTTATTTCACCTTCAGAGTCGAAGAACACATTGGACCTGTCCACATATTTACACATAGTGCAGTGACCGCATGCAAAAATTCCTTTTAACTCAGGGAGATCCGTGAGCCAGTTTCTATTGGGTATCTTAAGCAATTTAGATTGTACCAGTGTATTGTTTAAATTTTTAGCCCGTTTAGCGACCATTGCTGGTCTCGGGCCAACTATCACCTTCACTTTATCAGATCGTGTTAGTACATGCCAATGATCCCGTAGGATTTTACCGACCCCCCTCCCACTGTGCCCGATATCTAGTAATGATTCTTACTGGATCCTCAGTCGTTACTGGGGTGGTTGGAATAGGTGTTCTAAGGTCCTTCCTGGTCTTTCTACTTGCAAATCTTTTAGCCCTTCTAAGGGTGCGATGTGAATAACCCCTCTCCCTGAACCTTTTGTAGAGGTCATCTGCCTCACGTCGGTAGTCACCATCACTCAAACAATTCCTTTAATCCTAAGGAACTGTCCAACTGGAATACCACAGACTAGGGATTTCGGATGAGGACTACTGGAGCGCAGCAGCAAAGTATTAGCGGCTGTTTTCTTTCTAAAGGTCCCCGCAGTAAGTTGACCCTCTGATAGCCTTATATACAGATCCAAGAAAGATTTCCCGTGAGTACACTACATACGCTTGGTGGCTATTCCGTGTATTCTGGTTAAGCTCATTCATGAATTGCCTTAGCTCATACTTCGAGCCATCCCAGAGCATTAAAACGTCATTGATGTACCTTAGCCACAACCTAGTATGACCAAGGTACATCGACGAGGCATACACAACCTCCTCCTCCCACCAGCCTAAGTGTGAACATGCATATTCAAGTGCCCCGAGTGCTCGCAGGGATCCTTATCTGTTGGTAGTGCAGGTAAATTGGAAGAAGTGGTTTTTGAGTGCCATTTCCAGGAGCTCAATCACAAACCCATTTTGAGCCCCCAATGTGTTCTCCGACTCTGATGGTGAAACACACTTTGAGATCAAACAGTTTATTAACTGCGCTACTACAAGGGTCCTCTATATCTTAGAGTGCCCATGTAAGAAAATGTACATAGGTAAAATCATACGCCAATTGCGTGTCAGGTTTGGTGAACACCTAAAAAGTATAAAATTAAAAGAGGAAACACCCATTGGTCTGCATTTTGCAGCAGTACAGGTGGGTAAACCCAATGGACTTAAAGAGGTTGTAAAGTCTAACACAAAAAATCATAAAAAACATTATAACCTTTAAAGATTTTTTTTTTTTTTACATTGTTCTGCCTTATTATATCTCCCCCTCTGTGCTTTCTTACGTTTTTTCAGCTGACTTTTGTTTTGCTGCTTCCTGTCTGAAGCCAGCGCCATGTTTTCTGCTGTATTCTGACTCTATAGTGTGGTATACTTCCGCCCTTCCTCTCAGTAATGGCTGAATTCTCGCACATGCTCATTCATTATTTGCCAAGCCTTGTTTCATTTCAAAATCACCATAGCAACAAACTCCGGCATATGAAAATGCACCTTTACTCTTAACCAAGGCACTAATATAAGAAGAAGAGAAGCTGTTTACTGTTTTGGTGTGCTTGCCTGCTTGGAATAAAGTACACTGAAGCTGGCACAGTCTCTCCTGCTTGTCCCGTGATCAGCTCTGATGTTTACACCCCTTTGTGACATAGCAAGTCACATGGATTGTTTCAGGAAGTGAAGCCGTGGAATGTACTCACGCGGGATTGCAGTGTATGCTGCAGAGAGGATGATGCAGGCACAGCACAGGCAGGGACTGACAGGACACACAGAGTGTGCCGTAAATTGCGGTACATATGCGCATGCGCCGGTGACATAAAATGAAGATAGCTCGATTTCTCTGGAACAACAAAGGTTAGAAACAATGTAAGAACAGCACCATGTCCATTTTATATTATTGATTTTGATGGAGGGAAGTATAAAGTATTTAGAGTTTACTTCCACTTTAAAGCGAAATGCTTTTTTGCCCCGCACTTATCCAACCGTAGAGGTGACTTTGATGCGGTCTTACTTAGGATGGAAAAATCAAGGATTTTCAGGCATGGTACTCTGACCCCTAAAGGGTTAAACAACAAAATGAGCCTGAAAGTCTTCATTGAACCATGATTCGGGCTTCCAGAGACCTGATTAGGTGATCCAAAATGACTGGACACCCTTAGCATGTATCGGTGCAGTGAGACCCTCTCAGGAGGAGGAAATATATGTATAGGAGCTCTTGGTTGCTGTAGCTTTCAATGCAGTTGGACACCACACCATTATTTATCCCAATTTAAATACACTTTTTGCTTTGATTTGAATGGATTTGCCTGGTTACGGGTAATTGCACATGACGTTTTTCAACATACAGCTGCAAGAAATATTCTGTGTAAGACTTTTGTAAGTCTTTAGCTGACAATCTAGGATTCTTCTTCACCTCATTGAGCAGTCTGCGCTGTGCTCTTGCAGTCATCTTTACAGGACGGCCACTCCTAGAGAGAGTAGCAGCAGTGCTGAACTTTCTCCATTTATAGACAATTTGTCTCACCATGGACTGATGAACAGCAAGGCTTTTGGAGATACTTTTATAACCCTTTCCAGCTTTATGCAAGTCAACAATTCTTAATCGTAGGTCTTCTGAGAGCTCTTTTGTGTGAGGCATCATTCACATCAGGCAATGCTTCTTGTGAAAAGCAAACCCAAAACTGGTGTAGGTTTTTTTATAGGGCAGGGCAGCTGTAACCAACACCTCCAATCTCATCTCATTGATTGGACTCCAGTTGGTTGACATCTCACTCCAATTAGCTCTTGGAGATGTCATTAGTCTAGGGGTTCACATAATTTTTCCACCTGCACTGTGAATGTTTACATGGTGTGTTCAATAAAAACATGGCAACATTTCATTCTTTGTGTGTTATTAGTTTAAGCAGACTGTGATTGTCTATTGTTGTGACTTAGATGATGATGATGATGATCAGAACACATTTTATGACCAATTTGTGCAGAAATCCATATCATTCCAAAGGGTTCACATACTTTTTCTTGCAGCTGTAAATGGGATTTTCACATTTTACCACTAGATGGCTGTAAGTAGTCGCTCCATTTGTAACTGGATTAAATGAGTGGTTGCCCCTATAGAAAGATGTGAAGATGGAGCATCGGTACCTCCTGACGAAGCATACGTGACGTATGTGAAACATGTGGATGTAAGCTGCACAGAGGGCTCTGCGGTCCAACATGCACTTCACCAGCTGTATGACGCCAGTTCCGCTGCCTGCTTGGAGTGGACGGTAATGGAGTAACGGACACTTTACCTCAGCTCAGTACTCCATACGAGCGACGCCTGACCAGGAAAAGCCTTCAGCTGCTATACCAACTACCTGCACTTTCCATCGATACATAGGGAGGAAAAGGCCTACATCGTCTGGTGTGATGGAGTGGTGAGAGCCTCCGGGCACACTTGTAACTCCATTCCCTATGCATAGGTCTCATCGACCGCATTACGGTTTACTTTGACTGCACAGCGTGTCAGGTGCTGGTGATAAATCTTTGACTGCATACAACCTCAGGCTGATTGGCCTTAAAACCAGAGGTGGGGGACTTGAGTCACATGACTTGACTTAAGTCAGACTTAAGTCATCAGTTTGAGGACTTGAGACTTGCTTGACTAAAATTAATAAAAGACTCGACTTGACTTTGACTTGGTATTCATGACTTGAGACTTGACTTTGACTTGAGACATAAGACTCGAAATGACTTTACTTTTTTAAGTTATTAAATATTTGCATTTTCTCAAGATGTGTTAAAGCAAAACTAATGTGCCTGTTATTAGTGATGGACGAACATCTGCCGGGACGGTTCGCAAACGGTTCGTGCAAACTCGCTCAAATGTTGTGAACCACAGGTTCGCGGCGGGCCTCATTTTATTTTAATGGCAGGCGAACATGAAAAACCTCCAGGTCATATTTGCAGCCACAAAATACTTACTAGCTGTGCACACATAGTCCCACAACATAGACACTGACATACCAGAAGTATTGCTGTTGGAAAAGTTGCCATAAAATGTTTTTTTTTTTTTTCAGCAAAAAAATATATAGTTTATTTTTCTAAATCAGCCAGAACTGATAGCAGCCGGTAAATACATGTCTAATACATATAGGGTCCATTCACACATATGTAAAATGGGTCCGCATCCGTTCCACAATTTGGCAGAACGTTTACAGACCCATTGATTTTCAATTCCAGTCTGAAAAATTAGGCATTCACAGGATAAAGAAGTAAGTGTCGGCCATTCCAGGCCCCAAAAATTAGCCCACAGGCGTTCACCTGACAGCAAAGAACTTTGTATTCTGTGGCTGAAGGTACATTAGGCAGTCACAGGATACAGAAGTAAGTGTCAGCCATTACAGGCCCCAAAAAATTAGCCCACAGGCATTCATCTGACAGCAAAGAACTTTGTATTCTGTGGCTGGAGGTACATTAGGCAGTCACAGGATACAGAAGTAAGTGTCGGCCATTACAGGCCCCAAAAATTAGCTCACAGGCGTTCACCTGACAGCAAAGAACTTTGTATTCTGTGGCTGGAGGTATATTAGGCAGTCACAGGATACAGAAGTAAGTGTCGGCCATTACAGGCCCCAAAAATTAGCCCACAGGCGTCCACCTAACAGCAAAGAACTTTGTATTCTGTGGCTGGAGGTACATTAGGCATTCACAGGATTGTTCTGATTTTTAGGACACTGGCTGTTTAACAATGGAAATACTTAACATGTTTTTAGTGACTGTGGTGTTGAAACATGACCAGACAAATGATTTTGAGCTGTTCGGGCATTCAAAGGGTTTCTTTAATATGCCAAGAAAAAAGCACTATGCAGTTTTGTTAATGTTGAAAATAAAACAAAACCTTTCCTGACCACTGATTTTTAACTGATTTAAAGGTGAAAATTGGGGTAGATCAGTATTTTGACTTGATTTGTGACTTGATTTGACTTGCTTGACTTCTAGCAGGGACTCTACTTGACTTGCTTGCTTTTCGCCACAGTAACTTGGGACTTGCTTGAGACTTGAAGGTTGAGACTTGAGACTTGCTTGTGACTTGCACATGTGTGACTTACTCCCATGTCTGCTTAAAACTATCAGGAGGGCTTCCTAGATTTGCCAACGTTCCTTTATGGGCTGTCTATCTACTATTTCAGCATAGATGTGTGGGCTATAGTATATGCTGATGGGCATTTAGAGACTTATACCTCCACAGGAGGTTGCATGCTCCCACACTATCTACAAAATTGAGTCATACAGCTTTAGCTCACTGTTTATATATCCTGGATGCCTGTGAGCAGTCTTCCTAAGGCAGAGGTATTTCGTTATAAAGTATCAGGGAGATTTGTCCTGACTTAGAACCCTCAACTTTATGCTCCCAGGCCAGACTGCCTTGACCCTATTTGAGCTGTTTTAGCTAAATGCTGGTGATGCGTTTGTGTATGTGGGGCCCGTTTTTGCTGTGTGTATAGTGTGACAACGTTGTCCGCTTGGTTTTACTAAGGTTTTTGGGGGGTTTTAGAAATGCTGTGTTTTGCATTGGTTATTTTTTACTAAAGCTATATTTTTTAAATAAGATACCGTTGTTGGTTCTCCATATACAACTTCTTTTCCAGGGTGACCTGCCGGTTCCCCTTTGTTTTCCTTGGTTAGCCATTTTTCAGTTGTGGAGGTACCCCGTCCATACTGTACGAATCGCTGTAATTACCATATTAATCTATCCCACAGAGTCATTGTGGGTTGAGGCCACAGTATTTTTATTCTCTAGAGTGATTAGTTTAGTATAGTGTTCCCAAAATGCAGCTTTAGCAGGATCAGCCCCGACACCTGCCAGCACCCACGGTTAGCCCCTCCGCCCAGCCCCCAAGAAGTGCAGTATCAGCAGACTACTGTCACTTTCAATACACAGCACACTAAACTGCAGCGTTCGAGTCAGGCCTGATCTCTACTAGCACTAGCAGTTACATTTTTTGAGGTCAGTTGTGGAGGGGGAGATTGGTGGCCTAAAATAATCAAGAGGATATAATGGCACCTTCCCCCATACAGTCTAATTGTAAAAGAAGGGGGGGGATGGGGGTTACAGATCAACCAGCTGGTGGAGCTGTACCGAGGGGGATTTAAGTGTGCCTCTAGAGATAGCTGTGTATGCGTATATAACAGACATTAGAGAGAAATTATATAAAAAAATATTACAAAATTGAATTTATATGTCACAATGTACAGATTACATAGAATCTACATTATCTGAATAGATCATTTCATTAATACATATCCCATAAAGGGTCAACAATAATGCATGAACGTTGCTGGAACTACGCGTTTCGCAGTGGATGCTTCCTCAGGGTCCAGCAAAGGTATTTTATACAATTGTATTGAGTAGGTTACAGAAATCTAAGGATATATAATATATTAATTAAAAACATGAAAGACAATACATCACTACATCCAAATATGCAGAAAAATAATTGAGATTCTGATTAAAAATTCAAAAGTATATTCATTTAATCTCTATTATTTTACTTAATCTCAAAGGTTTATATAAAAAATTTCTCATTTATTTATTTCTATCTTAACTAAAGAGTGAAAACTCATTATTATTTCTACAGAGTCTGCATTAAACTGTATATACACTTTTTTTTATATACACTTTTGACCAGAAAGTCTCTGAAAACATATTAAGGACCAGAGAATAGGGGACAACAGATGGTAGGAAAAAAGAGGGGGGGGGCAAAATGGGGAGGACAAATTGAAAGGGGTATGAGAGGTAGGGAGGGGTGTGGAGGAAAATAGGGTGAAAGAAAATGTGAGGAGTGAATTATCAGATAGCCCAAAGGGGGGGCATATTGGAAGACTGGGTTGCCCCCGGGGTGTTGCTAAAACCCAGGGGGAAATCCACCAAAAATGGAGGGTGGGAAGCAAAAGAGATGGAAAAAGGGGGCGCCATTCCAAAACCAGATATGCAAATCTGATATATAGACATAATCGGAAACAATTTATTTGAGGCAAAATATGGTAGTCTTACCCTTGTTTGGTAATCAAAGTGAAAAATGTAGAAAATGCACGTTTATTTAAAAACCAACATGGAGGAATCTGCCATAGATCCTTTAAATGAAAAGGGGGAAAAAATAAGAGTGTATGTAATAACTGAAAGGTTAATTAGAATTGTATGGTGATGAGGAAAAGGGGTAAAAGGTGTATAAAGTAGGCGTGCAGAAAACATCAACTGAATAGTGGAGCAGAGCATTACGATTATTTATTTTTCAAAATGTATTATAAAGCGATTTTTTATCAAAAGCCGCATATGTTACACAATCCAGGTATAGGTGATTCAGATAGACAAAAAGGATATAAGTGAACAGTGAAGATCCCACAGATAGTATATATATATCACACAAAGACGTTGTGTGTTAAGATAAAGAATAGTAAATCCAAAACAAATTTGTTTAGTCTTCTATGGTCGAGTCCTCTTTCGTTTAGGAATGCCTCAACAGTCTCCACACCGCATGTATGTGGTATGTTAGAATATAGAGATTCAAAATCTATCGAGACTAAATAGGTGTCATCTTCAATCTGAACGCCATCTATTGTTAGAAGCATATGCATGGTGTCTTTAAGATATGAAGGTAAAGACTCTACATGTGGGCGCAGATATGCATCTACATATGAGCTTGCATTCTGTGTGAGACTGTTAATACCTAACACTATAGGGCGTCCTGGGGGTTTTGTTTGACCTTTATGCATTTTTGGAAGTGCGTAAAATGTAGGTGTAGTAGGTTCTTTAATGATCAGAAATTCCACCAGTTCTTTAGTGATAATTCCCAATTGATGATATTGGTTTATACGTTTGAGGAATTCTCTTTGATTTTTTTGTAGTTGTAAGCTACTTACTCTTGAGTACCAGGCTCTATTATTGAGAATATTCATGTACATTTCTGTGTATTGCATCTCATTCAAAATTACCACATTTCTCAACATATACTCCGAAAAACCATAAGGATCAGGAGGAATATACGCATATACCAATGTCTATGTTATATACGCATACACAGCTATCTCTAGAGGCACACTTAAATCCCCCTTGGTACAGCTCCACCAGCTGGTTGATCTGTAACTTCTTTTACAATTAGACTGTATGGGGGAAGGTGCCATTATATCCTCTTGATTATTTTAGGCCACAAATCTCCCCCTCCACAACTGACCTCTTCTTCTAGGGGAGTTAAATCCCAACTTTTTTGAAGGGGAGATTATTGGGCCAAGTTTAAATAGTGTCCATAGATATTGGTATATGCGTATATTCCTCCTGATCCTTATGGTTTTTCGGAGGATATGTTGAGATTTGTGACTTGCTAAATTCTTTGGGTATTGGATCTCAATATAATATTTGAACTTCATCTAGTGATAGTAAGAGTTCTCTTATGTAAATTATATTTAGATCCTTCAGTAAAATACACATTCGGACCTTCTTCTTTGGTTGGTTCTTCTTCTTTTCCTTTCCTTTCCCCTCCCCGTTCCTTCCTTTTTTGTGATTTTGTGTCTTGCTGTGTCTTATCTTTGCTGTGTCTTGTTTTGTTTCTGTTTTTGTTTGTGTATTTGTTTGGCTGCTTGATTTTATTTTCAGTGACAAAATGGCTGACTATCTGGGTAATCTGTGGTCGAATTATATGTTACAAATTCAAACAGAGATCTGTGGTTCCAATAAGGAAGACTCTGAAATCTCACAGATAACAACTCGCCTAAGACAACTCTTGATACGTAAGACAACCTTTTTTTGGCATATTGCTTACTTTCAGCAGTACATTGAAACAAAAATCATACCAATTGGATTACGTATACAGATATTTCCAACCATCCACTCGGTGTCATCCGAGTTAAAAAAGAAGTGGGAGGAAAATTTGACACAATGTTCAATTGTGATGATGAAAATCTTGAAAGACTATTTTGAAGCAGAAAGACTATTATGAAGCAGAGGCTCTAATACTGGACAAAGAGATTGTAGAAATTGTGAATCAATTAGCAGCGTTTCAAAACAAACCCATCTTTAAAGAAAAAAACCTAGAGATTAAAAATGCAGTGGAGAAATATAGTGGGGAGATTATTAAAAGAAAAAGATAAAAAAATGAACAGGGATCAAATAGCCTTTAGATCAGGCAGACCCTATAAATGGGAAATAAACTCTAATAGAAACTCTAATAGAACATACAGATCCAGACCCCAAACTGAACAAAACAGAGAAGATGGTAACCCATAGGTGCACATTACAGTTCACAAACCTCTCATACAGCTAAGGCTCCTAAATTAGGACCTAATACTCAAAGTCAATCATCACAGAATCTGACATTAGGATCCGTAAATACCTCTTCATCTAGTGTCCAGGGAACACATTGTGGCACTATCCCAAAGAAAAATCATTCTAATACTCAATATAGTGCTTTTTTAGAACAGATGACACTAGGACTTCTAGGTCCTCTAAAAATACCTCCCACAGACGAAGTACATCAAGTCAAGATATAAACTCCTTACAAGTAATTAATATCTCAGGAATTCAACTAAAAGATGAAGAAACGAAACTTCTGCAATTAGGACTTAATTTCTGCCCTTCTAAGGATTTAGACAGATTTTAATGCTTATGCTTCTAACAATAGATGGTGTTCAGATTGAAGATGACACCTATTTAGTCTCGATAGATGTCGAATCTCTATATTCTAACATACCACATACACGCGGTGTGGAGACTGTTGAGGCATTCCTAAACGAAAGAGGACTCGACCATAGAAGACTAAACAAATTTGTTTTGGATTTACTATTCTTTATATTAACACACAACGTCTTTGTGTTTGATGGTTCCCACTACCTCCAGGTACAGGGAGTAGCGATGGGGACAAAATGTGCCCCATCCTACGCTAACCTGTACCTGGGGGGGGGGGGTGGGAACGTTCGCTCTTTGCCCAGGAATCTCTGTCTCGTTTTCTTGAACATATAGAGATTTTGAAAAGGTATATAGACGATATATTTGTCCTATGGTCGGGTCCTCTGGATACCCTAAAGGAATTTGTGGAAGCCCTGAACATAAATAACTTTAACTTACAATTCACATTTGTATATGATCAATTTAAAATTCCATAGAAATTCTGACAATATGCTAGCCACTACACTTCATAGGAAACCAACTGCTACAAATTCACTGCTACATGCGGACAGCAGTCATCCTAAACATATAATAGAAGGGATACCAATGGGCCAATATTGCTCAGAGGAGACCACATTTGAAAGTGAAGCAAAACAGTTGCAAACCAGATTTCTACAAAGAGGGTATAGTAGAAAAAGCACGAAAATAGCATATAAAAAACTAAAAATAGTCCTAGAGATCTTCTTCTCTTTCAAGGTGAATCCCTAACCCCTCCAAATAAAACAAGAATGATTACAAGATTTTGCTCTCAATGAAAACAACTAAAAGAAGTTGTAGCCAAACATTGGCATTTACTCACAGAAGATAAAATTTTAGGGAACTTTGTTTGACAACAGACCCAATATGATCTTTAGGAGAAACAAATCCATTAAAGACCTGGTGACTGCTAGTCACTATCAAAGAGACAAAAAAACAGACCCTTGTGCTAAACTACCCCATGGTACGTTTCCATGTGGTCTATGCAGAGATGTATAGTAACGAAGTAGAACTACTTAAGTACTGTACTTAAGTACCGAAATGCGGTATCTGTACTTTCCTAGAGTAGAATTTTTTTCTCCTACTTCTACTTTTACTTCACTACATTTTTTCGATGATTTCGATACTTCTACTCAAGTATTTTTTTTTTTTGTGCTGCATAGTTACTCGTTACTTTTAAAAAAATTAACACTGCCAGAACAGTAGATGGCAGGTTGCATAAAGCTCAAAAAAATGTGTATAATGTCATTTGTAAATCAGCGCATAGGAAAATAAAGGCTGTGTATAATAAAAGCTGCTATACCAAATCTTTCCAATAAAAAGAAAATATGAAACAAACAAATAAAATGGTGCTACAGCGCTTAAAGTGCATCAAGAAACTACTAACAAACACAGGTTAATCATTTGAATAAATCATTTGAAATAATAAAAACAATATGATGTTCATACTTTTGACTTCTTTCTTTAATAACTACATAACACAGTACTTGTACTTCTACTTTCAGTACTTGAGTAGAAATTTTTTTTTAAAACTACTGGTACTTTTTACTTTTAGTACTTAAGTAGCAAATTTTTTGAAAAAACTACTTGCAATACTTAAGTAAAAAAAATGTTGAATACTTTAGTACTTCTACTTAAGTAACTTTTTCTGCGAGCACTTCCACTTCTACTCAAGTAATTTTTTGATCGAGCACTTGTACTTTTACTCAAGTAGAAATTTCGAGTACTTTATACAAGTCTGGGTCTATGTGACTATTGCAAATTCATTGCCACCAAAACACAGCAAACACTCCCTAATGGCCGTCCCTTCATTTTAAAACACTTTGTTACATGTTAAACTATGGGCATCGTGTACTTATGGAAATGTGAATTCCCAGCATTCTATGTTGGGAAGACGAAACAACATTTTTGGGAAAGAATCAAGGACCATGTATCGTACACGAGAGGTGGGGACCTGGAAAGCCCAATAGCAAGGCATATAGTTTACACACATAGATATAAATGTCCAGACTTTAAATTCTTTGCCTTGGAAAGGATCCACCCTGGACCCAGGGGTGGACCTTTCGACAACTTAATTTTAAAGAGAGAATCACGCTGGATTTATTCCTTAAACGCATGCGTCTCTCCTGGCCTTAATGAACATCTTAGTTTTGCTCCTTTTTTGGAGGATTAACAATGTCACTGTTTTTTGTTCTGGTGTTTGTTGTTGTGTTTGCTTTTGTTTAGGTTATGTTTTTGTCTTTTGTTTGTTGTTGTTCGTTGTTCATTTTTTGTCTTTCCCTCCCTCTCCCTTTATCTATTCTTAGCTTCCTTTGTGGGTCCGGATATCATGCAGCCCATTGTACCGCACACTGGAAATAAATGACTGACATGTATGTGAAGACTGGGGATTAGCATAGGTAGTTGCAAATATGAAACATGTTTAACCTGCAATGCAATGGCTATTAACCAAGACTTTGAGAATGCTAATTTAATTGATTTCAATCAAGATGGTACTCCTTTTTTGTACCTAATTGATAATCAACTGTGCAGATATTGTTTGATGTTTATTTTAAGGAAATTTACATTCTTTGTTTCTTTGGACTATATTGATTACTGACCAACATGGTCGGCGCTATTATATTACTGCCGTGTTTTACTATCTGAATGTCCCCCTCTTTGTTTACTTCCGTTTGCTGGTTGGAAGCACTCTGCAGGTAATCCGGCACCGATCTAGCTCCAGAACAATGCTATTTACATGCTCTCTCAGTGTAAGGGCGTCACTTCCGGTTTCCGGACCGGAAGTTGCGTCTATTTCCGGTAGGCGGGAACATCCTCCCGCACATCCACACGAGACATTTTGGCGGGCAGATGTGGGGGGCGGGAGACATGGAGGAGGGGAAGCTGTATGGCGCCATTTTACAAGCTATAAAAGAGGCACCTAACACAATCAATCATCTAAGCTGACATCATGGCTGAATTGATGGAAACGTCCTAGGGAAATGAGCTGATATTTTAATGGCTGGTTAAGTGGTAAGCAACACTGTAGCCTTTCCTTTGTTTTGGTGATGTTGAAATCCTTACCTATATATTTATAGCTGCATACTCATGGCTCCTTGATGTTTACTCTTCACAGACCGGAGCTCAGAACCTGGAATACATTGTGTATGGAGCTGTCTTGGTCTAATATATCCTACATATCTTTGGACTTATCTGGTCCATTTAAGTGTGCTTCTTGAGCACTAATATCTTATATCCCCCTCCACTAATTGTTTATTAGTACAATAGCACGATCAATACCTATTCCCGACTTCCGGTTCCGGCGCCCGATGAGCTAGACGGTGTCTCCGGCGGCTCCGGCATAATCGCTATACCAGACCTTGCTACAGGCTCCTTACCCCCCCGCTGCGGCTCCCGACCGGCTCCGGTACGCTCCCTCAGCCTTCCGCCACGGACCGATACCTGATTCACGGCCCCCCGAGCTCGGGGGATACCCGCCAGGACTCTGTTCCTCCCGCGCCCTGCACTTCCAATATGGCCGCTGCCTCCACACCATCTCAGGCGGGACCCGTGGCGCCCATGCAGATGCAAGCAGGGACACCTCACCCCCTCCCTGAAGAGGATCAATATGCCCGGATAGCCCAGGCTGTTGCAGCTCTCCTCTCCCCGACCATTACAGCGGCGGTCGACACCGCAGTTACAGCGGGCATAGCACAGCTGCGTAAGGAGCTTGGAGATCAGGCCAAGCGGCTCAATGACCTTGAGCACAGGATATCTGATGTTGAAGATGAGCTCCAATCCAATATGGCTACTGATCAAAAGACTGCACAAACCCAGAACTACATTCTTGACAAACTGGAGGACTTAGAAAACCGCTCACGCAGGAATAATCTGCGCATCATCGGTGTTCCTGAGTCCATTCTTGCTGCAGCACTCCCGGACTTGTGCTCCTTGCGTATTCCCCAGGCCTTGGGCCTTACAATGCCGTGCATAGTGGAAAGAGCCCATAGAATAGGCCCACCGTCCAACGATAGGCGCACACCGCGCCCAGTGATCGTGCGCTACTTGAATTATGCAGATCGGGTGGCAATTTTACGTTCTTTCAGAAACGCCAAGTCTCTTCAAGTGGATGGACAAAAGTTCCTTCTCTTCGCTGACTACTCTCCGGAAGTCGCAAGACGGCGCAAAGCCTTCCAGCCTACTTGTTCAGCATTGTTTCAAAGTGGTATAAAATTTACCCTGGCCTATCCTGCAATCTTGCGTCTCACTACGGCGACTGGCGAAGCTAAGACCTTCCATCACCCGGACGACGCAGCAAATTATATGCGGGCGCACATGCAGATCTCCATGGAGACCCAGAGCTCCCCCAACCAGATACCTTCCCCTGGAAACAGGGACCTCGACAGCCCTAGGAAAGACTCGCCCAAACGGCCTCGTTATTCCTCTGGATCACGCAGAAATAGATCACGCTGATTCCTTACCGGGGGCATCAATCCTAAACGCCCTCTCCTCTCTCATGGAGCGCTGAGTTTAGTGTTTTCACGCTTGATGCCCGAGATATCTTTTCACCTTGAATTATCCCTCCACATTACTGTGCTATAGGCCACGTACTCAGGGTTTGATATATTTTTTATTTGTCTGTTCCTTTTATTTTTCTGCTCTTTATTTGTCTCTTTGTTTTTCATATATGGGGAATACCTATTCCCTTTTATATTCAACATCTGATGTTACATGCAAATATATGGGGTGAGTGCTTTAACCCTTACGTATCTATTTCTGACTCTAAACACACTATATATATATATATATATATATATATATATATATATATATATATATATTCAACACTATCTGTGGGATCTTCACTGTTCACTTATATCCTTTTTGTCTATCTGAATCACCTATACCTGGATTGTGTAACATATGCCACTTTTGATAAAAAAATCGCTTTATAATACATTTTGAAAAATAAATAATCGTGATGCTCTGCTCCACTATTCAGGTGATGTTTTCTGCACGCCTACTTTATACACCTTTTTTCCCCTTTTCCTCATCACCATACAATTCTAATTAACCTTTCAGTTATTACATACACTCTTATTTTTTCCCCCTTTTCATTTAAAGGATCTATGGCAGATTCCTCCATGTTGGTTTTTAAATAAACATGCATTTTCTACATTTTTCATTTTGATCACCAAACAAGGGTAACACTACCATATTTTGCCTCAAATAAATTGTTTCCGATTATCTCTATATATCAGATTTGCATATCTGGTTTTGGAATGGCGCCCCCTTGTTCCATCTCTTTTGCTTCCCACCTTCCATTTTTGGTGGATTTCCCCCTGGGTTTTAGCAACACCCCGGGGGCAACCCAGTCTTCCAATATGCCCCCCCTTTGGGCTATCTGATAATTCACTCCTCACATTTTCTTTCATCCTATTTTCCTCCACACCCCTCCCTACCTCTCATACCCCTTTCAATTTGTCCTCCCCATTTCCCCCCCCCCCTCTGTTTTTTCCTACCACCTGTTGTCCCCTATTCTCTGGTCATTAATGTGTTTTCAGAGACTTTCTGGTCAAAAGTGTATATACAGTTTTATACAGACTCTGTAGAAATAATAATGAGTTTTCACTCTTTAGTTAAGATAGAAATAAATAAATGAGAAATATTTTATATAAACCTTTGAGATTAAGTAAAATAATAGAGATTAAATGAATATACTTTTGAATTTTTAATCAGAATCTCAATTATTTTTCTGCATATTTGGATGTAGTGATGTATTGTCTTTCATGTTTTTAATTAATATATTATATATCCTTAGATTTCTGTAACCTACTCAATACAATTGTATAAAATACCTTTGCTGGACCCTGAGGAAGCATCCACTGCGAAATGCGTAGTTCCAGCAACGTTCATGCATTATTGTTGACCCTTTATGGGATATGTATTAATGAAATGATCTATTCTGATAATGTAGATTCTATGTAATCTGTACATTGTGACATATAAATACAATTTTGTAATATTTTTTTATATAAATTCTCTCTATATTGTCTATGTTATATACGCATACACAGCTATCTCTAGAGGCACACTTCAATCCCCCTCGGTACAGCTCCACCAGCTGGTTGATCTGTAACCCCCCCCCCCTTTTTTTACAGTTACATTTTTTGGTAGGGGTTCAAACAGTCCTTGACAACCAGGTGCTTTTTTACCTGCAAGTCACACTAGGTACCTATAAATGTATTGGTCAAAATGTCCAAACAGAGGTACACTAGTAAAGAAGCCTACACGATACGGAGCATGACAGATGAGAGCGATGGGGAAGCCTCACTGTCAGAATCAGGGTCAGTTTTCAAACCCGTAGAGAGCAGCGGCACCCTGACCGATAGCTCTGATGGAGTAGTGGTCCCTGCTAAGGTCAGGCGTACCCGACCCCGTTCTTCTGTTGCTGAGGTGCAACAAAATCACAGGGATCTCGTATGCAGCAGAGTGTCGGTACTAGTGCTGGCTGCATGAGAGGCATTTTTCAGATGTCCTCCCTGGTACCCCTACCCAAAGATGTTGTGTCTGTAGAAAACGCGGATATAGGCGTGACACCTGCTTTATTTGTCCCTCCTGTCCTGACCAACCTGGTCTCTGCATTAGGGACTGTTTTCGTCGCTACCACACACTAGTAGGAGTATTAGTATAGGGTACAGTCTAGGGCACACTTTCACACAGGGTCACGAAAGATGTTAGATGGCTATCCCATTTTGAGAGACCCTAGCCTGGAACATTTAACATTTTTTTTTACAGTTACAAAATACGTTTTATAAAAAAAAAAGGTTACAAAAACAAAAAGAAAATTATAAAAGCCCAAAAAATAGTTGTTGTTTTATTGAGTAAATTTTCTGTTTTTACTATTTTACTGTACTTTATAACATACTGCTATACTGTAATGTTTTGTTGTTAACCATAGTTTGCTTTGCAGAAACCACCATTCTACTGTTTTACTGCACTGTATACTATATTGTAATGTTTTATTGTTACTGTGTTTCATTGTTAACCATTGTTTGCTTTGCAGGTACGCCCATCAGCTGCAGCACTGATTTGTTTATTCTGACAGCAACAGCGTCAGTGCTGTAGGAGGTGATTTCACCACCGCAGTTTAAAAAAAAAGAGCATATATGGCGAAGCATAGGGGATGGGGTGGACAGAGGGCAGATCTCCCCAATGCTTCACCATATATTTCTTAACACTTTTATTGGCAGAGATTTCTTCATCCACATCGATCAATGCAAAAAAAGAAAGGGAAGGGAATGTGTCAAAATAAAATAAAAAAAGCAAAAAAAAAAAATAATTGAAAAAATTCAAGCGCCCCCTGTTTGCGCGCAAAGGCGAACGCAAGCATCGGTCTGGTGTCCTATGTAAACAGCAATTGCACCATGCATATGAGGTATCGCCACGAATGTCAGATCGAGGGCAGTAATTCTTGCAGTAGACCTCCTCTGTAAATCTAAAGTGGTAACCTGTAAGGGCTTTTAAAATGTGCGTACTATGTCGTCGCTGCACAAGCGTGCGCAATTTTAAAGTATGTCATGTTTGGTATCTATATACTCAGCAGAAGATCATCTTTTATATTTTACCAAACAATTGGGCAACATAGTGTATTTGTGCATTAAATGTTCTGTAGGGCCTCTGCTTTAAAAAATATATGTATAATGTTTGGGGGTTCAAAGCAATTTTCTAGTAAAAAAAAAAAAAAAACTTTTTTCAAAAGGCTTGGTCTTCAAGTGGTTAGAAAAGTGGGTGATGTGTGGCATAAGCTTCTAATATTGGGCATAAAATGCCAGGACAGTTAAAACACCCCCCCCCCCCCCGAATTACCCTTTTTTGGAAAGTAGACATCCCAAACTATTTGCAGAGGCGCATGTTGAGACCATGAAATATTTCATATTTTGCCACAAGTTTCGGGAAAATTACAATTTTTTTTTTTTTTACACAAAGTTGTCACTAAATGATACATAGCTCACACATGCCATGGGTATATGTGGAATTACACCCCAAAATACATTCTGCTGCTTCTCCTGAGTACAGGGCTACCACATGTGTGAGACTTCTTGAGAGTCTAGCTGTGTAAGGGACACCGAAAACCAATCACCGACTTCAGGTTTTCTAAGGGCATAAATTGCTCATTTTAATTGTTCACTACCTATCACAGTTTCAGAGGCCCTGAAATGTCATGATAGCACAAAACTCCCCCAAATGACCCTATTTTTGGAAAGTAGACACTCCAAGCTATTTGCTGAGAGGCATGTTGAGTTCATGGAATACTAATTTTAACTTGTAAACAACAAGTGTCAGAAATAGGCCTGGTCCTTAAGTGGTTAATAACTATACAGGAGTCCTGAGTGTTCTATGGCCTTGTCCCTTTCTAGCACCACCCCCTTGGCTAAGTCTCATCCCTTGTCAAAAATGTGTAATGTCTGTTGGAAACATTTGCCCCATGATTTCACACATCTGGAAGGAGGATATAAATCACCATTTCTCCTTTAGAAGTAAAGTGGCTAGCCATACATGACCTATCATACCAGTCTACAATCTGCTCCATCTCTGCTTCATTTCTCTTCACTCCCTAGGCTGTGACAAGGTCTAGAAACATAAAGTGAAATAAATAATAGTAAAATAATATTTTCTAAGATTAGTGTTAAACTTTTCTCCAGTCAGTTTAAGGGCATGTCCCCGTGTTCTTAATTTTGGTTTAGATATATTTAAAAATACTGCCCTCCTGAACCTTATTCCCCCCTTGATGTATTTAAAGGTTTTAATAGATTGTAAGCTCTAACGAGCAGGGCCATCTAGTTCCTCCTGTTTTGAACTGTAATGTCTTCCCTCTCATTGTAAAGCGCTGCGCAAACTGTTGGCGCTATATAAATCCTGTATAATAATAATAATATCTCCCCTTTCCCTTCTTTCCTCCAGACTGTACATATTAAGGTCCTGAAGTCGCTCTTGGTGTGTTTCCATTTGCATTTTTTAATTTGTATTATAAATAGCTACCCTGCCCTTGATGTGGGAGGTTCACTTTATCTGATTAATAGTCCCAGTAATGTTAGAGATTCTTCTTTACCCTGGGCAAATTATGGACAATTTTTCCTGGAGTATCTTGGGCTTTGAATGTCTATCCTTGAATTAGTACTTTAGTTTTTTTTAAGTTGTGCATTACTGTATTTATATATACAAACCCGATTCCAAAAAAGTTGGGACACTGTACAAATTGTGAATAAAAACAGAATGCAATGATGTGGAAGTTTCAAATTTCAATATTTTATTCAGAATACAACATAGATGACATATCAAATGTTTAAACTGAGAAAATGTATAATTTTAATGGAAAAATAAGATGATTTTAAATTTCATGGCATCAACACATCTCAAAAAAGTTGGGACAAGGCTATGTTTACCACTGTGTGGCATCCCCTCTTCTTTTTATAACAGTCTGAAAACATCTGGGGACTGAGGAGACAAGTTGCTCAAGTTTAGGAATAGGAATAGGAATGTTGTCCCATTCTTGGCTTCTAGTTGCTATACTGTCTTAGTTCTTCTTTGTCACATCTTCCTCTTTAGGAGGCGCCAAATATTTTCTATGGGTGAAAGATCTGGACTGCAGGCTGGCCATTTCAGTACCCGGGTCCTTCTACGCAGCCATAATGTTGTAATTGATGCAGTATGTGGTCTGGCATTATCATGTTGGAAAATGCAAGGTCTTCCCTGAAAGACGACGTCTGGATGGGAGCATATGTTGTTCTAGAACTTGGATATACCTTTCAGCATTGATGGTGCCCTTTCCAGATGTGCCCATGCCACACGCACTCATGCAACCCCATACCATTAGAGATGCAGGCTTCTGAACTGAGCGTTGATAACAACTTGGGTTGTCCTTGTCCTCTTTAGTCCGGATGACATGTCGTCCCAGTTTTCCAAAAAGAACTTCAAATTTTGATTAGTCTGACCACAGAAAAGTTTTCCAATTTGCCACAGTCCATTTTAAATGAGCCTTGGCCCAGAGAAAACGCCTGCTCTTCTGGATCATGTTTAGATATGGCTTCTCTTTTGGCCTATAGAGTTTTAGCCAGCAACGGCGAATGGCACGGTGGATTGTGTTCACCGACAATGTTTTCTGGAAGTATTCTTGAGCACATGTTGTGATTTCCATTACAGTAGCATTCCTGTTATGTGATGCAGTGCCATCTAAGGGCCCGAAGATCACGGGCATCCAGTATGGTTTTCTTGCCTTGACCCGTACGCACAGAGATTGTTCCAGATTCTCTGAATCTTTGGATGATATTATGCACTGTAGATGATGATAACTTCAAACTCTTTGCAATTTTTCTCTGAGAAACTCCTTTCTGATATTGCTCCACTATTTTTTGTCGTAGCTTTGGGGGAATTGGTGATCCTCTGCCCATCTTGACTTCCGAGAGACACTGCCACTCTGAGAGGCTCTTTTTATACCCAATCATCTTGCAAATTGACCCAATAAGTTGCAAATTGGTCCTCCAGCTGTTCCTTATATGTACATTTAACTTTTATAGCCCCTTATTTCTACCTCTCCCAACTTTTTTGGAATGTGTAGCTGTCATGAAATTCAAAATATTTGGCATGACATTTCAAAATGTCTCACTTTCAACATGTTCAATGTGTTATGTATATTATATTGTGAATAAAATATACGTTTATGAGATTTGTAAATAAGTCCATTCCTTTTTTACTCACAATTTGTACAGTGTCCCAACTTTTTTGGAATTGGGATTGTATATATACATATACATATATATATATATATATATATATATATACACACACACACACACACACAAGTAAAGTATACACCTCACATTTTTGTAAATATTTTATATCTTTTCATGTGACAACACTGCAGAAATTACACTTAGCTACAATGTAAAGTAGTGAGTGTACAGCTTGTATAACAGTGTACATTTGCTGTCCCCTCAAAATAACCCAACAGCCATTAATGTCTAAACCGCTGGCAATAAAAGCGAGTACACCCCTAAGTGAAATGTCCAATATGGGCCCAAAGTGTCAATATTTTGAGTGGCCACCATTATTTTCCAGCACTGCCTTAACCCACTTGGGCATGGAGTTCACCAGAGCTTCACAGGTTGCCACTGGAGTCCTCTTCCACTCCTCCATGACGACATAACTGAGCTGGTGGATGTTAGAGACTTTGCGCTCCACCTTCCATTTGAGGATGCCCCACAGATGCTTAATAGGGTTTAGGCCTGGAGACATGCTTGGCCAGTCCATCACCTTTACCCTCAGTTTCTTTAGCAAGGCAGTGGTCTTCTTGGAGGTATGTTTGGGCTCGTTATGTTGGAATACTGCCTTGCGGCCCAGTCTCCAAAGGAAGGGGATCATGCTCTGCTTCAGTATGTCACAGTAAATGTTGGCATTCATGGTTCCCTCAATGAACTGTAGCTCCCTAGTGCCGGTAGCACCCATGCAGCCCCAGACCATCACACCTCCACCACCATGCTTGACTGTAGGCAAGACACGCTTCTCTTTGTACTCCTCACCAGGTTGCCCCCACACACGCTTGTCCACAAACCACCAAATAAATTTATCTTGGTCTCATCAGACCACAGGACATGGTTCCAGTAATCCATGTCCTTAGTCTGCTTGTCTTCAGCAAACTGTTTGCAGGCTTTCTTGTGCATCATCTTTAGAGGAGGCTTCCTTCTGGGACGACAGCCATACAGACCAATGTGATGCAGTGTGCGGCATATGGTCTGAGCACTGACAGGCTGAACCCCCCCCCCACCCCTTCAACCTCTACAGCAATGCTGACAGCACTCATACGTCTATATCCCAAAGACAACCTCTAGATATGACGCTGAGCATGCGCACTTAACACCTTTGGTCGACCATAGCAAGGCCTGTTCTGAGTGAAACCTGTCCTGTTAAACTGCTGTATGGTCTTGGCCAAGGTGCTGCAGCTCAGTTTCAGGGTCTTGGCAATCTTCTTATAGCCTAGGTCATCTTTATGTAGAGCAACAATTTGTTTTTTTCAGATCCTCAGAGAGTTCTTTGCCACGAGGTGCCGTGTTGAACTTAAAGTGACCAGTATGAGAGAGTGAGAGCAATAACACCAAATGCTCCCCATTCACACCTGAGACCTTGTGACACTAACAAGTCACATGACACTGGGGAGGGAAAATGGCTAATTGGGCCCAATTTGGACATTTACACGTAGGGGTGTACTCACTTTTGTTGCCAGTGGTTTAGACATTAATGGCTGGGTGCTGAGGTATTTTGAGGGGACAGCAAATTTACACTGTTCTACAAGCTGTACACTCATTACATTACATTGTAGCAAAGTGTCATTTCTTCAGTGTTGTCACATGAAAAGATATAATAAAATATTTACAAAAAACGCGAGGAGTGTACTCACTTTTGTGAGTTACTGTATTTATATAAATATAGCACACTGCCTGAGTGAGCCATTAATAATAGGATTTTTGTACTTACCATAAAATACATTTCTTTGATTTCATCTACGGACACAGTGTTCCATAAATCATAACTACTGGGTTATATTGCCTCCTCCAGGAGTAGGGCTAAACACCTGGCTACGCCCATGGGCCGTCCTCAGCTTGGTATATAACCCACCTCTGTGCTCAGTTTAGTAGCAAGCAGCATTAGAAGTATCAGAACTCAATAGAGGGGTGGGTGCTGAGTCCATCGATGAACTCAGAGAAATGGATTTTACGGTAAGTACAAAAATCCCATTTTCTCTTTCGTTCATCGACTGACACAGCGCTCTATAAATCATAACTTATGGGATATCCAAAAGCAGCGCCAGAAAGAAAATGAGGGCTGGGGAAAATAACCCAAGGCTAAACATATGTGCCCTAAACTAGGACACAGGAGCCTTAACAGGGTCACAGGAGCCCCGTCTGAAAAACACCTCTCAAGAGGGAACAGCCCCTCTTAAACAGCAGCCTGCAAAGCTTTGCGGCCAAAAGAAGCATCCGCAGATGCTAAAGTATCTATAGAATTTTGTGAAGGTACGCACCGACGACTAAGTGGCCGCCTTGCAAACTTGTGATATTGATACCTGATGACAGAAGGCCCAGATTCACTCAGTGCCCGGGTAGAATGCACCGTGATAGGGAAAGGTGGAACCTGACCTTTAATGGAATAGGCCTGAGACACAGTTTGTCTGATTCATCTGGAGATGGTAGCTGAAGAAGCGGCCAGCCCTTTTCTTGGTCCGTCCATTACCACAAAAAGCAATTCTGACCTCAGAAAGGACTCAGTAGCTGCTAGATACCCCCGATTCGCACAAACCACATCCAAGGTATGCAACGCAAATTCCTTGGGATAACCCGGCTTGGGACACAAGGAAGGACCCGCAATGTCCTCATTCAAATTGAAATCAGAGACAACTTTGGCCAGGAATGATGGACAGGGACGAAGAACCACTTTATCCCTATGGACCACCAAATAGGCACTGCCACAGGATAATGCCACCAATTCTGATACCCTGCGGGCCAAGGTAATAGCCACCAAGAATGTCACCTTCTGGGATAAAATAGACAAGGCAATCTCCCGAATATTCTTAAATGGAGATTTCTGGATTACCGAAAACACTAAATTTAAATCCCATGGCGGCAAAAGAGACCGTACAGGTGGAGCCACATATCTAACCCCCTGAATGAAGGTACAAACTAAAAAGAGTGCATGGCTAGGGGTTGGCTCAAGGCCAACTTCTGAACAATGCCCCGTTGAGGAAAAGGTTAAGATCCAACCCACTGAAAATGAGCCCCAATTGACTCACCCAAAAAAATGGATTTTTGTAAAATCTTACCGTAAAATCCTTTTCTCTTAGCTCATTGACAGACGTAGTCCTCGGTGATACAGCACCTTCGGGTTATGTTGCCTCCACAGGAGTAGGACTAGACAGGAAATAAAATGCTCTGGCCACACCCTAGGGGCAGTCCCCGAGGGTATATCCTCTCTCTCTCTGCCACAGCAAATCAGTTATGTCACAAAAGCAGTGTTTAGAGAATTTTACCCAACCCAACTCAAAAACAGAGGGGCGGGTACTACGTCTGTCAATGAGCTAAGAGAAAAGGATTTTACGGTAAGATTTTACAAAAATCCATTTTTCTCTATCGCTCATTGACAGACGTAGTCCTCGGTGATACAGCACCTTCGGGAAGTCCCAGAGCAGTATCACAAATGAGGGGTGGGAAAATGGAAATCAAATCCAAATCTAGAAGGCCCAACCGGTGCCAACTAGAAGTTTACAATGCTCATCCTTAATAATGAGACTCAACAAAAAAATTTTCAAACAGAAAAAAACCCTTGAGGTAGACCACCGGTCTCCTCAAATTGCGGCCTGCAAAACCTTGCGGCCAAATGAGGCATCCGCCGATGCCATCACATCAATTTTATAAAATTTTGTAAAGGTATGTACCGACGACCAGGTGGCCGCCTTACATACCTGGACCACTGACGCCTGATGGCGAAAGGCCCAGGAAGTACTGAGCGCTCGAGTGGAGTGCGCCCTAACAGGGAACGGAGGACTCTGACCCTTAATAGAATAAGCCTGTACCACCGTCTGTCTAATCCATTTGGCAATAGTCCCGGCAGATGCAGGCAACCCCTTTCTGGGGCCATCCGTGATCACCCCTAGGGTGTGGCCAGAGCATTTTATTTCCTGTCTAGTCCTACTCATGTGGAGGCAACATAACCCGAAGGTGCTGTATCACCGAGGACTACGTCTGTCAATGAGAGATAGAGAAATGTACGCTTTCCACGTACAATGGCATATCTTGCTGGAAGACGACTTCCTCGCCTTCACCATAGTAGGGATCACTGATCCAGACAAACCTCTATCCCTCTGTACCTGGCTTTCAATAGCTAAGCCATTAAAACCAACGACTGTAAAGCAGGATGGTAGATTAGCCCCTGGGAACAACTGGTCTTCTCTGAGAGGAAGTCCTCAAGGGACGTTTACGGCCACCAGGATGAATGGAAGATCCTAGCCCTTGATTCCTCATAGGAACTGCGGAAGAAGCCTGAGCCGAGGATGATACTGGCCTTACCGTGCCCCTTGGATGCCTGCGGCATCTACTAGAGGAATACCTGATCTCACCACGAACTTCAGTATCCTCCTGAGGAGCCAAACCTGCTAAAGGAGCTGCATGTAGGATTGTGCAAACAAAACTGTCTTGAAAGTGGATGCCACCAGACTCAGAACCTGCATGCAATTCGGGAGAGAGAATGCAATTCGGGAGAGAGAACTATCTGTGTGACAGCAGCCTGTGAATCACAGTCTGTGGTTCCTGAAAAATGTCTAGAGGAAGGAAAACCTTGGTCAGAATTAGAATCAGACCTAGGTAATTCAATTCCCTGGACAGGGATAGGGGGGACTTAAGGTAGTGCAGACATTACCTAAACCTTTGCAGGAATGAAATCCACATAGGGAGACTCAGGATCTAAAAAACCTGAAAAGAACAAGCTTTGCCCCCTTTTCTGTGTACCCCCAAAAGAAACATTTTGCAGATCTCTTTGACGCTCACAAAAGAAGTCCATGGGGCCGGAAACCATCGAAGATGTCCCCCTACCGCAATAATGTGTGAGGGGAGACCTTCATGCTGAAGGGGTCTTGTCTGTGGGTCTGGAGAAGCTAGCTCTAGGCTTACCAGACCAAGGTTGCGTGGAACCTCCCTGGGAATATTTGAAAGATCTATTTTCCTTATTCTCAGTCCCAGAAGCACGAAATAATTTTCTATGGGATGAGAAGGCAATGAGGCTCCTTCCCTTTCCTGGATTGTGGCAGGTACTCTTCCCCCCTGTGATACCCTTAATATTGTCATACAGGGTAGCCCCAAACAGGCAATCGACTTGAAAGGGCAGATCAATGAGAGCTTTCTTGGAGGCTTGGTCTGCGGACCAATTCTTAAGCCAATGCACACGCTTAATCACCACCGCTGAAACAGAAAGTTTGGACAGCACGGGAGCTGTATCCAAAGCTGCATCACAAATAAACTGCAGCCCATGGACCAACTGGTCTGCTAAATCAACATAAGCAGCGGGACCTGCTCACCCCCCAGGCCCTGGCGCAAAAGCTTGGCCCATTCAGTTAGGGTCTGAGACACCAAGGCTGAGGCAAAGAATGGCCGCAATGCTGAACCAGCCATAGTAAACATGCTGCGTGCCACAGCCTCCACTTTCCTGTAAGCCAGGTCTTGAAAGGACATGGATTCCTCTACTGGGATCATGGTTGCTTTATTCAACCTTAAAACAGGAGGGTCCATCCCACTGGTGAACTAGTCCACTTTTTAAAAGTGACTCCTCAAAAGGGTAACGTACAGCAAAAGTTTGGGCACAACAAAGGGTAATTTTGGTTGTTCCCATTCCTTACAGGAAAACCTGTCAAAATAAGGCACATAAAGAAACACCTTTGGAGTATGAGGTGAGTTATGCGTACCAAACAATACAGCCACGTCCGTGGCTACATTAGCCGCATCCTCCATTTTTAAAGTCTCACACACTGTAGTGATAAGTGCGTCTACCAGCGCTTTTTCATGCGCTGCTGCGACCATGGGGGAATCATCTTGGGCTCTGATATTAAGTCCCCCTGGACAGGCCGCGTCCACGGCAGCTCAGAATCAGCGAAGACAGACTGAGAAGGGGAAGGCGGGGGACGCTTCCTTCTGGGCTTTTGTTTGCACGCCACTTCCACCTGGGACACAAAACTGCAGGACCGCCGTCAGTGCAACCATGGTAAGCTGTGATTCTGAGGGACCTGCCACCTCCAATGAAGGGGTAAGTGGGAGAGATGTGACCCTAAGGCTCCATAAGGAAAGGAAGACCTTGCAGTACAAAAATCATCTTTTGGCACCACTAAAGGATTCCGTCAAGGCTCAGGGTACTCATTAGCAGAGAGAGAGCGATAAAAGGGACCACCAAGGACTCACCCTACCGACTGGAGGAGCGCTGAGAATTTGAAACCCAGCATCATGGACGCCAACCCTGTTCATATGTTTCGGGCACAGGAAGAGGAAACTGAGGAAGAGGAGCAGCTTTGGCATCCCCATGAGGCTTTGGTCGTCTCCAGCATCTCCCGGACTAAGGGACTAGGGGAAAATGACATCATCGGGCTACACAAACATGGCCGTCAACCAGAGACCAGCCAGACTAAGGGAAAATGGTCCCCCTGACATCATCTGGCTACACAAACAAGGCTGCCAACCAGAGACCTGCCAGACTAAGGGAAAATGGCCATCAGCTACAAACGTTGAAGCATGCTGCCAGGATATTCCCTGTGCCCTCTGCAATGCTGTACCCTCTGCAAGGGGAACCCCCAAAAGGTAGGATACATGTTAGGGGAGACTCTACTGCACACTCTGCACTGGTCTCTGCATTGGGACCCCCTGTAATGTTCTGGTACCTCTGGTACCCTTATTCCACTTTCCAATTCAGTGTATGCGTCCCACCATTCTCTTCTAGTAGGTGCGCATACACCTTTAAGACCGATGCTGTCATCACTGAGCGCCGCAGAGCGGCTATTTCAACCGCCGGCGTTCTCACTCACATGTTCGTTCAACCTGCCTTGAAGCTCATATGCTTACAAGCGTACCTCGCTGTCGGAACCTCGCTACTGATCCCTGTATCCCGCTACCGGATCACTCGCTCATACCGAACCTCTCTACTACTGCTTGCTATTAGTGATAAGTACCCCGCAGGGGAATCCTCCATAACCTTCCTACTAAGCTTACACTATCTAGCTCTGCATATTAAGGACTGTTACTATCATCTGCACTATTATTTAGATTGCTAGCTCTTGAGCCTACTAACATCTATCCTTGCACTGGGTTAGTCTCTCCTGTATGTCATCTGCTATCCTACCACCTACTACCATACATGATTGCTAACCTATCTACATCCTACCTGTTACCATCTATACTCTCATGAACATTTCTCTCAAGTGCTGTTCACCTATTGACACTGTTCATACCTGTCTCTTCAGCTCATCACCACTATACTGCTATATACATCTATCACTCCAGGAACATCTTATTGAGTGTGTATATTTGTATGCTGAATCAGACAGACCACAGTGATGAGTCTTGGGAGTTGGAATTGGTATTTCAACGTATCTCTACATGACTGCTGAGTGGAGTTTTTCTGCAGCTGCAAATCCATCTTGTTTCAGAAAACGCAGGAGCGTTACAGATTGAACAAACCTAAAATGGATTCAGCAGATTTACCCACTCAAGTGACACAATTAAAACAACAAGTGACTGCGTTAATACACTCTCTTACTGAATTAAAAGAAGACAATCAGGCTCTGAAGCAGCAGGTAACCCGTCTATCACAACTTGCCGCTGCTCAGCCCCCTGAACCCAAAATAAATCCTCCTCTAGTGTTTGCAGGTGATCGCAAAAAAATTTAGTGAATTCAAAAACGCCTGTCAGTTACTTTTCTTGCTAAAACCGCGTACCTACCTTACTGATCATATCAAAGTCTGTACTATTATTTCATACCTAACGGGTGATCCACGGGCCTGGGCAGACTCTCTCTTTGAGAAAAATGATCAGCTTCTCAACTCCTATGCTTTATTCCTAGCCGAACTCGCTAGTCTATATGATGACCCCAATAGGCAGAGTACTGCCGATATTCAATTGAGGTCCTTGAAACAAGGTAGGAGACCTGTAGAAGACTTTGTAGCAGAGTTCAAAAGATGGACCCTTGATTCAGGGTGGAATGATACATCTCTGAGAACTCAATTTAGACTCGGCCTATCAGAAGCCGTTAAAGACGAGCTCGCCCGAGCGGATTTACCGGACACCCTGAATGCTTTGATACAACTCAGTATCAACATAGACAGGAGGCTGCGAGAAAGAAAGGCTGAAAAAATGGGAATGCCATTGTCCAGTCCTTCTCGGATTTCGGCCGTTGACCCTACTCCTATGGAGGTAGGAACCATACGCCCACCTTTATCAACTACTGAAAGAGCCAGGAGACGATCCAGTAATCTTTGCTTGTACTGCGCATCCCCGGATCACATGATAAGCGTCTGTCCCCTTGTCCGCAAAAAAGAGGGTGAGTGTTCAAATGTCCTCCTAGGGGGATTGACAACTTCATTTACTAATCCTTATCTGTTTGTTCGTTTGACATTGCAGTGGGACCAGACTAGGATTACCACTAAGGCCATGATCGACACAGGATCTTGCGGAAATTATATCGATATACGTTTTGCTACTTTAAATAAAGTACCTATTATTTCAAAAACTAAGCCTGTCTCTGTGAGTCTTATTAACGGTATTCCGTTATCTTCTGGCCCAATCACTAATCAGACACAAGCACTCCTAGTCACCACTAACGAGTCTCATACGGAGACCACTACCTTCGACCTATTATCTTCGCCCCACTTTCCCATTGTTTTGGGACTTCCCTGGTTACACACACATCAACCAACCATAGATTGGAAGAAGCGGACCCTAACCTTCCTCTCTTACTATTGCGAGAGTACGTGTAACCTCCCGTCTTATGGAAAGATCCTGTCTGTGGTGTCAGATGAGATTGCACCACTATGCTATCAGGATCTGTCCGAAGTTTTTCTTGAGAAAAATGCTCAAGTACTGCCTCCCCATAGGGATTATGATTGCACTATTGATCTACTCCCAAATAGTAAATTGCCTTTTGGTCATGTTTATCCTCTTTCGCAGGATGAACCTTCCCATCTCAAGGAATACTTGGATGAGAATTTGACAAAAGGTTTTATTAGACCTTCCACTTCTTCCACAGCTGCAGGACTTTTTTTTGTCCGCAATAAAGACTCAAGTCTCAGGCCTATTATCCATTATAGGCAATTGAACGCCATTACAGTAAAAGATCGCTATCCTTTGCCGCTTATCCCTGAACTCATTGAACAAGTGCGTGGAGCTACCTACTTTTCAAAATTGGACCTGAAAGGGGCATACAATCTAATCCGAATCCGTGATGGAGATGAGTGGAAGACAGCATTCAGAACCAGATACGGATTGTTCGAATATCTTGTAATGCCATTTGGGCTATGTAACGCTCCCGCAGCCTTCCAACGATTCATAAACGATATCTTTAGAGACTTACTTGATGTCCGTGTTGTGGTATATCTGGACGATATACTTATTTATTCACGATCCTTGTCTGAACATATAAAACATGTAAGACTTGTGTTATCCAGATTACTCACACACAATCTATACGTGAAACTAAAAAAATGCTTATTTCATAAAGAAGAAGTATTATTCCTAGGATACATCATATCCAAAACAGGAATCAAGATGGATATGAGTAAGATATCCTGTATTCAGGATTGGCCTATACCAACCACCCGCAAAGCACTACAGCGATTCCTTGGATTTTCAAACTTCTATAGGAAGTTCATCAAGAACTTCTCTGCCATTGTGAGACCTCTCACACAACTCACAAGTATTAAGAAACCATTTAAATGGTCAGATGAAGCAAATGAAGCTTTTCGCTTGTTAAAAACAAGCTTTACCTCTGCTCCCATACTACGCCATCCAGACCCATCCCTCCAATACATTCTGGAAGTAGATGCGTCAAATATGGCAGTAGGAGCAGTACTCTCCCAACGACCAACGAATACTTCACCACTCCATCCAGTCGCCTTCTTCTCTAAATCTCTAAGCAGCCCAGAGGTGAATTACCCAGTGGGTGAAAAGGAACTGCTTGCTATAAAACTGGCTCTGGAGAATTGGCGACATCTACTTGAAGGCACCCGATTACCAATACTCATATATATAGATCATAAAAATCTTCAATATCTTCAGACTAACAAAACCCTCTCCCACCGGCAGGTACGATGGTCACTATTCTTCCTAAGATTTAACTTCCTAGTGACCTACACACCTGCAGACAAGAATAAAAAAGCGGATGCGCTATCACGATTAACTGAAGATAATTGCTCCGAAATCCCTTCCGTTCCTATAATACCCTACAAGCGTATTATTGGGGTTGTCCATTCCTTGAAGGAAGAGATTCTGCACAGTATAGGTTTGGATTCACCTCCACCACAGCTAAGTGCTGATGCAGAAGGCTTCCTCTACTACAACGACAAACTCTACATACCCCCTACTATGCGCACCAAGATCTTGGAATTGTCACATGATGTGCCTATGGCAGGACATATGGGTATGACAAAGACCCTTAATTTGCTTACCAGGCAGTTTTGGTGGCCTGATATGAAGACATCTATACAAAAATTTGTCTCTTCATGCAACGTCTGTGCCAGGTCCAAAATTGACACTACAAAACCATCCGGTCTACTATGCAGTCTACCAATACCCCAGACTCCATGGGAAGTTGTGTCCTTGGACTTTATAGTAGAACTACCACCTTCCAAAGGATTTAATACCATTTTAGTGTCAGTGGACCATCTGACAAAGATGGCACATTTCGTTGCTATTCGCAGACTACCTTCGTCCAAACAAACAGCGGAACTACTGATGAAACATGTCTTTAAGTTACATGGAATTCCAAAAACTCTTTTGTCTGACCGTGGATCACAATTCATCTCCAAGTTTTGGCAAGAACTATGTCACATACTACGAATTGAGCGAAAGCTCACTTCTCCCTACCATCCTCAGACCAACGGACAGACTGAAAGAGTCAACCAGTGCTTCGAACAATATTTACGTTGCTACACATCATACCTACAGGATGATTGGGTGGATCTCCTCCCTCTGGCAGAATTTGCCTACAACAACGCAACCCACAGTACGACCAAACAGAGTCCGTTCTACTTGAACTATGGGTTTCATCCCACTATTCTTCCACCACGCATCCTTCCATCAAGTAACCCAGTAGCCACAGACTATCTTACCCAAATAAAAGACTCTCTGGGTTTACTTAATACTACCATCTCACACGCTCATAGTCAACAAAAAAAGTACTATGACCTTCGTAGAAGACCTTCTCCTCAGTATGCTATTGGGGACCTCGTTTGGCTATCAACAAAAAACTTAAGATTAAAGATCCCTAGCAAAAAGCTTGGGCCTCTATTCTTGGGACCCTTCCCAATCAGGAAACTTATTGGAAAAGCTGCAGTACAGCTCACATTACCAACAGACCTCAAGATACATCCCATCTTCCATGTGTCGCTACTGAAGCCCCATGTTCCTGACCAAGGAATAAGGCCTACCATCCCACCTCCACCTCCTGTACAAGTTGAAGGCGGAGAAGAATATGAGATAAAGGAGATTCTGGATTCTCGTATCCACAGAAGAAGACTCCAATATCTAGTACGATGGAAGAACTATGGGCCCCAAGACGACACCTGGCTGGATACCTCTGATATACATGCCCCTAGGCTGATTCGCAATTTTCACGCGAAATACCCGGAAAAACCAGTTCTAGAGGCCTTCCGGAGCCGGCCTTAAGGGGGGGGTACTGTAATGTTCTGGTACCCTTATTCCACTTTCCAGTTCAGTGTATGCGTCCCACCATTCTCTTCTGGTAGGTGCGCATACAACTTTAAGACCGATGCTGTCATCACTGAGCGCCGCAGAGCGGCTATTTCAACCGCCGGCGTTCTCACTCACATGTTCGTTCAACCTGCCTTGAAGCTCATATGCTTACAAGCGTACCTCGCTGTCAGAACCTCGTTACTGATCCCTGTATCCCGCTACCGGATCACTCGCTCATACCGAACCTCTCTACTACTGCTTGCTATTAGTGATAAGTACCCCGCAGGGGAATCCTCCATAACCTTCCTACTAAGCTTACACTATCTAGCTCTGCATATTAAGGACTGTTACTATCATCTGCACTATTATTTAGATTGCTAGCTCTTGAGCCTACTAACATCTATCCTTGCACTGGGTTAGTCTCTCCTGTATGTCATCTGCTATCCTACCACCTACTACCATACATGATTGCTAACCTATCTACATCCTACCTGTTACCATCTATACTCTCATGAACATTTCTCTCAAGTGCTGTTCACCTATTGACACTGTTCATACCTGTCTCTTCAGCTCATCACCACTATACTGCTATATACATCTATCACTTCAGGAACATCTTATTGAGTGTGTATATTTGTATGCTGAATCAGACAGACCACAGTGATGAGTCTTGGGAGTTGGAATTGGTATTTCAACGTATCTCTACATGACTGCTGAGTGGAGTTTTTCTGCAGCTGCAAATCCATCTTGTTTCAGAAAACGCAGGAGCGTTACACCCCCCTGCACTATACCCACACTGCAAACAGTAGGGCATGCACCTGGGACCCCCTCCAGACAAACAGGGCAGGGCACACACTATCCCAGAACTAGTGATCGACCGATATTGTTTTTCGTTGCCGATAACAATATTTTGGCCATTGCATATCGGTAACAGCCGATATGGGAAGATATTTTGAACATTTAAAGTTTTGCAAAATAAATACAATTTTCGTCACAAATCTGTTACTGAACGTGTTAATGTTTGTTTACTAACATTTTTAACACTGCAGTCAGTGCAAATAAACTGCTAGAAAAAAAAGCTAGACAACAACAAACAGCTAGACAGTGGATTGGAGGAGTCAGTGGACTACTGCTGCAGTAGTGCACACATTGCATTAATTTTAATCACTACTGCAGTCAGTGCAAATTAAACTGTTAGAAAAAAAGCTAGACAACAACAAACAGCTAGACAGTGAGTGGATTGGAGGATTCAGTAGTCGCTGCACTACTGCAGTAGTGATTTAAAATGATTGCAGCAGTGAGTGGCACACTACTGCAGCAGTACTCCACTGACTCCAATCCACTGTCTAGTTTTTTTTCTAGTAGTTTTGCACTGACTGTGCGGCTGACCTTGCGCATAGCTGTGGTCTGCACCTGCTCGCTGGGCTGGATGGACCACTGGGTCAAGATTATCCAGCCCGTCGTCCAGCCTGGCAGTTGATTGTAGATCTCTCGAGATAAAAAACAAAAAAGATGTAAGGAAGGAGAAAAAATTGCTAGGACCAGAGATCCCAGCTGGGAGCCTAGGTCCTTATCCTGACTAGGCAGATTAAAACGTATTACCTAGAGCGGGGGGAGGTTATATACCAAGCTGAGGATGGCCTATGGGCATTGCCAGGTGTTTTTTGTTCTGACTAGTCCTACTCCTGGAGGAGGCAATATAACCCAGTAGCTATGATTTATGGAGCGTTGTGTTGATGAATGAAGCGAAACCAAGGTTTTCAGCTTTAAATGTGGAGAAGCTCCTTTTGGCCCACATATTTTTACATAGTATATTATATCTCTATAAAATCACAGTGCAGCGCTGAATAAAACTAATAACATATAGTCCTAACCAAAAGCAATAACTGCATAAAATTAAATGAGAGTCCCAAGGTGAACAGGTGCTCATGCAGAGGATAAATCCAATAGGTGTAATCCACTCAGTGAATCCTCCACCAGTCAAACTAGCATCTCACCTCCAGACAAGCCCGTGTTAACAAATGGGCAGACATGCAGAGTCCTAGAGACCAATAGTGTAAGACAATCACTGCTGTAGCACTGTAGATGACCTGGGATCCTCATTCCATGGCAATCCAGTCCGTCACCATAAAAACATAAAATACTGCACATAGTGTGTAATGTAATTATGAGACACTTTATTAATACAAATGGTTAAAATTACCGAATCAAGCACTGTGCCCAGTGCGAGGTATTACAGCTGATCCATACAAAGTTCTCCGTGCTGAACGGTGGGTGATGTCATCAACTTCTCCCTCCATACGCGTTACGCCCCCAGTGGGCAGGGCTTCATCAGCGGATCTATCTCTATCTCTAGAGATTATATCTCTACTTTGCATCCCCTGGGTGGCAGTGGCTCTACTTGCTTCCCATCCCTTCAGGCATGTTGGGACCTAACATCTCTAAGTCCTTTTTTTGAGGGGCATCTCCACATCCAAAAGGGGGACACCTTTTTGTTTTCTGCTTACTGTAAAATGAATGGCTCATCATAGTTGGTAAAACCGGATTTAGTCTGTTGGGCACATTGTTGATCAGTTCTTTTTCAATCAAATATGTGTCTCTCTTGTAAGCTGGTAACTTCCTGCTCTTTCAGTTATGCAACTGGTGGTTTCTCATGTTACCCCCATACTCACCTCCAGTGATCCTGACCGTCGTCAGGTACCTGAGTGGTGAAAATTAAGTAGTGAATCACTACACATCCTATTCCTTTTATCTCCCTTAACTTGGACCTTTCGGATTTCCAAAGTACATTTGAACAGCCTAATTTTTTGTCCCACCCTCTCTCTTTGACCCTTCACCCCCCCCCCTTCCTCTTCCTCTTTTTCCCTTAGCCCTCCCTCAACCCTCCAACCTCCCCGCCTTACCCCTTTTTTCCCCCATTTTCTTTCCTTTTTTTGTTGCACACCGATTATATAGTGTCCTGGACTCTAAACTCACCAATTTAAAAAATGAGTGAAAGCTTTCCACTCTTTTCAGTCTCACCAATCTGATGTGGCTTGCTTACAGGAGACCCATTTTCAGTGGAGCTCAGTCCAAAAGTGCTTACATGCTTTGTGATTAATTAGCTCAACAGTGGGTTGTGCGTGACTCCGTTGATGAGTCCACAGTATGGTTAAATAGTACAGCAGGCAGCAGGATCTTGGTAAACACAAGCGCTGTTTCTTAATAAAGTCAGTGTCCACAAAGTACAGGCATCAAAATCACAAAATAACACTAAAAAAACACAATAAAAACAGCCCAGAGTACTCAGACCTGCTTCAGCTGGGCTTGTTAACCCCTCAGTGACCCACGCTGCACAAAAAGAAAAACTGTATACTGTTTGAATCTGGGACAAAATATCTCCCATCCGGGACACAACCAGTAGTTTATCCTGGTCTCCTGTCACAGCTTCCTAACCCTCAATTTTACACAGCCTCTGCAAATAACAGCAAGGAGTACTAATAGCTTTTCGTAACTGGGTCCATTTCTCATGTAGCAAATTGCTAACCCTGAGGGCAGGTACATAGTTCTTGTGGGCTCAATCTTCAATTCTCACATTACATATGTATAGAAATCAGCTTTAATAAACACAATTATCTAGACAATACAAAACCCACTATCTATCTCATAAAAGCATTATTGGCCAATTGTTAAAAAACACATACCCATGGCAGCTGCAGAGAAGTTTTAGAACATGTGTTAACATAAAAAATTGTGTGATATTGCCTCTGAAGCAGAAGGCATGTCCGCCAAAACCGGTCAGGCTTCCAGGTTGTTCCAATGCAGCCAGCTTTTGGGATACCTCCTCCCCTACCTCTATTCCTTTAAGGGACTGACTTCATCTAGAATATGGACTGATACACCTTTATTGCCACAAATACAGCTTGGACTTTTCAAGATCCTTATGGATGGCTAAGTACACTTCCTTTACTTGAGTGTTGAATGGCTTTTGGTTTCTTTTCAAATCACACTGATGGCTTCCACACTGGGCAATGATAAACCACATATCACAAGGTTGGAAAAGTCTCCTGTCATTCATTTGCCAATCAAGGGAGGACAGCAGATGCCTTGCTAAATGAGTTTCCCAATGGTACTTGATGCTTACCGTATAGGCCAACATTTCACTCTCATTTCAAGCTGGATACATAAGGACTGATCCCCATAGGATACCCTTATGGTTTTCACAGTTCATTAACCACATGCAGTGGCCAACTGTATCACCCTCAGCTGGGTAGATCCCACACCGCGGCCCAAACAGTGTTGGCCACACGGGGGCGACATTGTCCACAAGTGGTTTGGATTTTTCTGCATATCCATGAGGTCTCTAGATGGACTTTGTCCAACATTCAACTTTAAATTAGCTCTAGAACATATTCTACCTCAGAATTCCTCTTTAAGGAACTTTCTGCAACATTCAGCCAAAAGCTATATATCATTATCCTATAATATGGAGGAGGCAATATCACACAATTTTTGATTTTGTTAACACATATTGTACCCTCTACTGTGGCACATACATCCATATATATGTGCTAATATTTTTCTCTTCCTCCCCCTTAGTGCCGATTCACACTGTTCCGACTTGTCAGGCGACTTGGTCGCCTGACAAGTCGTGCTCCATTCTGTGCAATTGGAACCGTTCTAATAGGAGCGACTCAAGTCGCTCCGACTTGGAAAAAGGTTCCTGCACTACTTTTGGGGCGAAGTCGGAGCGACTTGCATTGACTTCCATTATGTGAAGTCGGTGCAAGCCGCGCCAAAGTCGCGGTGCGCGGCGACTTCGTTAAGTCGCCCCCCGAAGTTGTGTCACCATAGTGTGAACCGAGGCTTGTTTTTTGGAGAGGTTTTTGTTTACACAACTTCCCTGTAGCTGGCATGGTTAGGTGTTTTTAAATAATTGGCCAATTTTGCTTTTATGAGATAGATAGTGGGTTTTGTATTGTCTAGATCAGCCTTTTTCAACCAGGGTGCCTTGACAAAATGTCTAAAATGTATGCAAGCCAGCAGGTAGATGCAGCCTACCTTTTAGTTTAACAAAACCACCGGTTTTCATTATGTACCATTACGAATTTCTAGACACTGGCATCCTAACAACCAATGATGCCATCAGTTGATAAGGAAGATGTTGCCTCAAAAGCATCCTTGTTTGACCCTCCTCTGCCCATCTCCCTCAGCACTGGGATGACATTAGCTGACTGATGGAGAGAAATTGAGGGAGAAGAGAAACATTGGAAAACTAGTCAGTGCCAGTGTGCAAAAGAGTATTTGCTTCGGAAGAAAAAAAAAAAAAATCACCTTGTAAGTTGGGTGTCCTACTTGTGGATGTTGCTGCATTGTGTAAAGCTATTAGAATCGTTTTTTACATTCTAGAATGGGGTGCCTCGTGACTTTCCCTACTTTTAAAGGATGCCTTAACTGAAAAAGGTTGAGAAACACTGGTCTAAATAATTGTGTTTAATAAAGCAGATTTCTATACACCTTTCAGATCAGAGTGTACTATTGAAGTTGAAATCAGTCAGGCTTTTAGATTTCCTTTTTTTCTCATATATGAATATACTGACAGCTCCCTCTTAACATAACTTAATTTAAGTTCACCCCCCCCCCTTTTTTTTTTCTTATCCTATTCTGTCTTGAGGACACATTTAAAAACTTTTAAACATTTTTCTTCTCTCACATTACATATGGCACATATAATGGCCCGATGCAGGCCCCTTATCTCAGTACAACCTTGTGGATGTGTGACGGGAAAAATATCTTTCCACTAAATCCTCTATATTTTACTCCAATCCTCACAATATGTTCTCCTATATAGTTCACATTCTTGCATACCGTACCCTCCTACCCCAGGTAAATAACCCCTTAATTTCCCCCATTTTATGGTTTGATCATGATGCAATGGGTTTAAGGTTTAATTTCACATTGCCTACTAGAACTGGTGTGACGTGGTCCCTAAGAGACATCCCTCTCTCGGACCCACATGCCTGTTGAAGGGGGTCCTGCAGGGCTCTAAAACGTCATAGTTTTCTGCTGTGATATGATCATTCAATAAAGCATTGGACCATTTTTTGGAGTTCCTTGGTGTGCTGGTGACATATCTCTTGCCTTGAAGTCCTTCTGGTTTCCTGCCAGTGGTCGGTT
Source organism: Pelophylax lessonae (assembly GCF_965119305.1). Lineage (NCBI taxonomy): Eukaryota > Metazoa > Chordata > Amphibia > Anura > Ranidae > Pelophylax > Pelophylax lessonae. The sequence goes on along the minus strand of NC_138771.1, from coordinate 102,696,158 downwards.
CAGCACCCACTCACCCTTCAGCCATATTCAGGAATGTGTGCATTGGGAATATTGCTCTCTACTTCCCTCAGACTAGACTATGGATAGGGTTGGATAGGACCCTTTGAGGCAATATTTTGAACTAAACAAACAGTCAAATTGGTTAGTTTGTAAAAGTTTGGGAGGCTTACAAACCTACCATTTGTGGCAAACTGATCCAATTGGCCTCAAAATTGAGAAGCTCACATTAGGCAGCTGGAAACCAACCTCTCTAAAGCCTCTCAGCCTTTTCAGGCTGATCCGACGCACGCTCACAGGGCTTGTTTGTTTCATTTAAAAACTGAACTGAACCTTTTCCTTACATATGTTGTGGACCAACAAATCCGTTGGACTCAGCATCATTTTTGGCCAATAGACTCAATCATATTAGGGTATCTTGAATGTCAATCCAGCTACGTACTTCCAGAGGTAACATTATGACCAACCTGGCTGACATTCTGATATCTTCCAGGAATGTTTGCAAGCCCTCTACAGGAATAGGTCCCCTAGATTGAGACCGTGCTACTGCGGACCTTACTCTTCTTAAACTATCAGATTCTTCGCATCCAATCTATAGATGTAGAAATATCTTTGCACAAAGTACAACATACGATGACATTGTTAGAACCTTCCAAGAAACCAGGACCTGATGGTTTCATGGCAGCTTACTATTCAGGGATCTTCTCACACTGCATCTTACGTGACTGGTCAGCGAATTCAGGACAGGGTCCTCTTTCGGTCATGACTCTTTACAGTCCACTTTCTGTATGATTCCTAAACCTTAACGGACCTCACCTCCTGGGCTATTTATTCAGATGCCAAACTGCTGGCCAAAATCCTAGCTGCCAGAGTTACCTTTGATGCTGGCTGGACTTATTTCAAGCAAGTGATAACCTATAAAAGGTCTCACTTCTTTTACATATAGTCAAAGACCATGTCCAGTGATGTTTCCTTCTTCTGACATAAGATAGGCTTTTGATTCTCTCAGTTGGAATTAGTTACATTTTATTTTGCAAAAATTGGGATTTGGTACACGCTTTCTCGCTTGGATAAAGAGGCTATACAGTTCTCCCTCTGCATATATCAGGTACTCTGGCTTCTGCTTGGAAGAATTTGTAGGTGCCAGGAGGTCCACCCTCTTTTAATCTAGTATCTTTACACCAGTAGAGGGTGGAAGTGAGAGGTGCATGTTCTGTTTTTGCTGTTTACAACCCTGGTCTTTTTGTGTTTTTAATGGCCAATGCTTTGTTGTATCACTTTTAAACGACTCGGTTGTCTAAATGATTTTTTTTTCCTTCTGTAACGGTCAAGTTTGTTTAAAAGAGAGGTATAGTCAAAGCTCGTTTGGCTGTACTTCTCCTGTGCAGAAGCCTGCTGTCAGCTCACATCACAGAGCCAGTCCAGGCTCAGAAAAAATTGCAACCATATGGCTGAGATCTGCCCACATGACTGGACTGGCACTTGGCTCAGCCTCTCAGCGGGCTGTTGAGAGCCTGAGGCAGCCGCTCCCACCCCCGCCCCCTGCACAGCGCTCCAGTGAGTGCTGGAGGGGCAAAGCAGAAAGCGGTGACTGACAGTCACCAGCTCTCTGCTCAGGGAGCTCTGAGAACCAAGCGATCTGCGGTGTTTGAATGCTCTGTTCTCAGCTTTAGAGTGGGCAGGGGACAGATGCAGCATCAAACTGATGCTGGATCCACCTGGGTAAAGTATGATTCTAAAATAAAAAAACATTCCCATACTTCTCTTTTAAACATAATTTTGATAACTTTTTTGAAAATAATAATAATAAAAAAAAAAAAACGTATTGAACAAAAATTTGGGAGCCCTGGATTACACACTTCTTACTGGCAGCCTTTGCCCCCACCTTTCTTACAATCTTAACCTTGAGACTCTCGCCACTGAACATCATTTCCATTGAGAACCTTCCCACTCATTTTCTATAACTTCCCCCTACCAAAATAATCCCACTCACCTCCCCCCCCTTTTTTTTTTCTTACTCTTTCCCTCCTCATTCCTTACTCTCCCTCACTCTACTGCCTGTTCTCTCCTTGTTCTCTCAACTGATCTTACCTAGATACGGTTTATTTTCCATTTCCTGTCTGCCTACCACTGGAGTTGTCTTGCTCCCTTAAAGTGGTTGTAAACCATTACATATACCCAGTGAATTGACTGGCCTCAGGTGATACACAGAGATGAAACAAATCGTCCTACATAAATTGTACCTCTTTATATGCAGCCCTCACTTCTCTACAGCAATTCAACCTTCAGAATTTAAAGCTTTCTGAGCATTCAGAAAAAAGAGGGCAGAGAGCTAAAGTTATACTCTGCAGAGCTCAGTGAGGGGAGCTCTGAGAACTGATTGAAGGGAAGGAACACACCCCCTTCACACAGCACACAGGAAAAGAGCGGAGTCTGACAATCAGCTGGAGCTACCTCCCTTCGCCTTTTTTCTTTTGGGGTCAGGAAAACTTGTCAGAAATGTTTCATGCTGATAGAAGAGGAATGATGCAGCAGACAGGAATGACACTTATGCCCCATTTCCACTGAGTGGTACGGTATGGTTCGGTTCAGTACGGTATGGTTCGGAACGGTACACCTTGCATTTCCACTGCCAATAGTACCCTTTCATGATAGGCGTGGTGTAGCAGGAAAGCTGTGATAGACGATTCTCTGTCAACCAATCAAGGTTCTGCAGAGTGTAGCTCCACCCTGTTGGTATGGTACTAATGTGCTTGGTACCCCAAAGAAAGGGTCCCAAAAAAGTGGTACGGTACGGTTCGGAATTAGGGTACCATTCACAATGGAAACGGCATAAATAGCGTACCGTACCGAACCGTACCAGAAAGCTCAGTGGAAACAAGCCATTAGTGCTCTTAATTAAAAAAAGTGCACACTAGAGAGATCTGGTTTGTTCTTATTTAACGTTTGAGGTTTACAACCAGTTTAAAAAAAAATTTCCCTAATCCCAGTCCCAAAATGAAAGATCTCTGGGAACACTATGTCTAGTACACATTCTGGATGCTATAACGAATTAATAACTATCCCATTGTCCTAAACGATAGTCTTATGTGGCTTTTTACTTATGTTATTTTATGCGCAACATAGGGATTATGTACTATTCTGTTCCACTGCTTTATTACCTGTAAATTATTGACAGTTCAATACAAAGTATAGAAAAATAAAAAGTCAACTGTTTGGCCAGCAACACAGCACTCCCAAGGTAATTCATGAAACATGTAAGTATTGGTAGTACAACCCCTTTACATTGAAACATTTATAATACCAAACAGGAGTGTGCATTTCACATAAAGATACATCTCCAAAGCTGGTGCAAATAAAGTGGTAGAAAAGTGCTAAAATACTGCTGAATGCAGTTTAACCATTACAATCCCACATATGGCTCAATATAGTAACGGTCCTAGGGTTTTTATATTTTTTGAAGTCAGAGTAAATGCATATAGAAATACACCTAACTGACTGGGCTGATATTCTTTAGAATATTAAACACATATTACCAACATAATAAACAATCAGGGAAAGAGAGGACCAGAACACTGCCTCACCTGCAATGGCCCTAAAAATAGTAAGCACTGCAGAAAGGACAAAGCAGTCTTGTCCCATGCAAGCTCACATTCTGATGCACATGACTCACATACATGGACTGCCTAGCAGCCCGCTCATGGGCCTGCACACATTTCTACTGTAAGAGAGGATAAGGAAGGAGATTCAAAATGTCCATGTGCCACACAGAGCTCAACCACCTCCATATTATGTTACTGTGTCGGAGGTCTACAGTAGAAAATAGAAAAACTTCAGGAGAATTAAAATGGCAGTTGAGCAGACACAGTGGTTGGCTGCCTAAGTAGTGGTCAGTCTCAAATCCTAACAAAAAGGAGGGATCCAATTCACTACATCAGAGAGAATAAGACAGGATACAATCATATAGGAGAAAATAGGAAGGCTCCAAAATAAGAGTTTATTCTTTTCTACCATACAGCCCACTTCATACAGCAGCGAGCGTCCACAAAGTAGCCATGCTAGTCAATCACAACAGAAAGAATAGAAAGATTGGGGTCAGAAAAACTGCCACATCTCTAATCCCAATACTCATCCAGGAATCCCTTTCTAAGACTTGATCTTGGTCTGACTTGAATAGCCAAGATGTGTGATAAATACACAACAAATTTTTTTCTAGAGAAAGTATCAGGAAAACTTCCACATTTCTTGTCCTGGTACTCAGCCAGAAACCCCCAGAAACTCTGGCCTGACCAGAATAGTGTAATTTTGTGTTAATAGGAAACAGATAGTTTGTTACTGCAGTTCTCTCCAGAATGCTGCACAGAAGATAGCCACAGTACATGGTGAATCCCTAGCATGGCCAAAGTAACTGCACATGCTCAAAACATGTCTCAGCTCTGGTCCCCAACATACAATAATCCTCAGACGATGCTGGTCTGACCTCAGATATGAAATCCTCATCACTAAGAGTACAGGGACCTCACAGGGAGAACACCAGTATGGAAACTGTGAAAACCTGTATCCAACATTAATCTACAAGCATCGATGGCTGACTGGAGAAACTTCCAGATTTTTACATATCCAGCATGAATCTATTGGTAGTAGAAATTTATCCAGACATTTTTCAGAGCCGAAGGAAGAAGCTGAAGAACACTAGCAAAAACTAAGGCACGATGCTGTGCCAGCCAATGGATTTTTTGTGTCCATTTCTCAAGTAGGGGGAAGCTTAACTGGACAGCGTAATAATGCCCGTGTTGCTCAATGGATAATAAAGAAAATAGATTTTCTTTTGTCAGTTAAATATAAAATACAGCGTGTAACAATTTTATACTTTTTTTTTTAGTCAACAAGCCAAGCTTTCCGCCCATTTTTACATGTTGAGATGTCATTCCCTGTAGAAAAAAAGCTTATTCAAAGAGATAAATATCTCCTAACCCATCACCAGTGGCGGCTGGTCAATAGGGGGCGCAGGGGCGCCGCCCACCCAGGCTAGTCACCGTAGCATCAGCATTAAAAAAAAAACAAAGTGTACCTTTAATGCAACGGGTCGCTGGACACATTGCTGCTATGGAGAGGGGTGGAGATTTTCCCATCATGTGCCTGTTTTTGGTAAGCTGATTGGCGGCTCTTTAGAGTGTCCTAGGGGCGCAGAGTGATGCGCCCCGAACACTCCCACTCCGATTGCCGTCCTGTGATTGGATGCCGTCCTGTGAGTGGATATCATAGGGGCGGTGCTTGGGCGTCGCTGTCTGCTTCCTGCCTGAGCCCGCCCAGACGTCTTTCCATTGTCTCCCTGCTACTGCTACACAGGAGGACGCCGTAGCTGAGTGAGAGAACTTGCTGTCTGGACTGGGACACTGCTAAGCTGACTGGCTGTGAGTATGAGGGGATCTGTGTGTTAACAGAGAAGTCTGGCCATAACTGCACACAGAGGAGGGGGAGGGAACAGGGATCACAATGAACAGTAATATTCTAGAGGGAGGACATGTTCGCCCAGGTCCTAGAGCTGTGTACACTGATCTGCTACATCTCCCCCTCTACAGAGATGTAAAGGGGGGAGGGGGGGGAAGCATCCATCTCCACAGTACCTGCACCATGTCTGCAGTCTCTGGTCATTTACTGATTTACTGTACCATCTCTCCAGTCTCTGACTATCTCCTGTGCCACCATGTCTGCAGTCTCTGACTGTCTCCTGTGCCACCATGCCTGCAGTCTCTGACTGTCTCCTGTGCCACCATCTCTCCAGTCTGACTGTCTCCTGTGCCACCATGCCTGCAGTCTCCGACTGTCTCCTGTGCCACCATGCCTGCAGTCTCTGACTGTCTCCTGTGCCACCATGCCTGCAGTCTCTGACTGTCTGCCTGACACCCTTCCCATCCCAGATTACTTGTTATCTCTTCCAACAGTTCAGCAGCTCAGTTCATTATCTGCAGTCGTTTAAGGTGGCTGTAGTAGGAATGAAATAAAAGAGAATCATCTATTTCACAGCCACCTTAAGAGCCGGTTCACACATATGCGATGACAGACATCGCATGTGATTCGGAGCGTACTGCTCTGCAAATCACATGCAATGTCTGTGCATTGCGAATTCAGCTATACAGACCAAAGTCACACAGGATCCTTTTTTTGGTCCTCACCAGAATCGAATCGCATGGGTGTTCACACCTATGCGATCCGATTTATGTCCGAATTGACAGTTCACACTGCGATATACAAACTAATCTGGGGGTGTCATTAACTTTGTATTGACACCCCCAGTGATTGGCATATGGCAGTGTGAACTGCCTGGGAGTCAAGTGCGATGCAGGAACCTGCAGCGAATTCGCAGGTTCCCGCATCGCATATATGTATGAACCGACACTTAGTGACTGCAGATAATGAACTGAGCTGCTGAACAGTTGTAAGAGATGAATACCTTTTCAAGGCACTGTACTTTGATTACTGAAGGCCCCTTTCACACTTGGGTGACCTCAAAGTCACGCAATTTTTTTTACCGCGTTTTTTTGCCGCGAAGCAATGCCTATTACATTTTTCTGTTTGCGCCCCCTAAAATTTTGAGCACCAGCCACCACTGCACATCACCCCGAGAGCCTCAGCAAAGATGGTGGAATGACTTGCGATGCAAAAAGGATATCTGCAACGGTGCAGAAGTGTGGTATATATTTAGGCATGAACAAAAATGGCCCTATATAAAATAGGAACACACCACACACTGTTTTTAATGATTGATCTATTGTAACATATTGGAATGATTCATGAGCGTGATGTCATTTTCAAAAGACGTCATGTCTTTTGGCGCCAAAAACAGGTATAAAACAGGACAGACATTACCTGTTAGCCTGTTGATGGTGGAGGATTATCATTGGAGATTCTCTAGTGACATTTGCTCTTTTCTTATCTGGCGAGATACCAACTTTCATATGGTGCTTATCCCCCTTTCCTGGTTGGTTGTTAAAATCTGTCCTTTGGTGTACCTTATACTCTTATGCTGGGATATGGAAACAACTGGATTTTTGACTTACCGTAAAATCCTTTTCTCTTAAGTTCATTGACGGACGCAGTTCTCTCTGATTCATATCAGTACGGTAATACTGCCCCCTACAAGAGTGGGACACTAGGCAGAAAAAAGTTCTGGCTATGCCTATGGGCAATCCCAGGGGGTAAACCCTCTCTCTTCCTGCATAGGATGCCAGTTTTGTATCAAAGCAGTGTCAGAAAAGTAACACCAAACCAGCTCAAGATAGAGTGGTGGGTACTGCGTCCGTCAATGAACTTAAGAGAAAAGGATTTTACGGCAAGTCAAAAATCCAATTTTCTATATCGTTCATTGACGGACGCAGTTCTTTCTGATTAATATCAGTAGGGACGTCCCAAAGCAGTGCCATAAAATGAGGGGTGGGAACAGCAGAAAAGAACAAGTCCCCAAGGCCAAACATAGCCGACCAGGCAACAGAGGACTCATCAGCACAAAAGATGAGGCCCACCTGAAAACAAACAGTAGACACACTCAAGGAAGGCCAAAAGCCCTCCAAACAGCAGCCAGCAATTAAACCTTGCGGCCGAAAAGAGGCATCTGCAGATGCCAGCACATCCACCTTATAAAACGTGGTAAAGGTGTGAACAGACTACCAGGTAGCTGACTTGCAACCTGGAGCACAGATGCCTACCAGGGGAAAAGCCCAGGAAGCACTAGGTGCCTGAGTAGAGCGCACTGTAACAGGGAAGGACCTCCTCACCCTTAATTGAATAGACCTGCACCACCACCTGTCCGATCCATCTGGGAATAGACGCAGCAGACGCAGGCAGTCCCGTTCACGGTTCATAATACAGAGAGCGAGCCTGACACGAAAAGACTCAGTAGTCGCCAAGTACACCTTGAGTGCCCGCACTCTAAACAGAGTAAGCAATGCACATTCCTTAGGATGTGAGGGCTCAGGACACAAGATGGGAATACAATGTCCCCGTGCAAGTGACACCAGAAACCACCTTCGGAGGGAAGGACTGATCCAGACGAAGTACTACTTGGCCCCATGATCAACATATAGGGAGAACGAAAGGACAATGTCGCCAGTGCAGACACCAGCACGCAGAGTGACAGCAACCAAGAAGGCCACCTTCTGTTATAAGGTAGGCAGGGGATACCTTTGAATACTGGCAGACAGAGGGTCTAAAGAACCGACTGCACCATATCAAGGTCCCCAGTGGGTGACGGAGGTCGCACCGGAAGCACCAAGTGTCGCACCCCCTGGAAGAAGTCACGCACCAGGGCACAGGCGGCCAACTGTCTCCGGAAGAAATTTGCCAAAACCGAAACCCGAACCTTGACAAAACTCAAGGCCAAATTGTGATCAACTCCCCATTGGAAGCCAAGATCCGGGCCACCAAGTAAGAGCGAGGGGAAAAATCACCCTAGAAGTCACTTCCCACATTTCAAGCAGGGTGGGAATCACTGAAGCAGCCAAACCTCCGTCCTTCAGCACCTGGCATTCAACAGCCAAGTCAGCAAAGTCAGTGACCGCAAAGTCGGACGGGAGATGTGCCTTGGAGACAATAACTCCTCCCCGAGAGGAATTCTCCAAGGAGCGTCTGCGGCCAGCCGAACCAGGCCGGCGTACCAAGCTCGGCGAGGCCCATTTGGAGCCACGAGAAAGACCGGAATCCCTTCTGCTTTGATCCTTCTTGGCAGCAACTTGGGAGGAGGAAAGCCAAACGGCAGCTGAGACTGACCTAGGTCCATCCGTGAGCATGCACACACGACCATGCCGGCGGCAGGTGACCATGCTAAATTCCACGGCATCGTTCAAGTTGAACCTAGCGAATGTTCTTGCCCATGACAGAACCCATGATGCCACCATTGCACCCGCCAGAGGGTCCCGGGAGCGGGCCACAAACCGCAGCACAATCCTGTAGATGCAACGCCAACAGGTCCACGTCTGGAGTGCCCCCAACGAAGACACAACTGCAGAAACACCTCCGGATAAAGGGACCATTCCCCTGCATCCAAGGCCTGTCGACTGAGGCAATCCGCCCCCCAAGGTTTCCACACCTTAAAAGGGAACAGCGGAAGTGCTGGAACAAGGCACACTGCCCAACGAAGAATTGACACATCCGAGGCCGCAAGGACACCCTTTGGTGCCCCCTTGGAGAATGACATAAGCCACGGTCATGGCGTAGTCGATTGAACATGGACCTGGCAGCTGCAGGTGCCCCATCCAGTGAGCCAGGCAAAGACGGATCGCTCTCAGCCCCAGGACATTGATCGGTAACCTGGATCCTCTAGGGACCATACTACCGAAGCAGAGAACCTGCCGAGGACTCCTTCCCACCCAGACAGGCTTGCATCCGCGGTGATAAGTGTTCAGGAAAAAGGGGAGGAAGGATTCCAACTCAAGACTCCCTGGTCAGCCAGCTCAGCCGGATCCAAAAGTCCAGAGAGTTTGGATTTGAGAAGGATCGCCTTCTGGGGGATCCCAGAGAGGGACTGAGCGAAAGGGACTGTCTCGAAAGACGGCACCATCAGTCCCAGAACTCGCATACAGGTCCGAAGGGAGGACCATGTGCAGGACATGAACCGCAGTCTAAAGTTCCAAGAGTTTTTTCCCCAGAGGGAGAAAACACCCTGACTGAGGGCGAGTCCAAAGTCAGGCCCAGATAGTCCAGTCTCATGGAAGGGACCATGGATGACTTCTGAAGTTTCAGAACCCACCTGAACTCCGCCAGAGTAGGAGACTCCACATGGAAAAGCAGATCGGCCAGGAACCCCGGACCGATACGCCCTGCTGCCGCAACAGCACCAGGACCGGAGCCACACCTTTGTGAAGACCCTAGTAGCATAAGCGAGACCCAAGGGCAACACCACAAACCGATAGAGATCCTTCCCCATGGCAAAAAACAGAGAACGTGTAGGTGTCCCGAACATGACAGGATGTGAAGGTAGGCAGCTTGCCAGTGCATCCATCAGCGCCTGTCATGGCAGGGGAAGTAGAAATGTCATCCTCATCATCCAAGGAGACATGGTGCGAGGCAACAGACCCGGCAGGGAGGCCCAACGTCTGCGGTGGCTGAGCCAGACTCAGACTCCGAGACATCAGATGAAGCAGGGGTAGGCGGAGAAACGTCTCAGCGCACCTACCACCTTCACCCGGGCCCAAATGCTTCCTGAACTGACGAAAAGGCATAGGACGGATAGTGGAGATCTGGAAGGCCCTGAGGCCTCTGTGAGGGGGTCAGATGGGAACAAATGGCCTGCAGGGTCCTTACTGAACCTGAGGAACCCGCCAGCAACTTTAAAAAAAAAATGATATTTTTTTTAAAGCAGCCCCACAGCGCTACAGCACCCCCCGGAGGTCAGGCGCATGCTAACAGACCCCCACAGAGAGGGAGAGACCACCCTCATGACACACTGTCCTCCAGGCACACCCACCGGCCTCCACAGCAAAAAAATCTACCGCAAAATGCCCGAAAACGGGTGTACCAAGATGGCCGCCACCATAGAAGCAGACAGAGGCTACAACAAAATGGCGGCCCCGCGCGGGACTCGGGACCCACAGGGGGACCACCCCCAAATGCCCATCCACACCATCCATAGCAGAAAACCCCACCAAAGCCCTCCCCCCGAAGGATCGGTCGAGCGCCGCGGACAGCGCACTCCCCCGACCCCCCATGCGGCCTGCACACTAGGCCCCAGCCTCAGGTAGGCCCAAACAGTCTCCCACGTGGGCGGGGGAGAAAGGGGGGTCGGGTGGTGGGGGAGAGGAGGAAGGTCACAACAGGACAGAGGGAACCCTGGAGTGTGAGGGTCCGACCATCCCAGAGAGAGGGCCCTCGTCCACCCCAACATCTGCCAGGGAAGGGGGGGGGGGACGTTTACTCACCATACCAGGGCGCCATCTCATGACAGGACCCCACGCCACCGGAGTAGGGGGGCTGTCGGCCAAAAAGGAACGCTGCGACATCAGCCTAGACCCTGTTGTGTGCTCCTGGTGAGACGTTTAATTCGCGGGGCCAGTCCCCGTCCAGGGGGACCATGTCGCGGCCGACCCAGCGCGGAGCTAAGGCCTGCACGCGCTGGATGGCCAAACTGGGGTGACCACTGGATATGGGGGTCCAGTCTGTCGCCCAGCCCGGCATAATTGCTAAAAGATCTCACAGGAAAAACGATTCGGAGAAAAAATGACTAGCTAAAAAAATGTACATAAAAAAATAATTACTTCTATGCCAGGACCAAAGATCCCATCAAGAAACGAGGTCCTTACTCCTGACTAGGCAGATTAAAACTGGAATCCTATGCAGGAAGAGAGAGGGTGTACCTCCTGGGACTGCCCAGAGGCGTAGCCAGAACTTTTTTCTGCCTAGTGTCCTACTTCTGTAGGGGGCAGTATTACCCTACTGATATAAATCAGAGAGAACGGTGTCCGTCAATGAACAATAGAGAAAATGTCTTTACTGTTAAACTATATTTACCGCATTCCCCCGATTCCCTCTTGATAAGTTGGAGCTTATACTATATAGTTACGGGTAAATATGTCCATTTTGAAGACTATTTGTATATTTGGGTTATGTCTATGATGGTTTGGTATTTATTTATTTTTTCTGAATAGTGGTTCCTCAGGTTTATTTATTTTTCCATTGAGGATTGACTTATTATTGGGACCCGGGTATATTTGATGTACCATATTTTCTATGCCACTCTGCAGTCAAGTAAGTGGCCAATGGGCTGGAGCACTTATCATACTACACTTGGTTCAGTTATAAATTAGTTTTGTAATACGTTCTTCCTATTTTATAAAGGGCCGTTTTTGTTCATGCCTAAATATATACCACACTTCTGCACCATTTGAGACATCCTTTTTTTATCGCAAGTCATTCCACCATCTTTGCGGAGGCTCTTAGGGTGATGTGTAAGTCAATGTAGTGACGTAGCATGTTGCTCTGTGAAATGTACAAACAGATTGAATACTATGCTTTTTATGTTATATAGGATACATCTCTTTGCTGCCAAGTTACCATGGTCCTGATGATGCGATTAAATGCAAAACGTGTTGACCTCTTGTAATATTTAGCAAAGATATATTGATTGTTGCATCACTTGGTGAATGTTTTTCAATGAGAGCATTCTTTCTTGTTTTTATGAATGTCATTTTTAATTTTTTGTAATAAACATTTAGATGTGGCCATTCTTCTCTTGGTACCAGTAAAGTCTGACATCACATCTCTTCTTCTAATGATATACATAGATGAGGTAACTTTGTTTAGCCTCTTTCTTTGTAAATCTTTAGATAACTCATAATGCTCTTGAAAGCTTTTGTCATGTATTAAGAGTTTTTAAACAAAAAAAAACTAATAAATAGAATTGACCCAAATAGTTTCCCTTGAAGTGCACATTTAACTTGTTAGACCATATCCATTGAAATAAAACAATATAAAAAGTCCCACCTTATATTTGGTCATAGTGCTAAAATGATTGTTCCTGAAGAATACACATAGCTCTCCCTCCTGAATGGTTGAAGTAAGCTCACTTAGCCCGTGGAAAGTCAGCTGTGTGGCTGTGCCATTTAAAAACTGTTCAGCTACGTAGCCTGAAAGAGAATCAGCAATGCAATAATTACATCATATTGAAATATCTTATATCTGTAACACACACACAGTTACATAGTTGCATAGTTACACACACACCTAGATTAAAATTGGTTACCCTAGTCGCAAGACTCCTTTGGAAAAATCGGTGGATCACACAGGCAGCGACTGCAAGGTCTCAGTTGGATAATGTACCAAACATTTTTGTGTGCACTGTACCTTCGAAAACCTCAGGGGTTACTGAGCTAGGCTCCCGTGTTTTGTAGTCTATTCTGCAGACATGAATAAAGGATGCATTTTCCAGTGCACTAAAAGATGCCTCCTGGGCTGATGATGTACCTGCAGGTGCACAGGTGACAGTTCTGTATTTTTCCGCAATTTAGGACTTAGTGCTGATATGTTGCTGTTGCCACAATTGGGATTGAAAGTGCTACAGGTCATCAACTTGGCAAAAGATTCCCACTGGGAGCTAGGGTAAATAATGGCAGGGTTTATTCTTCGGTTGGTTCTGAAGGATCTTTTTAACCACTTCCCACTCAGCAACTGTGCATAAAAAACCAGGTGGGACTAGCGCCGTTCTGACTAGACGTGTCAGAACATGTGGCCACACAGCGTAGCGATCCTGTGATGGCTGTGTCCCCTGGACACAACACATCACAGATCATGATATGGGTTTTAGTCTTAACTTTCACACAGACCAAATAATATACACTGATTTGTGTTATTCTTAACAAAGAAATGTAGAAGTATAACTTTTGGTATGAAGAAAAAAAAAATGAGATTTTTGACTTACCGTTAAATCAATTTCTCTTATGTACATTGACGGACACAGCTCCTGATTATACTTAACCATTGGTTTATACTGCCTTTTACAGGAGTAGGACACTAGGCAGCAAAAAGCTTGACTACGTCTATGGGCAGTCCCAGGGGGTATACACTCACTCTCAGCTATAGGCACTCAGTTTTGTTACAAGCAGTGTCAGAAGAAAGCCAACTCCAGAGGGGTTGGTGCTGTGTCCGTCAATGAACATCAGAGAAATTGATTTTACGGTAAGTCAAAAATCCCATTTTCTCTTTCGTTCATTGACAGACACAGCTCCTGATTTTGTTAACCAATGTGACGTCCCAAAGCAGTGTTAAAATTCTCAAGGCTAACCACAGCCAACCAGGTAACAGAGCTCAACCATAAACAACTGGAGCTCAACTGAAAAACAATACACCCTCAAAGAGAATCAGGTACTCTAAACAGCAGCCAGCAAAACCTTGCAGCCAAAAGAAGCATACGCAGATGCCAACACAACCACTTCACAAAAAAACTTTGTAAAAGTGTGCAACGACAACGAGGTAGACGCTTGAAGATGGAAAGCACAGGAGACACTAAGCGCCCTAGTAGAGTGCGCCTAAACAGGGAAAGAAGGAACCTAACCCCTGATGTAATAGATCTGAACCACTGTCTGTGTGATCCATCTGGAAATGGTAGTAAAAAAAGGAGAGAAACCTTTGTGAGGTCTGTCCATGAGCGCAAATAGGGAGTCTGATTTCCTAAAAGACTCCGTAGCTGCCAGGTACACCCCAATTGCCCGGACCACATCCAAGACATGCAAGGCAATTTCCTTCAGATGTTTAGGCCTGGGACACAGGGAAGGCAACACAAAATCTTCATTCAAATGACAGTCAGGGACAACCTTAGGGAGGAATGATGTACAGAGGCAAAGCATCAACTTATCCTTGTGAAGCACCATAAGGTGAATGACAAGATAACGCCGTCAGTTCCGACACCCTGCATACAGAGGTGATAGCCACCAACCTTCTGGGGCAACGTAAGCAGGGAAACCTCCCAAATTTTTTCAAAGAGAAGCTTCAGTAGAGCTGAAAGTACCACATTACGATTCCAGGGCAGCAAGGGAGCCCGCACTGAAGGAACCAAATGTCGAACACCCTGAAGAAAAAAGGTAAGCACCAGGGAGTGTGTGGCCAAAGGTCGTTAGAAAAAGATGCTCAAAACCCAATACCTGGCCCTTGATGGTTTTTGTTCAACCGCCCCCACCCGTAGAAGTAAGGTTAAGATCTAATCCACTGAGATGGAGCAAGGATGAACAAACTGTAGCTCCTGGACCAACCAGTCCGCCAGCTCCACAAAGACAGGGGGAAGCCATTCTCCCTCCAGGTCCCGGCGTAAAAGCTTAGCCCACTCGGTCAGAGTTTGTGACACCAGGGCAATAGTAATAACTGGCCAAATTGCGGAACCAGTCACAGTGCACATATGGTGGGCCAGAGCATCCGCCATCTTATTAGCTGGACCTGTAAAGGTCGGGGACTCCTCAACCGGGATAAAGGTAACTCAATTTGACCTGGAAACCGGCGAGTCCACTACAGGTGAGACCGTCCACCTTTTACGCAGTAAAGCCTCATAAGGATACCGCAAACAAAAAACGCCTAGCAACCACTGCGTTTTGGACCACCCCACTGTTTGTGACAATGTTGGCAAGGTAAGCAGAAAGAGGAACACCCCCATCGCTTTGGAGGGCGTATGGGTGCCAAAAGGAATTGGTGCCTCTGACACAACCTCCATTTTTAAAGTTTCACGCACTGACACAAACAGTGCATCCACCAGCGCCTAAGTGCAGATAGAGGAGAAGAGGAATCATCCTCACTAACTGAGCACTCAGGGTGCGTAGACGCAGACCCAGTAGTGTTGCTATATACTGAGCTCATCCCGAAAACATACCAATAAGGGGAGGCCGCCAACTGCGATCCCGCAAAAGGGACGCTGGCCAAGGGTCCACAAATGGACCCCCTATTAGACCCTGCAAAAAACAAAGGGGTCGCCCTCCAAAGAGGTCATAATAGGACAAAGCCCCCTTATAAAGGGGGCAGCACGACATGACGTGTACGCGCAGGCAGGGTATCCTTTGCTAATGCCCCACAAAATAATGGCGCAAGACTCATTAAAAATGAAATGCCCTGACAGCACCACCCGGTCCAAGGGAGGTGCCAAGCTGACCATATGGCCCAGCAGGCCGCAAGCCTCAGCCTAAATTTTTTTGGGGGCCCACCCGCAATTGACCGGATCCTCAGCCTGGCAGATGCCCAAAGGAAGACTGGGGGCTTCACCTACATGCACTTGGGCTACACCCCCCAACGGCCGAACCCGACTATGCCCCATGGCCTAGTAGGGCGCAGACCACCACCTAGTAAGCCGTGGCCTACATTTTTGCCTGGATCCGGCCGCGTGAGGCACGTACCCGCGGATGGTAAAAGGATCTGTTCCTCCAGCCCAACAACCGCCACAGGGAGCCCACCAGAGGACACCCCTGCCCTAGTCACCAACCCCCAGGATGGCAGGGAACCCTGCTCAACCCCCCCATTGCGCACCAGGAAAAAAAAGGTCAGCAGCAACTCCAACCAGCCCCCCTTAAGAACACTCATTAACCTCACCCGGGGGGCAAAGACCCACAGTGACTGAAATTTTAGAGGGGCTGGGGGGAAGCGAGGGGAACCCGGGGGTCCGACCATCCCAAGGAGGGGCGCACGTCCAACCCAAAACCCTCCAAGGGTAGTGGGGGGGACAGCTACTTACTATACTAGAACAGGGTGGACACCGCTCCATCATAATATGGGTGCTGTCGGCCAGAAGGAAACGCTGCAACTCAGGCTGAAGCCAGTTCGTATGCATCCTCATGAGCGTTTAACTCGCAGGCCAGCCCCCCGTCCAATGGGGCTATGTCGCGGCTGACCTAGCGCGGAGCTGTGGTCTGCACGCACTCACTGGCTGGACTGGGGGGGCCCTAAGGATCTATATTATTATCAAATTGATTGTAGATCTCACAGGAACAAAATAATAAAAGGGGAAAAGAAATTCCATTTAAAAAATAAAAAATTGCCAGGACCAGAGATCCCAGCAAGGAACTAGGTCCTTACTCCGGACTAGGCAGAAAGAAAAACTGATTGCCTATAGCTGGAAGATATACTCTTAATTCCAGTCCTGTAGCCAAAACAGGAAGTGGAAAACTATCCAAAGCGGGTAAATTCCCTTTCAGACAGCTGTCACTAAAAAAAGTGTCCTCATTGGAAGAGTTATCCTCTATTCCTGTTCTAGTGGCAACTCAACATTTTAGATTTTCCCAAACAGAGCACCCTTGCAGCTAAACACAGACAGCAATAAGACCCTAACAGGTGTTCAATTTATTACCTACTCCATCAAAAAAAAAAGAAAGAAAAGGAAACGTTTCGGGTTTAGAACCCACCAATTTAACAGTTTTAAAAAGAAAACTCAAGTCAAAACTTTTCAGTAAATGCTATCAAGTCCTTAAACATATCAATGTTGTTTTTCACAGTGTTTTACTTACATTCTGCCTACTAGCAATTGTGAACTCAAGGCGTGCCTCTGGTGACAGTTTGCTTAGATCAACTTTCAACCAATTTTTCAAGCCCTCAAATGGCTTGTGTCATAGCTGGTCAAATGTGCAGTACTATGGCACTATGGCGCATAGAATTGCAGCGATTCTGCCCACGAACCTGAACCATTGCAAGTCGTAGGACGCCCGCCGTGCAAATCCTGTGACTTGCAATGGCACCCCAAACACGGCGCGATTTTGCAGTGATTGTTGCCCGAGGAATCGAGGTAAAATCACGCAAACAGAATCTTGTGCTTTTTTCTCGTGGCAGGCGATCTGTTTGCACAATTTTACCGCAATTCATTGTACGACAATCGCAGCAAAATCACGTCGCATTTGGGGTGCCATTGCAAATCACGGGAATCGCACGGGGGTCTACGACATGCAATGGTTCGGGAATGGGAGCAGAATCGCGGCAATTCTGCCAGCAACCTGAAACCCCTATATGTGAATGAAGCCTTAGGGTTTTAAATAATTTTCTAGCAAAAATGGGATTTTTGACTTATCGTACAATCAATTTCTCTGATGTTCATTGATGGACACAGCTCCTGATATTCTTAACCATTGGGTTATACTGCCCCTTACAGTAGTAGAACACAAGGCAGAAAAAAAAAAAAGTCTGGCTATGCCTATGGGCAGTCCCAGGGGATATACTCCCCCTCTCTGCTATAGGTACTCCAGTTTTGTTACAAGCAGTGTCAGAAAAATACAACTCCACAGAGGGGTGGGTGCTGTGTCCATCAATGAACATCAGAGAAATGGATTTTACGGTAAGTCAAAAATCCCATTTTCTCTTTCGCTCTTTGACACACCTCCTGATATTCTTAACCACTGGGCATCCCAAAGAAGTGTTAAACATGAGGGGTGGGAGCAGCGAAAAATAAATTCCCAAGGCTAAATATAGCCAACCAGGTAAACCGGAACTCAACCAAAACAACTGGAGCTCACCTGAAAAAAAAAAACATACACCCTCAAAGAGGACCAGGTCCTCTAAACAGCAGCCTGTAAAACCTTGCGGCCAAATGAAGCATCCGCAGATGCCAACTCATACACTTTATAGAACTTTGTAAAAGTGTGCACCGATGACCAGGTGGCCACCCTGCAAACCTGCATCACTGACGCCGGATGATGGAATCCCCAGGAGGCACTGAGCGCCCGAGTAGAGTGTGCTTTGGCAGGGAAAGGAGGAACCTGACCCATGAGGGAATAGGCCTGAATCACCGTCTGTCTGATGCATCTGGAAATGGTCGCAGAGGAAGCGGACAACCCTTTCCAAGGCCCATCTGTAAGCACAAATAGTGAGTCTGACTTCCTAAAAGACTCCGTAGCTGCCAGGTACACCCTAATTGCCTGGACCGCATACAAGGCATGCAAAGAAATTTTCTTTGGATGTTTTGGCCTGGGGCACAGGGAAGGCAACGCAATGTCTTCATTTATATGAAAATCAACCTTTGGAAGGAATGACGGACTGGGACGAAGAACCACCTTATCTCTGTGAACCACCAAGAAAGGTGAACAACAGGATAACGCCGCCAATTCCGATACCCTGCGTGCAGAAGTGATAGCCACCAAGAAGGCCACCTTCTGGGACAGCGTAAGCAGGGGAATCTCACAAAAATTCTCAAAAGAAGTATTTTCAAGGACTAAGAGCACCAAATTTAGGTCCCAAGGCAGCAATGGAGACTGAACTGGAGGGGCCAAGTGCCTAACTCACTGAAGAAAAGTATGCACCAGGAAGTGTGTGGCCAAGGGCCATTGAAAGAAGACTGCTAAGTCCGACCCCTGACCCTAATAGTACTCAAGGCCAGTTTGTGCTAAACCCCCTGTTGAAGGAAGGTAAAGATCAAAACCACAGAGAAAAAGTGAGGATGAACCCCAAGAGACACCACGCAATGTACGACTTCCACGTACGATGGTAGATCTTCCTAGAAGTAGATTTCCTAGCTTTTAACAGCGTTGGAATCACCGACGCAGACAAACCTCTATCCATCAGCACCCGACATTCAAGAACTAAGCCATCAAAGCCAGCGACTGTAAAGCAGGATTTAAAAGATCTGAAGACCCGAGAAGCAGAGGCGAGACCAAAGGGTAACGCCAAAAATGGATAATGCTCCTCTCCAACGGCAAAGCAGAGGAAGCGCTGGTGACAGGCACATATTGGAATGTGAAGGTAAGCATCCTTGATACTGATAGAGGCAAGAAAATCCTCCTGATGCAGGGATGCCACCACCGTGTGAATGGATTCCATCTGGAACTTTAGTACCCGCACAAAGCAGTTTAGCTCCTTGAGGTCCAGAATTTATACGCACCTTGCCTTCCGTCCTGGGAACTGTAAACAGGTTTGAGTAAAAACCCTGAAAATGTTCCAAAGTCGGAACCAGGATAATCATCTCTTGTACTAACAGGTCTTGTACCACCCCAAACAGACCCTGTAAGCAGTCCGGGGATAGGCGCAAGTTTGAAGGAAAGAACCTTGCCGGAGGACAAGAGAAACTCGATCTTGTAGCCGGACTAAATTACTTTGTGGATCCACTTGTCTTGTACCAGGGAAGTCCACGGGTGCAGAAACCAGCAAAGACTTCCCCCCACCCCCGATACAGGCACACCTTCACACTGAAGTAGCCTTGTCCCCGCATCTGGAGAAGCCCACTCTTGGCTTGCCAGACCAGGTTCGTTTGGATCTTCCAGAGGAGGCCCTGAAAAGCTTTGAGCCCTTGCAGGTCGACCTGAGGGCCGAAAAAATGTCTTCTGAGCCGAGAAGGAAGGCCCTCGTCTACGACAAGGGTCCTTGCCCTTAGTAGCCTGTGGAAGAAAGGTACTGTTTCCCCCTGTGAGACCTTTAATGATGTCATCCAGGGTAGCTCCAAACAGGCGATATCTTTAAAAGGGAAGATCAGTCAAGGCCTTTTTCAAAGTCTGGTCTGCAGACCAGCATTTGAGCCAGAAGACACGCCGAAGGACCACTGCTGAAACCAAGCCACTAGGGGAGCAGCATCCAAAGAGGCATCACAGATTAACTGCAGGCACTGGACCAGCTGGTCCGCCAGTTCAGCAAAGGCAGGGGGTCACGGTGTAAAAGCTTAGCTCACTCAGTCAGAGCTTGCGACACCAGGGCAATGGTGAATACCAGCCTCAGTGCCGAACCAGCCAGAGTACATATTGTGGGCCAAAGCCTCTACCTTCCTGGCAGCCGGATCCTTAAGGGCCCGGGACTCTTCAACTGGAATCATGGTTGCCTTGTTCAATCTGGTAACCGGAGGGTCCACCACCGGTGGAACAGTCGACTTCTTAAGAAGGACTCCTCATAGGGGTATCGCCTAGCAAATCACTTAGGGACCCCAAGGGGACGCTTTGGTTATCCCCACTCTTTAGTGATAATTCTGTCAAAATAGGCGGGGAAAGGAAAAACCTTTGGCACTCACAAGCCATCCTGAGCGGCAAAGGGAACCTGCGCCTCCATCGCAGCTGCATCCTCCGTTTTTAAGGTCTCACGCACACATACAATCAGTGCTTCCACCAGCGCCTTTTCGTGCACGGTTGCAGATGTGGGGGAATCATCCCCATTATGAGGGTTCTGGGCGCGTGGTCGCAGACCCAGCAGGGACCGGGTCGGCCGAATCAGATTCAGGAAGTGATGAGACAGGGGAAGACAGGGGATGCTTTTTGCTAGCCCGTCGCCCGAAAACCACCTCCACCTGGGACACAAAGGGCTTCAGGACCGCTATCAGTGCATTGATGGATGGTTGGGACCCCGAGGGCTCCGCAGGCTCAGAGAGGGGATCTGGTGGGGACATGTGCTCCCAAAGACTCTATGATTAACCAGGGGGACCCCACACAAAGTGTAAAACACTGCAAATGGACAACCCCCACCGCACTGGCAGCACCACCCGGTCGCCAGGCACAAAGCACCAATCGATCCCCAGCAGAGAGGGAGAGGACCCCAACAGACTCACCACCCAGCAGAAACAGGCACCGGCAGCCACCAGGATAATCTGCACTCCACGTGCGGCGATCAGGAAGTGAAAAGATTCAGGAGTCAACACCAGGGGATGGAGAGGGGTTCCCACTGCCAAAATCGCCGCTCACAAGGCTCTACAGTCATGGTCGCCGCTATCTTCAATGGCAAACCACCGCAAAATGGCCACTGGCTTACACAAACATGGCTGCTGTGCATTGAGCACACAGGCTGCAACAAAATGGCGGCACAATGAGTCTCCCAGGGACCCAGGAGGGATCCCTAGGCCTAGAGGACAAGCCCAGGCAAGACAGGAAGCCCTGGTAGGAGCCACCACCAGGTACAACCCCCCTTCGCACAGCCGATCATCCGGTCGCCGGCTGCGCACCCCCCCCCCGCCCTCTCATCCCCATCGCCAGCATAGCGCCCTGCCTCCACCCCAGGAGGTGGACCAGAACACCCACAGAGCTCCAGCATAAGTGGAGGAGCAGTGGGATGAGGGGAGAGAAGAAGAGGGGTGCCTGACGGGAAGGAGGGGAACCTGGAGGTCCGACCGTCATAAGGAGGGGCCCATGTCTACCTCAAAAACTTCCAGGGCTAGATGGGGGACAGCTACTCACCATACCAGAAACCAGACAGGCACCACTCCAGACAGAACCCCTCGCCATGGAAACGGAGGGGCTGTTCTTCAGGAGGAACTCTGCGACTCAGGCCGAAACCTGGTCATGAGGTGTTTAACTAACAGGCCAGCCCCCACGTCACGCGGAGCTGAGGTCTGCACATGCTCGTTGGCCAGACTGGGGTGACAGTCCGGCAGTTGATTGTAGCTCTCACAGGAGAAAACCAGGAGAAAATTTTCTAATCTAAAAAAGAAAAAATTGCCAGGACCAGAGATCCCAGCAAGGAACTAGGTCCTCACTCCT
This sequence comes from Pelophylax lessonae, assembly GCF_965119305.1. NCBI lineage: Eukaryota > Metazoa > Chordata > Amphibia > Anura > Ranidae > Pelophylax > Pelophylax lessonae. The sequence continues at coordinate 102,674,271 of NC_138771.1, read as the reverse complement.
GACTAGGCAAAAAAAAAAAAAAACTGAGTATCTATAGCAGAGAGAGGGAGTATATGCCCTGGGACCAGAGTTGTATAAAGTACTCAAAACCCATACTTGAGTAAAAGTACAAGTGCTCGATCAAAAAGTGACTTGAGTAGAAATGGAAGTGCTCGATCAAAAAGCGACTTGAGGAGAAGTACTAAAGTATTCAACATTTTTTGTACTTAAGTATTGCAAGTCGTTTTTTTTTTTTAAATTTTGATACTTAAGTACTGAAAGTAAAAGTATAAGTACTGTGTTATGTAGTTATGTAAAGAAAGAAGTCAAAAGTTTGAACATCATTTGATGTTTTTTATTATTTCAAATGCAGCTTTTATTTATACATACAGTGGCATTTATTTTCATATGCGCTGATAATACACGTTTTGAGCTTCATGAAACCTGCCATCTACTGTTCTGGCAGTGGTAATTTTTCTAATTGTAACGAGTAACTATGCAGCACAAAAAAAAATATCAGAGTAGAAGTATTGAAATCATTGAAAAAATGTAGTGAAGTAAAAGTGGAAGTAGGAGAAAAAAATTCTACTCTAGGAAAGTACAGATACCACCTTTCGGTACTTAAGTACAGTAGTGAAGTAGTTCTACTTAGTTACTATACATCTCTGCCTGGGACTGCCCACAGGCGTAGCCAGACTTTTTTTCTGCCTAGTGTCCTACCCCTGTAGATGGCAGTATAATCCAATGGTTAAGAATATCAGGAGCTGTGTCCATCAATGAACAAAAGAGAAATACTGATTTTAACTTGTAAGCAGTAAGAAAAAGGCTTAGTCTTTAGGTGGTTAAACTGACCTTTATTTGCAGACCGAAGTTCATCTCTTTGATCCAAAAGAACCAAATGATACAATTGTTTCCTTTTATCTCTCAGCGCTGAGTTTTTAAAAAAAGTTTTGACAGCGGTGAGTGAGCAGAGAACGGCTCTGCACTTGTTGCATGAATCGCTGAAATGGTGGATTAAGATCATGAGGGGGTTGAATCGAGATTGCGATTGTTTAACAATTGTGCAGCTCCAGTAAAAACATGAAATTGGCTGTTAACAACGTGAACGATCACAACTGTAAATACATAGCGGTTACTTGCTGTTCCTGGCTTTCTTCTCCTCACACACCAATTGTGTAAGAAGAACTGAGGATCTGTGAGTGAACTGCTTCTGTGTTATCTACACACACATTAGAGCTGCACGATTAATCGTATGAAAATCACGATCCTGATTCACCCCCCCCCCCCCCCCCCACCGATCTAACCCTGAGATATGCTCGATTCTTTGCATAGCAGAGAGAACAGCTGTGGAAAAAAAAAAAAAAAGCCTCCCGGCAAACCACTATCAGCATTAGTCTCCCAGTAACTATAAACAAAAATGATTACATTGTATCTTTTCCTTCCCTCTGCCAGGGAGAAAGGAAGTTTAACCTCTTAAAGACTGGACCTTTTTCTGACACTTGTTGCTTGCAAGTTAAAATCAGCTTTTTTTGCTAGAAAAGTACTTAGAACCCCCAAACATTTTATATATTTTTTTTAGCAGAGACCCTACAGAATAAAATGGCGATTGTTGTAATATTTTATGTCACACTGTATTTGCGCAGCAGTCTTTCAAACGCAATTAATAGACTTTAATGAATAAAAAAAAAAACGTAACAATAAAGTTATCCCAATTTTTTTTGTTACACAGAGAATCGTGAGAGAATCGTGATCTTTATTCCAAGCTAAAAAATCGTGATTCTCATTTTGGCCAGAATCGTGCAGCTCTAACATACATTACTGTGCACCACACGCAGCCCCCCCCCCCCCTCCGAATAAAGAGAACCTGTTACCCAGCCCATCAGGGGAACTGTCACACAGCCCATCAGGGGATCTGTGATCTGTCACACAGCCCGTCAGGGGATCTGTGATCTGTCACACAGCCCATCAGGGGATCTGGGATCTGTCGCACAGCTCGTCAGTGGATCTGGGATCTATCACACAGCCCGTCAGTGGATCTGTCAGTGCAGCCCAAATTTGTCACCCACCACAGAGCCAACATCAATGCCGCCCATCAGCAGTGTACCCATCGTACCTTCACATCACCCCCCATCTCCAAAAGATATTTTACATCTGAGGAGGCATATACAATCCTTACTGTGTCGGATGGCAAGAGCAGCGGGGAGCTCTCACTCTCTGATTCTGATTCGGAATACAAGCCAGTAGAGAGTAGTGGATCAAGGACCGAATGGAGGAGGAAAAAGTCCCTCCCCATTGAAAAAAGGCACCAAACCCAAAGAATCTCAGCCCAAACCTACCTTCCCAATGCCCTATCAAACCCATTATGGCTGCCTTCCAGTTCAGTGAAAGGGGGGGGCCTTTCACTGCAGAGCCAGGTGTGCAGCCCAAAACTAAAAATTGTTATTTGTTTTTCCCCTCAAGATTTGCTCCAGTATATCGTGGACCAAACAAATCTTCCTGCAGAGAACATTATTGCCACCAACCCCAATTCTTCCTATGCCCATATGTTTCATTGGCGACGTCTCACAGTGGAGGAGTTATAATTTTTTTTTGCCTTACATTTATTATGGGGCTTACAAAGAAAAACGAAGTGCATGCCTACTGGTTCACCAACCCCATTCATTACATGCCGATTTATTCTGCTGTCATGTTGAAGACACGCTATGACAGGGCTCGACAAACCCCGGGCGCCAGGTCGCATTGGCGACTAGAATTAGCGACCTGGCGCCTGGGGTGCACTCCAAGAGGTGTCCGGTCCGTTTGCGCCCTCCCAACCACTCACCGAGTGGACGGACTTCCGCGCCGTCTGAAAATTGAGGCCGCAGCTTTTCGGCCTTGTTCAGTAAGAGAACGGGGAACTGGCGCCCTCTTGTGGTGGCCGGGAGATTTTAACGAGCAGTAAACTAATGCCTGTTTCCCCTGCCTGTGCATCTCCTTCCCCAAGAGGTGATGAGAGGGAAGTTTTTGCAGGCTTCATCTCCCTGTCCACTTACCTTTGCTTAAAAGGTAAGTGGACAGGGAGTGTGGTGGTTATTATTATTATTATTAATAATTATTATTCATTTATTTTTTTAAATTATTAAAAAAATAATAATAATTATTTTTCTTTTTATTATTATTAAAAAAAAAATCTTTTTTCAATTATAAAAATTTTTTTATTTTTCAATTTTTGTTTTCCCTCATCGCCAAGATCATCCCAAGCATGATAAATTATATAAAATACGCCACCAAAACATTTGTGTCGACAAATCCCTTGTCCACTTCACTGGCCAGCTGCAATTCAAACAATATATTCCCAGTAAGAGGACCAAGTACAGATTAAAACTCAACAAACTATGTGAAAGAGCCACAGGATATGTGTATGCCTTCCGTGTGTATGAAGGCAAAGACTACCAGCTCCAGTCCCGAGTGCCCAAAGTACATCGGAACCAGCAGAATAATTGTCTGGGACATGGCATACCCACTGTTCAAAAAAGGCTACCATATCCATCTCAACAATTATTATACTAGTCTGCCCCTTCTCTGCCACCTGTACCGTGAAAAAACCTTGGTCTGCGGTACCTGCAGAAAAAGTCTGCCCATCAGCACTAGAACTCAGCGGGGGACACGTCAGTCAAGCCCAGGAGTCCGTGGTACTGCTGATGGTCGGGTCATGTGAGGATACAAGCTACCAGGAGGCGGAGATGGTCCGTGGATTGTGAGGCTTACAGGAAGTGACATCACACGCCGCAGGATGTACAGGAGGTGTGGCTACGTGTTTCAGAGCCACACGGCTCCTTTCTCAATCCTCAAATCCTTCCCGCTCTAAGAGAGAAGGAAAATCTAACCTTTTAAGTTGTCACCAGAACATGAATACTGGGGAAAACGTCCAATGGAGACACCTGTTCCAGTTACAATTGTCTAACTAGAGAATTTCCCCTACTTTGTATTGATTTCATTTTACATTCCTGTTGTGTTCCTGAGACAAGAGGTAAAAGTAAATCTCCCTAATGGAATATAAATTAAAGAAAACAGCCAGCACTCAAATACTATGGGGTCTATGTAGAAATGTTGCTGTGCAAACAGCCTTCATTCACACTGGTGCCAGAAATCTTCAGTGTAATTTGTTTAATGTTTATTTTCTAAGGATCATCAGCACCATCTAGTGACAATATTGAAGTGACTTTTCCTGAACTACCTCAATTAAGAAAAATACTGCATTAATGCCACACGGTGGTGATGTGGATCCAAGGAAATAAAATGTATTAAAGCGGAGTTCAGGCCTCAGGGGTCAATTTGAGCTAAAAATACCCCCGGGACAGTCAGGGCTAGTACATTCCATAATGGATAGCCTCTGAACTGTCCCGGGTCGCACTTACCTGTAAGAAGAAATACTTACCTTGAAAATTTCTTCTCTAGCGCTGCCTTTTAAGGTGTGGGCGTGTCCTCTTCCATGACGTCGGAGTCCCACAATGCACTACACTGGCCCCGCTCGTCACTTCCGGTGCAGGCGCGGCATGCCCAGAAGCTGTTTAGCAGTGAATGCCGCACCTGCACCGGAAGTGACGAGCGGGGCTGTTGCAGGCGCATTGATTCCTGGGAGCGATGACGCCAGCTCCCAGGAATCATCGCAAGCCGGAAGAGACGGTGCGGGCTGCGGCCGCAGAGGGGGAAGTGGAAGGAAGGGGAGTATATTTTCTTCTATAATAAGGTAAATTACCAAAAAAAAAAAAAATCGGCACTATCCATTTCTCTTTCAGGTTGCCCTCAGCAAGCGGATGGCCCAAAATCGATTTTTTTCGACAATTGAGGCCAGAACGCAGCTTTAAGCAAATTTTGGTAAAAAGGTGTGGCGCTTGCAACTGACACATTTGCACAGCGATTTTTTCTTCTTTTGCACAGACCCCTTAGCATTAAAAGCAGGGATATTAGTTTCATGTGTTTGCCAATCCATTTAAAAGCCACACTGCCTCGTCAAGGCCCCTCTGTAAAGTGTGCACAAAAGGTACCTAGTGTCTAACAAAGGTACCATCCTGGGACATATACAGCACTAAATAGAATAAAGGCAGGTATACCTTCCTCCTAAAGGAATAAAGGAGGTAACTAATTCCTTGAGGTGCAGGCACATGCCAGAAGCCCAGCACAGGCAAAAGGCACATTAAGACTTTACAGCATGTCTCAGCAATCAATACCTAGCTTTTGAAAGCAAGGTGTATGTTGCCAGAACACTCAGCAGCCACTAAGCAAACAAATTTAAAACTGTGTGGGAATGTCCCAAAAGTGAATGGCAGTAGTAGTGGTGATGGTGATGAAGAAGATGTTGGCAAGTCCAGCCAAAGTAACATTCAACATTCTGCTCCTCACTGTTGCCCACAGTCAATATAAAAGGGTGCAATAAAGGATACAGACAGCTAAAAGTAAAACGATTTGAACCCCTACCTCAGGGGTGTCAAACTCAATGTCACTGTGGGCCGAATCAGCATTATATGTTTCTCAGAGAATAGGTGCAGGAACTCTATCCACCACCCCCCACTGAACCGTAGCGAACAGTTGGGGTGGCCAAATTGAACAGTGGAAGGATCTTAAAGGGGCAATAAATACCAGGAGTACATTATGTGCATAGTTCAGGGATGTGATATGTACAGAGTGCAAAGTTCATGGGTACGCTACGTGCAGAGTTCATGGGTACGTTATGTGCAGGGTTCAGGGGTACCCTACGTGCAGGGAGCAGAGTTCTGGGGTGCGCTACGTACAGAGTGCAGAGTTCAGGGGTGCGCTACGTACAGAGTGCAGAGCTCTGGGGAGCGCTACGTGCAGAGTGCAGAGTTCAGGGGTGCGCTACATACAGAGCGCAGAGTTCAGGGGTGCGCTACATACAGAGCGCAGAGTTCAGGGGTGCGCTACATACAGAGCGCAGAGTTCAGGGGTGCGCTACATACAGAGCGCAGAGTTCAGAGGTGTGCTACATACAGAGCGCAGAGTTCAGGGGTGCGCTACATACAGAGCGCAGAGTTCAGGGGTGCGCTACATACAGAGCGCAGAGTTCAGGGCAGGGGCGTAACTACAGGGGTTGCAATTGCAACCGGGCCCCATGCTCCAAGGGGCCTGTGCGGCTCCCCTGTACACCTGGATAGGAGGGGCGGCGGGCGGGGGCAGCATGTAGAGAAATCACTGTCCTCCTTTTTCCTCCTGTAGCTGCAGGAGGAAAATGGAGGAGATTGGTTCCTCTGTATGCTGCCCCCGCCACTCCTCCTATCCAGTTCACTTGTGTTCTGCTGTCTCTGGGCCCCTGTGTGCTCCCCCGGTCCACCCCCCCCCTGTGCTCCCCCCCCACTCCTGCCAGCTGCTGCAGGGGATGTGTCACAATAGAGAACCAGGAAGGGGGTCGGTAAATATGTAATTTACCAGCTTCTTCCTTTTCTGAATGGACAGAGTCATAGTCAGTGTAAAAAAATTTTATAAAATGATAAAAAATAATACAATTAATACCAAAAAATAAAAACTACTGACACCAGTGGGTGAACTTCCAGGATGGTAAAGGTCACACTTGCAACCGGGCTCTGATATTCCACCACCGTGGGGAGGCCCCAAGATGGCAGGAAGGGGGACCACTGCAGAACTTGCAAAAGGGTCCCACTGCGGGACCGTAATAAAGGGCCCCGCAACGAGAGTAAAGGGCCCCAGGATCAGTGGGGAGAGCCCCAGCTTTAAAGGGAAGAGCCCCGGCCAGGGGTCCGTGGAGCCCTTCGTGGTTTCTTGCACCGGGGCCCTGAAGGTTCTAGTTATGCCTCTGGTTCAGGGTGCGCTACATACAGAGCGCAGAGTTCAGGGGTGCGCTACACACAGAGCGCAGAGTTCAGGGTGCGCTACATACAGAGCGCAGAGTTCAAGGGTGCGCTACATACGGAATGCAGAGTTCAAAGGTGCGCTACATACAGTGTGCAGAGTTCAGAGTTGCATTGTGTACTGAGCGCAGGGTTTTGACGAGTGCGCTACACACATTGCAGGGTTTAGGAATTTGCAGGGTTTAGCTCTATTTCACAGGTTGTCCATATCTCACTTCAACAACTCCTCGACCTCTGCATCACTCCATAGCCCTTATTTCCGCCCCCCTTCCCAAAAGCTTCCTTGAATCTCACCTACCCAACCCAGCTCTAGTACCTCCCCGCAGTGTAGACGGTTCCCAGGCACAGATGGGGGTCATAGTGCAGATTATCATGTGATGTCCCATCCCACACTGCATCTGCTTTGTCGCTGCCACGAATGGATCTGTGACAGCAGCCGAGAGGAAAAAACCGTCCTTGTAAAAACAGAAGGCTACTGTGTTTACAAGTGACAGTAGTGAGCGGGGAGTGAAGAGAGAGAGAGCTGGAGGTGGCGGAAAATAAGCCTTGGGTATGAGGGTCACATTAAATGGCCGTGTTAAATACATGTGATCTAGAACCTTTATGCTACAATTGTTGTAGTCAAAATGCATTGCTCTGTACATTTCAACTTACAGAGAACTGTGTGACATGCATGGGCATTTTTTCCAATAATTTGTCAATTTTTTTTTTCTTTATTGAAATGTAAGAAAAGCAATCAAAGTCACTCACCCACCTTCACTAACCAGCTCACTGTTTTCTGACTGCTTGCATGAAATTATCTTCTCTACCAACTGGTTGTAGCTGCAGTTACTGACTGCCTTTACAACTTCAGAAATCTGAGAGATAAAAAGGGTAATCATAATTAGAAAACATATTGAAACTGTGTACAGAGACTCAATGTGTGAATCACATTTATTTTTTTTCAATCAATACATTTTTATTGATTTTAGAACAAACAGAAAAGAACAGTATCACACCAACATGGTGTGGTAACAGCATTGAATATAAACAATAATATAAGCAAGTAACAACAAGTTCCAGTGTAATATCCAGTCATACAGAAGTAATCAAAAGAAGGGAGCATTAGTCAGTAGTGCATGAGTTACATATATATGTAGAGTAGATTATTCTATTCCATACTGGGGCCATCCACATTAGTAGGAAAGGCTGAACACCATCCTCCCCCGACTCGGAACCTCAAGGGGATCAATGTCTCCAAGTCAAAGGAGGATAGCCCACACCTCCCCACCCAGGGTAAGTACAAGATTTAGGTATTAAGACATTCTATTATCAGGAGTAACATAAGGCCATGCAGACAAAATGTTTGAAATTTACAGTAACAGAGCATTGACTGCCAGAGCTTTTTCTACTAGGTAGTTGTCATTGACTAGAGTTATGGCTTCAGAAAGGTTTGGTATAAGTGTGGATTTCCAATTTCTCAGAATAAGAGTTCTAGCTGCAAGTAGTAAGTGAATGATCATCTGTCTATAGATAATGGGGTAGGTATCAATGTTTAAATTCAGAAGAGCTAGTTCAATTTTTGGGGAAGACAATATTCTAATGCAAGAAGCTATGCACTGGAACACTGAATTCCAAAAGCTTATTATAGAAGGACATTCCCACAGTATGTGTTGCAGGGTACCAATCTTGCCATATTTTCACCAACACAAGGGAGAAATGGAGGATGTCATCTTGGCTAGTCTATAGGGAATATAGTGCCATCTATTGATGATTTTGGTCATCATTTCCCAGTGATTGGTGCAGTGGGAGAATTTGTAGGTGGAGCCAATTGCTAAGTGCCATTGCTTAATAGTGAATGATTGGTTCAGGGTTTTTTCCCATTTAATCATATTCGGTGACTGTTGGGTGAGGGTTTCTGAAGTTAGGGTGGAATATAGAAGAGAAATTGCTTTTGTTTTAGGTTGGTCTGAGTCTATGAACTTCCAGGTTGCAGAATTGGCTATTAGTTCCGAGATGGGTTGTTTTGCAAGGAATAGTAGAACTTTGGAGATGGACATAGAGAGGTTTGAAGGTAGGTTAAATTCCTTGATCACCTCCTCTTTTGTTTTAAGTGTACCCTTTGTGTAAAATTGTGTCAAGGGATATATACCCAAGTCTCTGTAAGTATTAATGTTGAGCTTGTAAATCTTGATTGATAATATGTCTATTGGGAGAAGGTGTGATTGGGAGAGATAAAGGTTAGGTTGAGTTTTTGAAATTGTTCTCCATGCTTGCAAAGAGGCTTTAACTGTGATTGGTAGTTTAGCCCAGTTCCAGGGAGTCCACAGGTCGCTTTGTAACAGCAGTTTAAGGTTTTTGGTCGGAACTAGGTGTTCTTCAATTGATGCCCAAAGGGGGTTTCGGTTCCAGTGGACCAATGTTTCATTTGGTCTAGGCGTATAGCCCAATAGTAAGCTTGGAGATTCGGTAAACCAGTCCCTCCCATGTATTTGTGTGTAGTAAGAGTGTCATAGGCTATTCTAGCCTTTTTTCCTGACCATATGTATTTCCTTAGAATACCCGAGAGGCCTGTTAGTTGTGATTTGGTAATGGGGACAGGAAGGGTTCTAAAAAGGTAAAGTATTTAAAAAGGTAAAGTATTTGAGGGAGAATGCTAATTTTGATTGTAGCCATTCTGGCTCCCCAGGAGATTTCAATATTTTCTATTTTTTTAAGGTCTTGTTATTTTATGCTTGAGTGTTTTAAGATTATGGATAAGAAGGTCAGATGGGTGGGAGGTAATGAGTATACACCTAGGTAGGATATATTATCTTTAGTCCACAGAAAGGGGCATTTGTCTATAAGACTCTGTTTTATGTCAGGGGGTACCTCTAGCTCTAGAACAGTCGATTTTGAGGAGTTGATTTTGTAATAGGAAATTTTACTAAAGTTAATAAGGATACAGTGGGCTGCTGGAAGAGATAATTTGGGTTTAGTTAACATTAATATAATATCATCAGCAAAAAGATTGATCTTGTGCTCTAACTCCCCTATAGAAAACCCTCTGACATCTGTTGCCGATCTTAGAGCCTTGACTAGGGGTTCAATTGAAAGATTAAAAATAGAAGGGGATAGGGGGCATCCCTGGCGTGTACCATTTTTAATGTTAAAGGATTTGGAAAGGGTGCCTGAGGTGAATACTTTAGCGGAGGGTTGAGAATAGAAGGCTAGGATGGCTGATAATATATTACCTGTCAAACCGAATTTGATTAGAGTTGCAGATATGTATTCCCAGTTGATTCTATTGAACGCCTTCTCCGCATCCAGAGTAAGGAGCAGAGAAGGCGTTCGATTTTTTTTTTTCTGAGATGTATGATGTTAACTATCCGTCTGTTTGTCTACCGGGTATGAAGCCCATCTGATCTTTTTTGACCAAAAAGGGCATCACGCCCTGCAGACATCTAGCCAACAGTTTGGCAAAGATTTTGAGGTCTGTATTCAGCAAAGAGATAGGGCGGTAGTTACATGGAAGGGATAAGTCTTCTCCAGGTTTGGGGATTGTTACTACATAAGCTTCAAGCATTTCTTTTGGGAAGGCTGAAACATCCACTGCTTTATTATAAACTTTTGCAAGATGCGGGGAGAGAATATGGTGAAATATTTTGTAGTATTCACTAGGGAAGCCATCTGGTCCGGGTGATTTACCATGTGGAAGTGAAAGTATAGTTTTGTGGATTTCTTCTGATGTGATCGGTGCATTCAGTGTGGATAGTTGTGATTCCGTGAGTTTGGGTAGGTTAAGATTGTCTAAGAATTCAGATATGGTAGAAGCATTGGATTTGGATTGCCGGACTTTTGTTCTATTTGCTAGGACTTTACCTGCTCTGTTCGCCTGCGCATAATAGGTTCATTTTAATTTCCTAAGTTATATATTATGTTTCTCTAATAATATGGAGTGGAGTTGGTGTCTAAGATTTGTTAGAGAATTGGTAATGATGGGGTCCGTATGTTGCTTGTTTTTTATTTCAAGTTCGTTGATTTGCGCTAAAGTGTGGGTGAGTTTTTGATTATATGTTTTTTTAAGCTTGGAATTTTGCTGAATGCAGATTCCTCTCATATATGCTTTATGAGCTCCCCAAAGACTCCAAGGATCTGATACCGATGGAGAGTTAATCTGAATGAATTCTTGTAGGTGTTGGGAGATCTGTTTACTACATACATTGGATTGTAAGTTTCTGACATTACAGCACCAAACAGGATTCGCACCTCTAGGGATCCCCTCATCAATGGTTAGCTTGATCACAGCATGGTCTGACCATGTGATGTCCTTGAAAACCGTTGATGAGGTCCTGCCCAAGAGGTGCCAGTCCGTGATAAAGAGGTCTATTCTAGAGTAGGCACGATGTCTGGATGAGTAGAAGGTATAATCTCTTTCCGAGGCATGAACTTCCAGACATCATACAGACTCTCTTTGTGCAGTAATCCCTGAAGAGAGACCCTTCTTCCACTCGGAGAAGACGATGAGTCTATCTCAGGATCAACCATTATGTTAAAGTCTCCGCACATCGGAAGGTTACCATACTTGACCTTAGCTATGGATTTAAGTAGTCTACAAAGGAAGCGCAGCTGGTGCGTGTCAGGCGCGTAGAGTGAGACCAGAGTCATTGGAAGATCATTAAAGTTACCAGTTAAAATTATGTAGCTTCCTTCTGGGTCAATCACAATATCTTTGGTCTGTACTGTGATAGTGTTCTTGATCGCTAGTAGAATTCCTTTTTTTTTTGGTAGGTGATGTTGCTAGGTAGATGTGGGGAAAGTCTTTATGGGTACACTTAGGATGGTTAGAGGTTTGAAAATGAGTCTCTTGGACCGCCACAATATCCGCTTGTGAGGTCCTCACCTATTTCCAAAAAGCAAACCTTTTGGCTGGATGATTAAGGCCATTGGCATTTACCGAAATACATTTAAAAGGCATCTTGACATATTATGTAGTTCTTTCTGGGGTGTCGCAGATGGAGTAGCTGTAATTCCAATAAGTGCGTGGTACATGTAGGATGGAGCAGAGTAAGATTTGTATGTATTGACCTGGACTATAGTCACTGGAGAAAAGGAAACATATGTCATAAAAAAAAAGGGGATGAAGAAGGGGGGTAAAAAAGAGGACATTTTGAAGGGTCCAGGATCAACTGAAAAAGTTGATATAAGATGTGGATTGAGGGCCATTAGGAGAATTTTTATTCCATAGGCAGGGAAGCTGGTTGATGAGAGGATGTGTTTGCGTGACCTCCATTATGCATTTTCTGTTTTCCATGCTTTTGCCTTGCTACAATTTGCCATTCGTTATCCGTAGGCATGGGGGTCAAGGGATGATGAGGTGGGTTTCTGGAGGGGAGTAGTATGCCCCACTTCTGAAGTAAGTTGATGCCTTCTTCTAGGGACAAAATAGTGGTGGTGGTTCCATTATAGGTAATGGAAAGAGACGCAGGGTGTTTCCATTTATGTAGGATTTTATGGTTCCTTAGTGCTTTAGTGATGGTCGCAAGATTCTTTTTTTGCAAGGTATATTTGGACAAGTCGGGTAGGATTTGTAAATTAGCGACTTCGGCAGGAAGGTCAGCATTCTTGCGGAAAGCTGTCATTATTTTTTCTTTTAATTGAAAAAATTGGATCCTGAGTAGTACGTCTCTCGGTACATCTGCCACTAGAAAAGCAGGTTTAGAGATCCTGTTGATTCTGTCTATTGCTAGATCATTTTCAGTCAGATTAGGGACCAGGGATGAGAACAGGCAGGTTGCATATTGTTCTAGTTGATTTGGTTGTACTGATTCCGGGATCCTCCTTAATTTGAGATTATTTCTTCTGGACCTATCTTCTAGGTCAGCGACCTTGTCTTTCAACCATACTATGTCTTCAGATTGCTTGTTGTGTGCGTCTACCATTGTGTTATATGATAAGGTCTGTTTGCCTATGGAGTTTTCAACAGTGCTGATTCTGTCACCCATATTCTGCATTTCACACTTGAATTGCTCAGCATGCAGCGCATCGTGTCAGTGTGTATAGATGCTCTGAGGGAATGCAGCATGTCTTTAAGCATTACATCAGAAATTGTATTCCCTGTTGTGGGGTAGGGAGCAAAGGGGTCTTGTTGTGGGAGTATTGGGCCTGTTTTCTGAGGTTGTGGGTAGTTTATCTCCCTGATGAAATCCTGTCCTTGTTTAGCTGGAGATATAATCCTTGGATTATTTTTAGCAGGGCTTCTGGAGGATGGGGCATGAAAGTTAAAATTATGCAAGAAAACTGCTGAAAAATATTAATTTTTTTTTTTTCTTGAAATTTTTCACATTATGTATCTCATTATGTTATTTGGTATAGAGATATATAGTTATTTGGTATAGAGATATATAGTTATTGACAACATCCTATTTTCACACTAAGTATAGAATAGTAAAAAAAAATTGGATTTTTGTACCTACCAGTAAAATCTATTGCTCTTACAGTAAAATACATTTCTCTGAGTTCATCGACTGACATAGTGCTCCACAAAATCATAACTACTGGGTTATATTGCCTCCTCCATGAGTGGGACTAGGCAGAACAAAAAACACCTGGCTACGCACATGGGCCGTCCTCAGCTTGGTATAAAACCCACCTCTCTGTGCTAGATAATCAGTTTAGTAGCAAGCAGTATTAGAAGTATCAAAAACTCCTTAGAGGGGTGGGTGCTGTGTCCATCGATGAACTAAGAGAAATGGATTTTATGGTAAATACAAAAATGCCATTTTCACTTTTGTTCATTGACAGGACACAGCGCCCCATGAATCATAACTACTCGGACGTCCAAAAGCAGTGCCAAAAGGAAAATGAGGGGTTGGGAAAATAACCCAAGGCTAAACATAAGAGCCCTAACCAGGACACATGGGGCCTTAACAGGGTCACAGGAGCCCCAATTGAAAAATAAAAAGGTAAAGAAAAACCCCACCTCAAGAGGGAAAAGCCCCTCTTAAACAGCAGCCTGCAAAGCCTTGCAGTCAAAAGAAGCATCCGCAGATGCCAAAGCATCTTTGTAGACTTTGGTGAAAGTATGCACCGACAACCAAGTGGCCGCCTTGCAGACCTGAGATATTGATGCTTGATGACGGAAAGGCCCAAGAAGTACTAAGCGCCCGAGTAGAATGTGCTGTGAAAGGGAAAGGAGGAACCTGACCTCTAATAAAATAGGCCAGTCATCTGAAGATGGTAGCCGAAAAAGTGGCCAGCCATTTCCTTGTTCCGTCCGTAACCACAAAAAGCAAGTCTGACCCATGAAAGGACTCCGTAGCTGTCAGAGATACACATCCAAGGCATGCAAAGCAAATTCCTTGGGATAAGCTGGCTTGGGACACAAAGAAGGCAACACTATGTCATTATTTAAATGGAAGTCTGAGACAACTTTTGGCAGGAATAATGGACAGGGACAAATAACGACTTGATCCCTATGGACCACCAAATAGGGACTACGACTGGATAGTGCCACCAACTCTGAGGTAATAGCCACTAAGAATGCCATCTTCTGGGATAATGTAGGCAAGGCAATCTCCCATTCTCAAATGGAGGCTTCCGGCGAACTGAGAGCACAAAGTTTAAATCCCATGGTGGCAAAAGAGATCGTACAGGTGGAGTCAAATGTCGAACCCCCTGAATGAAGTACGAACTAAGGAGTGTGTGGCTAGGGGTCGCTGAAAGAAGATTGCCAAGGCAGACATGTCCCTTGATGGTACTCACGGCCAACTTCTGCTCAATGCCCCGCTAAAGAAAGGCTAAGAACCAAGCCACAGAAAAGGATCGAGGATGAGCAACAATAGACTCACACCAAGAAATGTACACTTTCCACGTACGGTGGTATAGCTTGCTGGAAGAATACTTCCTTGCCTTCACCATAGTAGGGATCATTGATCCAGACAAATCTCTATCCCTCAGTACCTGGTTTTCAATAGCTAAGCTATTAAAACCAGCATCTGTAAAGCAGGATGGTAGATCAGCTTGTGGGACAACTGGTTCTCTCTGAGAAGAAGCCCCCGAAGGGACGGTTACGGCCACCAGAATGATTGGAGGACCCTCACCCTTGATTCCTTGCAGAAACCATAGAAGAAGCTTGAGCCGAGGATGATACTGGCCTTACCATGGACCTTGGATGCCTGCAGCGGTGGGGCCGAACCTGCTGAAGGAGCTGCATGCAGGTCTGTGCAAACAGAGCTGTCTTGAAGGTGGATACCACCAGACCTAGAACCTGTATGCAAGTCGGGAGAGAGAGCTGTCTGTGTGACAGCAACCGGTGAATCACAGCCTGTGAATCCTGAAATTTGTCCAGAGGAAGAACCACTCTGGTTAGAACTAAAATCAGACCTGGGTAATTCAATTTCCTGGACAGGGATGGGGGGGACCTTAGATAGTTCACCCGAACCATTGCAGGAATTATCTCCGCACAAGGGGACTTAGGTCCTAAAAAATCAGAAATGGACAAAGTTTGGACCCCTTTTTGGTACCCCCAAAATTATCAGGTTATGGATCCCCTTGACGCTAGCGAAGGAGTTCAACAGGGCCGTAAACCATCGAAGATGTCCCCCCTACCCCAGTAATGGGTGAGGCCAGACCTTCATGCTGAAGGGGTCTTGTCAGTAGGTCCGGAGAAGCTAGCTCTAGGCTTACCAGACCAAGGTTGCTTGGAACCTCCCAGGGAAGATTGAAAAGATCTATTTCCTTTATTCTCAGTCACAGAAGCACAAAATAATTTTCTATGGGCTGAGAAGGAGGGCCCCCGTCTGCGACGAGGCTCCTTCCCTTTCCTAGATTGTGGCAGGAAGGTACTCTTCCCTCTCCCTGTGAGACCCTTAATTATGTCATCCAGACTAGCCTGACAAAGCCAATCAACTAGAAAGGGCAGATCAGTGCGGACCTTCTTAGATGCTTGGTCTGCAGACCAATTCCTAAGCCACAACATGTTCCAAATTACCACCGCTAAAACAAAGTTTGGACAGCACAGGTGGTGTATCCAAAGCTGCATCACAAATAAACTGCAGCCCATGGACCAACTGGTCCGCTAAATCAACATAAGCAGCGGGAACCTGCTCACCCCCCAGGCCCTGGAGCAAAAGCCTGGCCCATTTAGTTAGAGTCTGAGACACCAGGGCTAAGACCAAGACTGGCTGCAATGCCGAACCAGCCATAGTAAACATGCTGCATGCCACAGCCTCTGCTTTCCTGTCAGCCGAGTCTTTAACCACTTTCCCTCCGCTCACATGGAGGCTACTGTGGCACTTTGCCACGATCCCGTCCAGCGACGTAGACCTATGTCGCTGGACTCCTCCCCCTGTAGGCAGCGCTGTTTTCAGTCACAGCGGGAGTCGGGCCAGGGGAGGAGCAGCGGCGATCGCCGCTGCTCTGCCCCGATCGTCGGGGAATCGAGTGAGGAGATCCGCCCGCCTGTGTAAACAGAGCGGGCGGATCTCCATAGTGACAGGGAGTGACAGATCGGACTGTTCAGCATAGCTGGACATCCGATCTGTCCCTGTCTCACAAAGTCACCTCCCCCCCACACACGTCAGTAAGCACCAGGCATACATTAACCCCTCCCTCTCCAATAAAATTAACCCCTTCACTGCCAGTGTCATTTTTACAGTAACAGTGCATATATATAGCACTGATTACTGCAGTAATGTCACTGGTACCCCCAAAAGTGTCAAAAATGTCAGTCAAGGGTACGATCTGTCCGCCGCAATGTCGCAGTCCCGCAAAAAAAAAAACGCAGATCGCCGCCATTACTCGTTAAAAAAACCCACCAAAAATGACAGAAATCTTTCCCGTAGTTAGTAAACGCAATAACTTTTGCGCAAACCAATCAAAATACGCTTATCGTGATTTTTTTTACCAAACATAGGTAGCAGAAAACAAATTGGCCAAAAATTTTAAAAAAATTTGATTTTTACATTTTTTTGGGGGGGAATTTCATATAAAAAAAAATGTGAAAAATATTGTTATTTTTTCAAAATAAACGCTCTTTTTTTGTTTATAGCGCAAAAAGTAAAAATCGCACAGGTGATCAAATACCACCAAAAGAAAGCTCTGTTTGTGGGGAAAAAAGGACGTAAATTTCGTTTGGGTACGGCGTCGCATGACCGCGCAATTGTCAGTTAAAGTCACGCAGTGCCGAATCGCAAAATAGGGCCTGGTCATTGAGCAGCCAAATCTTCTGGGGCTAAAGTGGTTAAAGTGTTACTAAACCTACAACAGTATTATCAGTCTGTATATGTAGTAAAGCATGCCTGTTATACTCACTGCGGAACCTAAGGGGTTAATCCTCTGCATTGTGTAAAAAGGCTGTTTGATCCTGTCTTCTCTGATCCTCCCCTTCTTCCGCAGTCCTCAATCCATCTCCTGATAAGACAGCACAGCGCCGAATCGCAAAAAGTGGCCTGGACGGAAGACAGCAAAAGCCTCCGGTGGTAAAGTGGTTAAAGGATGGGGTGTCTTCTACTGGGATCATGGTTGCTTTATGCAACCTGGAAACAGGAGGGTCTACCACAGGTGGACTAGACCACTTTTTAAAGTGATTCCTCAAAAGGGGTAACGTACTGAAAAAAGTTTGGAGACCACAAAGGGTAACTTTGGTTGTACCTATTCCTTACAGGTAAACCTGTCAAAATAAAGTTGTATCAGTTGTGGATACTTTTAACTGATTCATGACAAATGTTCCCATACATGTGTAATAATATCTCTCAATCACAGATGGTTTAGTGAGCCTTTGACATTGTGCATTTAAAGATGGCTGCTGCATATCCAATTGACCATGTGGTTGTGGGGGGGGGGGGGGTGCAATCATGTGCTGCGGATCTCACCCACAAAATGACCTGTGAGTGGTCAAGAGGAATGATTACATCCTATGGGTGGTCTCTGGTATACCGGACTATAAAAAGAGTCCATAGCATGAGGAATAATGGGATTTTTGTCTTACCGTAAAATCCATTTCTCTGATGTTTATTGATGGACACAATTTCTCATCTTCTACGTGGGTTATACAGGAGTAGAACACGAGGCAGGAAAGAACTTGACTAAGTCTATGGGGCAGTCCCAGGGGGTATACTCTCACTCTCTGCTCTAGGTACTCAGTTTTGTTACAAGCAGTGTCAGAAGAAAAAAACCCAAGCTCCATAGAGAGTGTCCATCAATGAACTTCAGAGACATGGATTTTGCGGTGATTTAAAAATCCCATTTTCTCTTTCGTTCATTGACGGACACAGCTCCTCATCTTCTTGACTACGTGGGATGTCCAAAGCAGTGTCAAATATGAGGGGTGGGAACAGCAAGAAAAAAATACTACCCAAGGCTAAACATAGCCAACTAGGTGACATGGAGCGCAACCATAAAACTGGAGCTCACCTGAAAAAAAAAATAATAATAAATCGGTCGATCCCTAGTTTGCAGGAATTCGCCAGGTGCCTCAACGCATTATACCTTTCAGTCTGTTATGGCCCCCGAGATGCATAACACCATGCTACCCACCCCAGGCTATGTGAGGAAGCCTATCGACCGGAACTGGATTATACAGGGGTGCCACTTCTTGGTGAGCATGGACCATGTCTGATCCACCAGTTACTCCTTTGGTCTCCTGGAATGTCCGAGGAGTGAACGACCCACTCAAACGTACTATGATTGCATCGTGTATTCAAAAGTTTCATCCAGCTATTATAGGTCTCCAGGAGACACATTTAACCTTCCTCCATTCAATGAAGGTCTTGTATTCAGTGAAAAGAATACCAGAATTTTTATAAATGGCTAAATTGGAGAGCGAGTGACCAACTATCAACGCTGTACTCCAGTTGGAGCTGCATTTTTTTCAGTGTCAGATGTTCGAAGCACACTGTAGTGTGCCTGTTCAACACGCATAATGGTCATAAGTATCCCAAAAAAGTCTGCTTTGCTTGTAAAGAGTAACTTTGCTTCCATATGGTACCTGGTCTCTGTCAGAGAACTTAGGCAGTGACATTTAAAGGGTTTGTAAAGTCAGAAGGTTTTTTATCCTAATGCAATTTATGCATTAAGATGAATTAAAAAAAACAAAAACTATTGTGTGTCGTAGCCCCCTCATACTTACCTGAGCCTCCTCTCCATCCAGATAAGTCCACGAGTGTCTCAGCCGTCCGGAATTCTCCCTCCTGATTGGCTAAGACACAGCAGTGGCGCCATTGGCTCCTGCTGCTGTCAAACTCAGCCAATCACGAGAGAGAGAGAGAGGGGGCGGGGCCAAACTGCAGCTCTGTGTCTGAATGGATACATGCAGCTCGGCCCAGGTGCCCCCATAGCAAGCTACTTGCTTTGGGGGCACTTAAGAAAAGGTAGGGGCCATGTTTGTTATTTTAATAGGAAAAAAAAAACAAGACTTTATAATCCTTTTAAGTGGTTAAGGCAGAAGGTTTTTTACTTTAATGCATTCTCTTTCCATGGTCAGCTTCCCCCCAGCCCTCCCTCAGAGACAGCAGCGGGAGCCACTCGCTCCTACTGCTGTCAATCAAATGCTGTGAGGAGGGAGTGGGGGGCGGGGGCCAAGCCACACTGTGTTTGTCAATGGACACACAGAGCCCAACTCATTAGCTCGCTCGCACGAGAGTCTCCATAGCAAGTGGCTTGCTATGGGGGCACCCAGAAGGTAGGAGAAGCTGAGAGCACCAGTGGGGAACCCAGAAGAGATGTTTTGGTTCTGCTCTGTGCAAAACCATAACACCGATCATGTGTGTATACCTTTTTTACCTTTACAGTCACAGTCAAGGCAAATACAGCAGCTTTGGTACATAAAATCTTCAACGTCAATAAAGATGACATAAGCAGTGGATCCACAAGTGTTCAAAGATGAGACTGATATGGAAATTACTCGTATTACAAGAAAAATTACATGTTTTGGGCTTTCTTTACCTTTTGAAAAAAGGATGTAGGATGAATATCACAAAAACATGGCATGGCAATTTAAAAAAAAAAAAAAATACTATAATTACTATAAGTCTAAGCAGGTATTCACAAATATGCATGACCTTGTCCTAGTCTATTTACGTATGACAGCATACAGAATAAAATACACTGGGGGTCATTTACTAAAACTGGAGAGTGCAAAATTGGGTGCAGCTCTGCATAGAAACCTCCAGCTAACAGGTTATTTTTTGTCAAAGCTTAATTAAACAAGCTGAAGTTAGAAGCTGATTGGCTACCATCCACAGCTGCACCAGATTCTGAGTGCACCAGTTTTAGTAAATCTCCACCACGGTCATGTCCATTAACACTTCTCAATTAGAAATACACTAAAAAAGGTTTGTAAATATGATTAAAAGATGGTCCTTATTAATGGGAACACAGTAACGGAAAGTGTCCAGTTAAAGATAGTAGTAAACCACAGTGTCCTGCTTTATCAGTTACCTGACACTTACATTCTGTACTACTACCTCAAGAAATTTTTGCTATTAAAAAAAAAAAAAACACACCACCTTTAAAAGTAAAGCCACATTATATAGTATCAAACCTTTTTTTTCTTTTCAGTTATTTTGTTAAAAACTTAAAGCATACATACCTCTGGATCCACTAGCCAGCCATGGTAAAGTGGTATATCAAGAAGATCAAACACAATGCACTCAGGAGTGTACTCAAACACCCTGACTCCAGTAAACCTCACATTGACATCAAGGCCAGTCTGTAACTTATGTAGAATAGCCATGGCATCACACATATTCTAGAACAAAATAAAAGATAAATGCATGAAAGTTCATATAGGATTTATACTGTACATTCAAGGAGTTCTCATGATGCATGCTATGTGGCTCAAAAACCCTTTAGTGATCCAGTCTAACTCTGTCACTTTAATTTAACTGGGCCTTTGGGGATGAACATTTTAGAATAGCTGTAAATGTTAACAAAAGCTACGCCATGTTGTCCTTAAAATATACTGGTAACAAACCAAGCACAATGTGAAAAAATAACAAGCAGATGTTAGGCAAGCCATAGATGATGCAATTTTATTTTCTGCTAAAGAAAATCACTCAATTTCCTCATCAACATAGTCAGTCAGTGTTAACGGGGGACTCCTTCCCATAGAGCAACTGTGTTCTGCCGGCTGGGAGTCATGTCTACTCATATGTGTAATTTTGTTTAAATGTTCTTTAAAGACAAGAAAAAAAAAACAATACACACCTCCAATGCAGGGTGAATTTGTGTAATCTCTTTCTGAATGTAGTTGCATGCACTTTGAACCCAACTGTTATAAAAAGGTACCAAAACAACTCAAACATTTATTTTGGGGTTCTTGAAGACTTCTTTTAGCACAAATCCTACAACTTATGTCTATTTGCCCTATATTGGCACCATATCCACTGGAGCGTTTGCAGTTTACAAAGCAGAGATGGGACTGGCCAGAGAGGGATTACTTTTACTCAGTTGGCCAGCTTAACCGCTTCCATACAGAGCAGTTAGACACCCTTCCTGCCCAGACCAATTTTCAGCTTTCAGCACTCTCACACTTTGAATGACAATTGCTCAGTCATGCTACACTGTAACCAAACAAAATTTTTATCATTTTTTCACACAAATAGAGCTTTCTTTTGGTGGTATTTGATCACAACTGGGGTTTTTTTTTTCGTGATATATGCAAAAAAAGAGCAAAAATTTTGAAAAAAAAACACTTTTTTTTAGTTTCAATTATGAAATTTTGCAAAAAATAAATTTTTCTTCATACATTTGGGCCAAAATGTATACTGCTACATGTCTCTGGTAAAATTAACCCAAATTAGTGTATATTATTTAGTCTGTGTGAAAGTTATTGAGTCTAGAAGCTATGGTACCAATTACTGAAAATTGATCACACCAGATGTACTGACTGCCTATCTCCTTTCTTGAGGCCCTGAAATGTCAGGACAGTACAAATACCGACCAAATGACCCCTTTTTGTAAAGTAGACAGTCCAAGGTATTTAGTAAGAGGCATGGTGAGTTTTTTGAAGTTGTAATTTTTTCCCACAATTCTTGGGAAAATGAAGAAAAAAATTTTTTTTCTTTTTTTTCCCACAAAGTTGTCAATTTATAAGCTATTTCTAACACATAGCATGTACACAGCAAAAATTACACCCAAAAATACATTCTGCTACTCCTTCTGAGTATGGCGATACCACATGTGTGAGACTTTTACACAGCCTGGCCACAAAAAGAGACTCCACGTCCAAGAAGTACATTCAGGCGTTCTAGGAGCATAAATACACATAAAACTTTCTTACTACCTATCACACTTTTCAAGGCCCTAGAGCACCAATACAATGGAAAAGTCCACAAAATGACCCCATTTTGGAAAGCAAACACTCCAACGTATATTCTATGAGGCATTATGGGTCGTTTGAACATATCATTTTTTTCCACAGGTTTTTGGAAAATGTGGGAAAAAAATGAAAACTTTTTTTTTTTTACACAAAGTTGTCAATTTATAGGATATTCCTAACACATAGCATGTACACAGCAAAAATGACACCCCAAAATACATTCTGCCACTCCTCCTGAGTATGGCAATACCACATGTGTGAGACTTTTTCACAGCCTAGCCATATAGAGGGGCCTAACATCCAAGGAGCATCATCATGCATCCTAGCCACTTGCCTAGGCCTATTTTTGACATTTGGTGTTTACAAGCTAAAATCAGTTGTTTTGCTAGAAAACTGCTTAGAACCCCCAAACATTATATATTTTTTTTTAGCAGAGACCCTAGAGAATAAAATGGAGATTATTGCAATATTTTTTATCACACCGTATTTGCGTAGCGGTCTTCCAAACGCAATTTTTTTGGAAAAAATTCACTTTTTTTAATTAAAAAATAAGAAATCAGTAAAGTTAGCCCAATTTTTTTCCATAATGTGAAAGATAATGTTACGCCGAGTAAATAGATACCCAACATGTCATGTTTCAAAATTGCGCACGCTCACGGAATGGTGACAAACTTTGGTACTTAAAAATCCCCATAGGCGACAATTTAAAAATTTCTACAGGTTGCCACCTTTGAGTTACAGAGGTCTGGGGCTCAAATTATTCCCCTTGCTCTAACGATCGTGGCGATACCTCACATGTATGGCTTGAACACCGTTTACATATGTGGGCGGGGTTTCTGTATGCATTCGCTTCTGCGCGCGAGCTAACGGGGACAGGGCGCTTTAATTTTTTTTTTTTTTTTTTTTTTTACTATTTATTTTATTTATTATTTTTTATTTTTACACAGTTTAAAAAAAAAAAATTATCATTTTTATTTCTATTAAAAGAAATGTAAATATTCCTCGTAATAGAAATAGGCACGACAGGACCTCTTTTTTGTGAGATCTGGGGTCAAAAAGTCCTCAGATCTCACAAGTACACTAAAAGATAGAAAAAAAAAAAAATAATAATTATAATATAAAATGAAAAAAAAAAAAAAAAAGGACCTTTAAACCGGTTGCTAGGCAACAACATTTTCCGTAGCTCCGGTCCTCCAAGACCATAGAGTCAAGTGAGGGCAAGCTTGCCCTCACTCGACATCCTGTCTGTGAGGATTCGGGACCGGATCGTTTTCCCCGCTGCCGGGTCCGGTAAGCGGGGAAAAGGACCGGAACGCGTCGGGAGGGGGGGAGGGCACCTCTTCCGCCATCCCGGAAGGGTGATCCCACGGCGAATCCGCCGCTGGGACCACCCTTATCGGAAAGCCAACCGTCCACCGTTTAAAAAAATACCAGGGTTATGGCAGCTATCTGCTGCCATAACACCGGTATTTAGGTTTAAACGGAGGACGTATATAAACCTTTTTGGACTTGGACATGGTGGCTGTATGAAGGGTGACAGGTACTCGGGTACTTTGTTGGGCAGGTGACAGGTACTCTGGTACTGATGAGCAGGTGGCAGGTACTCGGGTACTCCGATAGGCAGGTGACAGGTACTCGGGTACTCTGATAGGCAGGTGACAGGCAGGTGATAGGTACTGATGAGTAGTACTCACTGACTGATAGGTGATACTGTACTGATGATCAGTACTGATACGTGATAGGTACTGATGAGTACTGATGAGTAGTGA
Organism: Pelophylax lessonae; assembly: GCF_965119305.1. NCBI lineage: Eukaryota > Metazoa > Chordata > Amphibia > Anura > Ranidae > Pelophylax > Pelophylax lessonae. Next base: position 102,650,380 of record NC_138771.1, on the reverse strand, counting down.
TGGGTACTGATGAGCAGGCGGCAAGTACTTGGGTACTTCAGGCGTCAGGTACTCTGATGAGCAGGTGGAAGGTACTCGGGTACTCTGATGGGTAGGTGACAGGTACTCAGGTACTCTGATGACGGGTACTCCGTTGACAGGTACTCAAAGTACCCGAGTACCTGTCATCAGAGTACCCGAGTACCCGTCATCAGAGTACCCGAGTACCTGTCATCAGAGTACCTGAGTACCTGTCATCAGAGTACCCGAGTACCTGTCATCAGACTACCCGAGTACCCGTCATCAGAGTACCCGAGTACCCGTCATCAGAGTACCCGAGTACCCGTCATCAGAGTACCCGAGTACCTGTCATCAGAGTACCCGAGTACCTGTCAGAGTACCCGAGTACCCGTCATCAGAGTACCCGAGTACCTGTCATCAGAGTACCCGAGTATCTGTCAGAGTACCCGAGTACCCGTCATCAGAGTACCCGAGTACCCGTCATCAGAGTACCCGAGTACCTGTCATCAGAGTACCCGAGTACCTGTCACCAGAGTATCCGTCATCAGAGTACCTGAGTACCTGTCATCAGAGTACCCGAATACCTGTCACCAGCCCATCAGAGTACCCGAGTACCTGTCATCTGAGTACCTGATGGGCTGGTGACAGGTACTCGGGTACTTTGATGGGCTAGTGACAGGTGCTCTTTATTGGGGGGGGGGGCAATCAGTGTGTTTAGGGTGCACTGTAGTTGGTAACTAGCTGTTACCGCAATCTCCTTCTCACACAGGATCAGTGTGTGAGGAGGAGAACACGGTGACAGCTAGCTACCGTGTTCTCTGTTGACATTTGTGACCGGCTGTGATTGGACACAGCCGGTCACGTGGTAAAGAGCCAATTTCATTGGCTCTTTACCTAGATCGGGGATCGACTCTGTCCGAGGGACGAGCCTCGACCCCGATCGCTGCTCTGGGCGCCCCCGGGGGCGCGCATTGCAGAGAGAACGAGCGGCTCGTACTGGAGCCGCTCATGTGATCGGCTGTGATTGACACAGCCGATCACGTGGTAAACAGCCAATTTCTATTGGCTGTTTACCTTGATCAGGGATGGGCTATGTCCGAGGGACGAGCCTCATCCCTGATCGCGCCGCTGCGCGCCGCCGGGGGCGCGCAGTAGCAGCTAGAACGGGCCGACGTCATATGACGGCGGCCCGGATCTAGACAACCACTTTGCCGACGTCATTTTACATGACTCGGTATGGAAGTGGTTAAACATGTATTGTAATATATGTAAACTAAAATCCCTGTTTTTGTGCAGTTTGCTAACAAAGGGTGTATAGCAGTGTGCAGAGGGTCCATCCAGAATTTTTTGTGTTAACATGTTGTCACACACCTTTAGCACCTGAGGAGTTATATATATGTATAAGCTAGTGGTATTTGGGCACAGGTATATCTTATTTCTATTGTATAGTCCAGGTCAGTGACAAAATCGGCACCTGTAGCTCTCCTGCAGTTTGTGTCTATTTGCCCCATATTGCCACTATATCCAGTGGAGCATTTGTGGTTTGCAGAACAGTAGGGACTGGCCAGAGAAGGATTACTTTAACACAGTTGGCCAGCTTAATTATGTATAGCAATGTATGTGAACAAAAAATCCTGTTACGGGTTACGATGGAGAGATTGGTTCTGCAGGTTTGTTCTTAAGTTGAATGTATATGTAAGCTGGAACAGGTTAATTTTTTAAGTGTAACTCCAGCCAAAAAATAATTTTTACGTTTTGGATAGCATAGGGAAGGGTTAACTGGCCACACAGGGATGTAGGAATGCTGACAGGTCGGCTGGACAGTAGGTGGCAGCATGCGGTGAGCAGCAAGATGGCCGCCCAGCGGTGTCTTGGACCAGCCTGATGTCACATTTTCTCTGTTCTTAAGTATGAGTCGCATGCAAGTCAGATGTTTGTAACTCAGGGACTGTCTGTATAGAAGTATGCAAAGGGTCTATCCTAAATTTTGTTTTAGCATCAAACAGGCACCTCTTGGATTAAGGCCCCTTTCACACAGGGCAGAATCCGTACAAGTGGATCCACCTGCTCAGCAAGGGATCTGTCTGCTGATCCCCGCTGAGCAGGCAAATAACAGGTCTGTGTCTGTTCCGCTATGAAGAGCAGACATGAACACAGTCTCCTCTTCTCTATGGGCCGTCCGATGGAAACGGACAGCATGTCTGGTAAATCATATTCTCATCCGATCTGCCCAACGGATGGAAAATGTATCCCCATCGGTCTGTTTTTAGCAGACCAGATTGGATGACGGCCGGTAACAGCGGACACGTGTCGCTGATATCCGCCACCCCATTGAGAACAACGGGTAGTGAAATCAGGGCCACCTGAAAAACGGACAGACAGACCCGATCGGTCCGCTGGTGTGAAAGGGGCCTACGTTTGCAGGGCCAGACTCAGACATCTACAACTTTCTTTCTGAGGGCCTTAGACAGCTCTATCGATCTTGGCATGTGTCAATAGCAGAGAACAGCCCCTAGATTTCTGAGGTTTGTAAGGGATGTATTTTTTCCATATGACAAAATCAGCATTTTGTTCATTTAAATCAGGGGTGGGGAACCTTTTTTCTGCCAAGCGCCATTTGGGTATTTATAAAATCATTCGGGGGCCGTACAAAATTATCAGCTTAAAAATTAGCCTGTTATATTTGGTCAAACATTTAATTAACTCACCCCTAATGTGATAGCTGCAACTGCTTCTCTTTGGTGAGGTGTGTGATGTTAGCTGGTATTGATGATGTTGCTACTCGCAACTGGTTTTCCAGGTTTGCGTCGGTCAGTCTGGAGCGCAGTTGACTTTTTGAGGTGGTAAGTTTTGAAAAGAACTGCTGGCGGGTACTGCTGGTTGGTACTGCTGGTGGGTATAGCTGGCTGGTACTGCTAGTGGGTACAGCTGGCTGGTACTGCTGGCTTGCTGGGTATTGCTGGCTCAGGCTGGTACTGCTGGCTTGTACTGTGCTGTAGGTACTGCTGGCTGGTACTGCTGTGGGTACTACTGGCTCTGGCTGGTACTGCTGTGGGTACTGCTGGCTCTGGCTGGTACTGCTGTGGGTACTACTGGTTCTGCTGTGGGTATTGCTGGCTTTGGCTGATACTGCTGGTTCTGCTGTGGGTACTGCTGGCTCTGGCTGGTACTTCTGTGGTTACTGCTGGCTCTGGTTGGTACTGTTGTGAGTACTGCTGGCTCTGGCTGGTACTGCTGTGGGTACTGCTGGCTCTGGCTGGTACTGCTGGCTCTGGCTGGTACTGCTGTGGGTACTGCTGGTTCTGCTGTGGGTACTGCTGGCTCTTGCTGGTACTGCTGGTTCTGCTGTGGGTACTGCTGGCTCTGGCTGGTACTTCTGTGGTTACTGCTGGCTCTGGTTGGTACCTTTGTGAGTACTGCTGGCTCTGGCTGGTACCGCTGTGGGTACTGCTGTGGGAACTGCTGGCTCTGGCTGGTATTGCTGGCTCTGGCTGGTACTGCTGTGGGTACTGCTGGCTCTGGCTGGGATTGCTGGCTCTGGCTGGTATACTGCTTTGAGTACTGGTGGCTCTGACTGGTACAGCTGGTTCTGCTATGAGTACTGCTGGTTCTGGCTGGTACTGCTGTGAGTAATGCAGGTACTGCTGTGAGTACTGCTGGCTCTGGCTGGTACTGTTGTGAGTACTGCTGGTTCTGGCTGGTACTGCTGGCTCTGGCTGGTACTGCTGTGGGTACTGCTGGTTCTGGCTGCTACTGCTGTGAGTACTGCTAGTTCTGGCTTCTACTGCTATGAGTACTGCTGGTTCTGGCTGGTACTGCTGGTTCTGACTGGTACTGCTGTGTGTGCTGCTGGCGGGAAATGCTGGCTAGGAGAAGTGTAGTAGTGCCACGCTGGAGGAAGAGGTGATGTTTCCTGTATTTGTCACAGGCGGAGTGCATTTGATAGCTCTCCACCTGTGACTCACTCAGACTGTCATAACGAAGCACAAACTATACAGGAAGCATCGGCTCCGTTCTGACATATCAGCTGAGAGAGACACAGACTCAGCTGCACAGGGGGCCGGACCAAATGACTTTGGGGGCCGCATACGGCCCCCGAACCGTAGGTTCCCCACCCCTGATTTAAATCATGAAAATGAATACACCAAGTCACTTTCAGGTCTCATTTGTTTTTTTAGGTTACCTTCTGTTGGCATTATTTGAATTAGAATCTAACGTTTGCCTGTATCAATGTTGTAAAGGTCAATCAATTCCATGAGGTGTACTTGCTTTTTCACCAGACTATTTATATTTTCTTAAAATTATGTAGTGAAATCCAGACAGACCAGAACAGAGGTTTTTAAATAATTTCTCTTTATTTACATAAGCATCATAGATTAGAAGTGTCATGAAAAAAGATAAATAAAAACTATTCAGGAAAGTATGTCCAGAGATTCTACCTTTAGCTATCATACCAGGATATTCATCTAAAAAAAAACATATTGCACACGCCTGCTTCTTTGTCTCTGCAGTGAGACACGGTAACCTACAAAAGCTAAAGTATGGTGCGTAATCAAGACATTTCAAAATTAATGTCTGAGATTTCCCTCTGCTTCCTTTCCAAGAGACATAACAGAAGTGGACAATTCTACAAAATGATCAAATGTTCCCTAAGGCTCGGTTTCCACTAGTGCAACTTGCTGTGCGACTTGACACGTCAAGTCGCACAGCAAGTCAAAAGCCATTGATTTCAATTCGGCCCGTTTCCACTGCCGCGACTTGAGTTGCGGCGACTTCAAAAGTAGTTTGTGCACTACTTTTGAGCCGGCTTCAGTGCGACTTCCCTCTATAATGAGGGACAAGTTTCACTGAAAGCCGCAAACAACTTTAGCTACGAAGTCGCGCTAGAAGTAGCACGACTTCGTAGCCGCGGTAGTGGAAACCGAGCCTTAAAAAGATTTCCTAGCTATTCCTGCACTGGTTACAATTTACTTTCCTTCACTTTCTTTACCAACAATAATTGTCAACAGTAAAAATAGTGGTGACTGGTCTCCTCCACACAGTAGCCAAAACAAGAACAAATTGTTTTAGCTGGTATTTTCTTTAAATGCCGTAACCACTTCAATACAGTGCACTTTCCCCCCCTTCCTGCCCAGGCCAATTTTCAGCTTTCAGCGTTGTCACACTTTGAATGACAATTGCGCAGTCATGCTAAACTATACCCATATGAAATTTTTATCATTTTTTTTTACACAAATCGAGCTTTCTTTGGTGGTATCTCTGCTTGGTTATTTATTTCTTACAAAAAAAATAAAAAAAATTTGAAAAACAAAAAAAGAAGTTTTTCTTATTTTCTGTCAGTAAATTTTGAAAATAAGTAATTTTTCTCCTTCACCGATGTGCGCTGATGAGGCTGCACTGATGGGCACTGACTGGCAGCACTTTGGCCACTGATTGTGGGCACTGATGGTAGGCACTGTGGGCACTGTTTTTTAACTTTCTGTAATCAGGGCACTGATGATCAGCAATAAGAGAGAGAGAGAGCAATAAACAACTGTAACTACAGGTAAACCATGCTAGTTGTTGAACAAAGGGGGCGGCAAAATAGGTGATCTGGAGAGGAGAAAGGTGGGCGCGGCCAACCCCCAGGCACCCCGTAAAGGGAGCTAGCTGTGCCTGAGTGGGGAGGCGCAACCAACGGCCAATCATCTCACAGAGAAGCAATAGTACCAAGGTTCTCAGGTCCCAGTGGGAAGAAATATGGGGAAGAAAGAAACTTCACGGTCATGGACCGAGACTGAAGAAGCAAGGGGTTACAGGCGGTAGATGAGAAAGGGAATCACTGAACTCAATTACCATAAAGCTGTATATAGAACAACAGGGGCTGAATGGGACAGGGACATTGCAGGTGCTACTGTATATGTATGCAAAAAAGAAAGAGAAGAAGAAAAAAAAAAAAGAACAGGTCGAAAGGGAGTAGAGAAGAGGTGGGGGGGGGGGAGTAGATGGAGAAAGGGAAGAAGGTGGGTCGTCGGGGGGGGGGGGGAGAGGGGGGTGGACAGGTACTTAGCGTGAGTAGATTCGTTTAATGCACAGAATCGACTCAGGGCAATAAATGCGAGTTTTCAAAATTGGGTGGGGGGGGGGGGCGGTGGGGTGGAGAAAATGATTTACCCAAGGGTCCCAGAGTCTATCAAATTTCTCGACCTTGTCAGTCAAGACAGCGTCAAATTTGGCGTGGATCATCGCATTGGTGATTCGGTTTTACTTTAGGTAAGGGTAAGTGTGGGGTTTTCCAAGCTTTTGCTATGGTTTGTTTGGCTGTTGTAGTGACCTGCAAGAATAGTTTGTGTCGAAATTTAGAGACATTGTCTGGCTTCAGATTTAAGAGTCAGAGATGGGTCTGGGGAGATGGACACATCCATAAGCGTGGAGAGAATATGGAATATTGCCTGACAAAACTTTTGTACTTTAGGGCATGACCACCAGATGTGCATGTGCGTACCTGCATCCGGGCAGCCACGAAAGCATTCTGAAGGATATGATGGTAAGCATTTCGCAATGCGTGCTGGTACTAGGTACCAGCGCATTATCACTTTATAATTAGTTTCTGAAGACACTATATTTTGTGAAGCTGGCTTCGTCGTCTGCCAGATTTTGGACCAGTCATCGAGGTCTAGCGAGATCCCTAAATCATGTTCCCATTTAGCAGGATGCATTGGGCCAGGAAGTGTTTGATTTGCAGGTAGTGAAAAATTTCAGAGCTTGGAATACCATATGAGTCACAAAGGGTTCGAAAGGGTTTAAACGTATTGAGTAATATAAGGGAATGCACCCTAATAATGCCAGCTGTCAGCCATCTGTGGAATGAGGCTGGGGATTCCCAAGCTGGGGGAAAGGACAGGTTATACAGATACGATAGTAAAGAGTTATGGGGCGATTGGAGCTTATATTTAAACTTCAAGGTGTCCCAAAGACGTAGGGAGTGGCGTGGGATAGGGTTCTTAACTGATCGGCGGTCAGGTAGCATTGGCAATAAAGAGAGGATCACATTCAACTGCTTCAAGGGTCACCCAAAGGGGGATTTCCTGGGTAGCATGCCATTGGGGGAAGGGGGGTCTCTGTCAGTGTCAGCTGTGGGGAAAGGTGTGAGGGAAGGGGGTTCTCCGTCAGTGTCAGGCAGCTGTGGGGGAAGGGGGGTCTCTGGCTCAGTGCACTCATAAAAGGGACTGACAGAGTCAGACAGCCAGACACAGTAATATTTTAGGAAAGTTGTTGCTTGCTTGTTGCGGCTTAGTTTACAAGTGCTTTTTTTTTTTTTAACACTGACAGTTTGGCAACTTACGTCATCCATCTCCGTCACGTACGTGGTAGTATAATGGCAGAAGGCGAAAAAGAGCAAGAGATAATAAAATGCACCAGCGTTTTAAAAGCAAACATCTGGGCACATTTTGGATTTTGCGAACAAACAGGGAAGCGCGAGTTGGACAAGACTCACGCTGTGTGTAAAGCCTGTCACACAAAAATTAAATACCTAGGGAATACTACGAACTTGAGAAACCATGTCAACTTTCCCGCCCAACTCTGAAAAAGGGAAGAAACTAACCAAAGCTGTATCAGCTTTCATCGCCAAGGACCTACAGTCTTACTCTGTTGTGGACAACCCTGGGTTTCGCTACCTTTTGAAGTCGATAGAGCCACGTTATAAGATCCCGTCATGCAGTCACTTTACAGAAAACGTTAAACCTGCACTCTACCAGGAAACCAAAGCTCAGGTAATTGCATCAATGAACCAAGCCAGTCGAGTCGCAATAACGTGCAATTCATGGACTTCAGTCACAACAGAGTCCTATGTTACAATAACAGCACATTACGTTACTAAGGACTGGCAGGTCTTGTCACATGTGTTGCAAACGAGAGCCATTTATGAGCCTCACACGGGTGCTCATCTGGCAGAGCTACGGTCTCGTGTCGTGGAAGAATCCGATAAATGTCCGATAAATCTGTAGTGCTTGTGACCGACAACGCGGCGAACATGATAGTTGCAGCTCAAGTTGGTAAATTTCCTCATGTTAAATGTTTCGCCCATACACTCAATCTTGCATGTCAGCGGGGCACCAAAAGGGGTCACGCTCTCCAGGCTTTTCGGCAGAGTGCGACGAATATCCACATTCTTTCACCACAGCACTAGAGCAAGCCACTGTCTAAAAGAGAAACAGAAATGTCTGGGCCTGAAGAATCATAAGCTAATAACTGATGTGCCAACAAGATGGAACAGCGCATATGACATGGTTGAGAGGTTCTTAGAACAACCTGCAGTTTGTGCAACCTTGCTGTCTCCAGAAGTCAGAAAAGGAGAGGCTGATCTCTGCACTCTCAATGAAACAGATGTGTCAAATGCAGAGGACGCTGTGAGTGCATTAAAGCCAATGAAGGATGCAACCTTGCTGATGTCAGAAGAGGCCAACCCAACAGTGTCTCTCATTGCCTGCATTGCCTCTAAATGCACAACTGCTCCAGAGCATGAAAGACACCATGGGGGACACACCCATGACCCATGAGATCAAGAATGCCATCAAAACAGATCTTTTGAAGAGGTACAGCACTGAGGCAGAGAAGAAGATTCTTCATATAGCCTCTGCACTGGATCCTCACTTTAAGGGATTGCCTTTTATTTTCACAGAGGAGGAGAGATTGGAGATATACACAGGAGTGACTGAAGAAGCTGCATCTTTGGAGGTAATTAGAATTTCATCATGTTTCCTCCCTGACAGCTAGTAGCTCAGCTACATTGTGTTGTGTAACCCCTGCTTCACTGATGCGGTGTGGGAACTGTATGGATTACTGTGCGGTTTCCACACCCCATCAGAATGAATCACACTCTTAGGCAGTTCAGTGTGTGCTCTTCTTATACTATTACCTTTTGTTCGAACACAGACTACATCTAATAGAAGGACAAATGTGGGTGAAGTGCCTAGGGAAAAAAGTAACTCTGGAACAAGGAACACCCATTGAGAACAGCCATTCTCCTCCCAAAAGAAAGGCCACATCGCTGCTCATGACTTTGCTTAGACAGTCTTTCACTGATGCTGAGGGTGCAATAGAACCTAAGACCCCCTATGCCAAGGCAGAAGAGGAAATGGAAATATATTTATATATCTGCCTCTCACTGTGGACCCTTTGAAATGGTAGCATGAGTTTATATTTTCCTTCCTCTCTCAGCTGTCAAAGCAATACTTGTGTATCCCAGGTACAAGTGTAGAGTTTTCTCTACTGCAGGAGATGTGATAACTGCAAAAAGAAGCACCCTCAAACCAGAGCATGTGGATCAACTAGTGTTCTTACAGAAAAACCTACATGTTCCCAAATGCTAACCACTGCAGTAATTACTAATTCATGTTTTTAATGAATTAGTAATAACTAATTCAGTCTGCCAGTCACACCAGTGTTGTTTTATAGCTTTATAGCACTGAGATGATTTGTTTTTGTAGATTGCCGAATGTCCAATCCATATTCCGTTGTTTCGCACTAAAAGTGTCTAGGGGTTCATTTAACCCTCAACCAAATAAATATTAAAGTGCATTTCCTTCTAGACAACTGACACCAAGCCACGGTGCCACCATTATAGGAAGGAAAATAATCAAGAGAAATAAATCGTAGATTGAAGCTTAAAACCTAGAGTAAATCTTATCTTATTGGATCACAAATAATACACCAATTTTCTCTTTCAATATCTCTTATTGTAATTTTCCACAAAATAATAATACACATACACAGAAAAACAAAACAACAAAGTATCAACACAAAATGTTGCAATGAAATTATTGATCATGGCATTTTACCTACAAGCAAACTAACAAAACAAAACAAAAAAAAAACAAAAAAAAGGGGGAAAAGGGGGGGGGAGGGGGGAGAGGGAGAAAGGGACGGGGAGAGAAATAGGAAAGGGGGAACCTTCCATCCAACTTGGTTTAACAGTCAACCAATGTGGTTTCCATACATATATATATATATGTGTGTGCTCATTATCTTCGATCTATCGTCACTAAACATCAATCTTATAATAAAGAAGAGACCTGTTCCCCATAGCAGATTCACGTTTTACCTCATGATCAATAAATTCATTACTGCTAACCAAACACACGTACCATATCTAATCCATTGTTACCATACATCTTAGATTATTTAACCATGGATACCATCTAGCTACAAATATTTTCTTCTTCATCGAACTTATAGTAACCATAATTTTTTCCATCTCACATTGCTGATTAAGTAATATAACAATATCAGATGGAGATGGCATCTCCTGAGATTTCCATCTTCTTGTGATTAAAAGTTTTGCCGCTAATAAAAGATGTAAAATCACTACTCGGTACTTTATAGGTATCTCATGGACATTTAGATGCAAGATCGCCATCTCAGGACTTGGAATTATGTTTTTTTTTCCACAACTTCTGAGATCATAGAGAATATTTTGTTCCAAAATGCTCTAATCGATTTACACTCCCAAAGTATATGGAATAGCGTTCCTTGTTCACCACAATCTCTCCAACATAATGCTGGAGCTAAGGGGTAAAATTTGGACAGTTTAGGAGGAGTTAAATACCAAAAATTTAAAATGTTTTGATATAATTCCCAATGATTAGTGCATTTTGAGAAAGCATATGTGGCAGCAAAAGCTTTTAACCAATTAGTTTCCGGGGAAGATTTCCCCAATAATCTTTCCCATTTAAGAACAGTAGTGGCTTTAGAATAGGTGTTATGCTTGTTCAATATATCGTAGATAACTGAGATAGCGTTGGCAGTAGCCAGGGGTGCTTGATACAACTTGTATATAGAAATTGGTAATTTAACATATAAAGGAAGGCTATTTTTCCGTAGGAAGGAAAATATTTGATAATAGCTCAAAAAAGCTGACAGTGGTATTCTATACTGATGGACAAAATATTCAAAGGGAAAAATTCCTATTTCATTATACAGATCTTTCAAGCTATTAACACCCTTTCTCAGCCACAGTTTTATATCAACATTTGGGATGAAGTACGTGAGGACTGAGAGGGGAGTAGGGAATTCGCATGTCATCCCATATTCAAGAGAGGGGCGAAATACTTCTGCCCACTTGTATTGGCAGTTTGTACTGTAATAGATTGGATATTGGGCTTAACAGCTCCAATCATTACAGCGATCATTGTGGTCCTGAGATTTTCCTGATTACAATCATCCGCCTATAATCCAACCCACAATTTATGCTGCACAGGAGTCCACCAATATTTCAATTGATCTAATACAGATGCTTTATAATATGCAGAAACCCAAGGAACTCCCATCCCGCCATGCCTCCTATGTCTCCTTATAATGACAGACGAGCATCGGGGTGGTTTTCCTTCCCATATAATTTGATTGAAGTACTTTTGAACAGAGACACAATATTGGGGTGGTAAGGGAATTGCCAACGTATGAAACAAATAGAGTATTTTAGGAAGTATAATCATTTTTAACATAGCCACTCTACCTGCTACAGTCAGATCTTGAACCTTCAGTTCTCCAATTTGTCGCGACAAATTGTCCAAAAAGGGTTTATAATTATAATCATAAAGTTGGGAAATAGATGAAGTTAAATTAATCCCCAAAAATGGTATGTACGAAGACCATGTAAGAGAGAATTTTTCGATTATATGTTTCTGTACTGACGTGGGAACATTAACACCCATAATCTGTGATTTTGTAATATTTAATTTATAATATAATACTGCACTAAAATCGTTTATCATTTTCTCTACTTCTATTAAAGATGACAGTGGATTTGTAATGATTAACATGGCATCATCCGCAAATAGGCTAATCTTATGTTCAACTTCAGCAACTTTCTTCCCTGTTATCTTCGCGTTGCTCCTAATACTCTGAGCAAAAGGCTCCATAAGCAACGCAAAGACAACTGGTGACAGCGGACATCCCTGCCTAGTCCCATTGGTTATCCCAACCAATTTGGATAGTATTCCCGATGTGAGTACATTTGCTGTTGGACTAGAATAAAGAGCCATTATATTTTCTTTTAACCAACCCACAATCCCAAATTTATGCAGCACCGCCTCAAAATATCCCGAATGGATCCTGTCAAACGCCTTCTCCGCATCCAAAGAAAGTAGCAGGGAAGGCGTCTGACAGGATCCCATCCGAGTCAACAGATTCAAAAGTCTTCTCGTGCCATCAGGAGCCTGCCGTCCTGGCACAATCCCACCTGGTCTGCATGTACCAACTAGGGTAAAAACTTCTGCAATCTACTTGCCAAGAGCTTGGCAAAGATTTTAATATCCACATTTAATAAGGCGATTGGCCTAGAAGATGAAAGGTCCTCAGTATCCTTTTTTTGCTTGGAGATTGTGACAATTAATCCCTTCAACATTTCCGATGGAAATGTACGAGTGGAGGCTGCTAATTCAAATACTGCTTTTAAGTGGGGAGCTACTTCTGTAGATAAACTTTTATAGAATGCATTGGGAAACCCGTCCTCCCCGATGATTTCTGATTATGGAGTTTGATGATAACTGAGCTAATTTCCTGAATTGAGAATGGTTGAGATATTGAGCTCAATTGAATCTTTGTAAGCTTAAGTAACAAAAAGTGTCAAATAGTTTGAAATAATCTCTGTAGTAGGTTGGGGAATAGTTGTATCCTTTTGAAGATCATATAATGACTGATAATAATCTGCAAAAGCGTTGGCAATATCTCTAGGGTTTGTTAACCTCTTATGTGAGTGAGGGTGTAGAAGTGCTTCTATTTTATTACCAAGTTGTTTAGCCTTCACTTTTTTAGCTAACCAGCTCCCCACCCTATTGCCCAGACCATATTCTTTACCTTTAAGGACCTTCAGATGATATTCCTGTTTATTTAACAAAAGTAGCCTTAGTTCTTGTCTAAGTTCCAGTATAGTCTGTGTACATTGTGGAGTCTGATTTTCTTTATTTGTTTTTTCCCCGAAAGCTATGCTATCGAGGATATCTCCCATCTTTTTTTCCCTCTGGCGATTAATATATGATGACATTTTAATTAAAATGCCCCTCATATATGCTTTATACACATTCCATAATACAAATTTATTAACTTCTGAGTTGTCATTATATTTGAAGTATTCCCTATGCTCATAAATCATTTTTTGCCACAGATCGATATTCTGAAGTAATGATGTGTTCAATCTCCATCGTGGGGATGGAGTTTTAGACAATTTATCATCCACCGTCAAAATAATCGGTGCATGGTCAGACCATCCAGCCGTACCAATTTCAGCTCTTTGAATATTTTGTAGCATCCTCTTCTCTGTAAGAAAAAAGTCTATTCGAGAATAAACAGAGTGAACAGGAAAGAGAAAAGTATAATCTCTTTCAGCTCCATGTATGGAGCGCCAAATATCAAATAGTTCATATTTTGCCATTAGAGGGAGTATAGATTGCGTGGTTCTTCTAGTGGGGTTTGAAGTATCCAAATTTATATCTAAGATTATATTAAAATCCCCTCCAATCATTAAAGCACATTTCCTTTCCTCCATGGTTTTTCTTAATAGAGGTGATAAGAATCTACGTTGGCCTGTATTTGGAGCATAAAGATTTAACATTGTAAAAACGGAGTTATTGAGTTTGCATATTAATATTAAATATCGTCCCAAGGGATCTTGTGTAGTACAGATGTGTTCAAATTTAACTGAATCCCGAATCGCAATCAGAACTCCACACGTCTTTTTTGGACCATTAGCCATAAATATGTGTGGAAAATGTTCAAACTGAAAAAGTGGACATCTAGAGGCAGCAAAATGTGTCTCCTGGGCAAAAATTACATCAGCTTGGTGCGATTTAGCTTCCTTCAATAGCGCTGCTCTTTTATAAGGGCTGTTAAGGCCTTTAGTATTTATAGAAACAATAGTCAATGGCATTAGATATATAAAACCTTTGCTCTTTTGCCGCTAGGGTCTCTTACTTTCAACTTTTTTTGTACCCAAATTTGCTTTATACAGCTATCTGTATTCTTATCAAACCATTTCTCCAAGTATACCCCTAGGATCCTTATAATTTGTCCTTCTGGAAAGGAAGGAGAGGGTAATAGGATAAGCGAGGGGAAAAAGAAAGGGAAAAAAAGCAAAAACTAAAAAAAAAAAACGAAAAAAACAGAATATACACAGTACATAATAATAAAAAAGAAACACCTGAACCATTGCAGGCAAATGGGCAGTTATTACTGCTTACAACGGGGGTGTAATTTAACGGTGTTTTATAACACCAACCTACTCTCCCTAAAGGAGAGATAAATATACTCGGAGTAGTGCTCAGCCCAGTCCCCCCCATACCTCCCCGTGCGGCCTTGCAATATAAATTCTAAATAAATTCCCAATTTATTTCAATAGGTTCTTGATTCCCCTCCACCCCCCTCCCCGTTCTGCCCCCTACTCTGTTCCCCACTGATCAAATTAACATGGGGGGTGTTATGGGGGGAGGGATGGAGGCGAAACACAGAGCCACAGATCCTCTCCCACTGCATCTCCATAATTTCCTCAATCAAATATCAGAAGTGATTAATTGCAAGTTTTTAAGGAGTTGTACCCCTTATCCACACTATAAACAGGGAATATTTTTCTCTTCCAAGTAATTAACAATTTTGTAGGAAATCCCCACCTATAAATAACATTATGAGATTGCAATATCTTGGTAAGAGGGGCCAATTTCTTCCTGTTCATTGCTGTCTGTTGCGAAATATAAGAATATAAAGATATCCCTTTAAATTGTTCTGGATGTACTGGATTTTTCCTTGCCGCTATCATTACCCTCTCTTTTACATGATAAAAATGCACTCGTATAAGAATATCTCTTGGAACTGCATGAGACAGAAACTTTGGTTTGGGGATACGATGTGCTCTATCTACACATAATTCAACATCACTCAGCGCATGGGATGAGGGATTTCATATATTGTTGCACAAAACCTGTCAGATCGCTATGGAGAACCGATTCAGAGACTCCTCTAAATTTAATATTGTTTCTCCTTGCTCGATCCTCCAAATCCGCTAATTTATTCTGGAGGTGCTGAATCTCTGTTTCGTGATCTGCATATGCATCCACAAGTTCATTATGCAAAAAACATATAGATCAGACATTTTTGTTTCTAGATGTACAATCTTATCGCTATGCAATTGTGTAGTTTTACTCAAAGGTGTTATCATGTCAGAAATATCAGAAAACGTTTTTCTCAAAGACAATAGCATTTTTTTTCATGGTAGTCTCAGATATTGCTTGGTCAGAAGTAGGAAACCCCTCAATCAGACCTTCCTTAGTTACTCCTAATGATGGTGAAGATCGATCGTTTTGGGTATTGTCTAAATTGAGTGTTGTAGCTTCAGGTTGATCCTCCCCATAGTTGCCTTTGGCTCCTGTATTAAGCAAAGGGTCAGAGGGCTCAGATATAACATCCCAAGGGATAGGAGGGTTGGAAGAGTTGACAGGGAGTGAAGTTGAATTTTCCCTAAGATCCAGCAGTTGCTCCGCTGGGCACTTAGTTGATTGGTTCAAAAGATGGCCATCATTTCTTTCCCATCTGTAATCATGGTCCCAGAGGTCCTGGGTTCCTCTCCTCTCATTACCCCCAATAATGGCCCAGAGGGAGCTATTGTAGTCAATGGAAAGAAATCGGTTAGTCGCTGGGGGGGTTTTTGCTTTTTGCGATGTCTAGGCATCTCTTTATCTTCTGATGATTGCCTTGATGTTTTTCCAAATTTCTCAGAGGAGACTGGTTGGTCAGAAACTGGAGCAGAGTCAGAGATAGGAGTCAGTGTGGGTATAGAAACAATGTCAGAGTTTGAGACACTAGGGTTAATAATGTTAGTGGCAGAGATAGCAAATGCGAGAGGGGTGAGAGGGGGGCCAGAGGTATGGGTAGTATGTATGGGTAGGATGTGGGAGGCAGAATAATTCGTAGCTTGCAATCTTGTAAGCATTATCCTTTTGGCCTTCCCCTTTTTAACCTTTCACTTATTTTCACTCCCCTTTTTTTTTTTTTTTTTACACCCCTTTTTCCTCGATTCTCAGCTCTCAGTTTCTTATTTCTCTCATATCCTGCTTAATTGCCTTAACACCGGTTAGTCCCAAAACTCTCCAAGAGATAGTCACTATAAAAAGGTATTCTCAATCAAACCTTGGTACATCAGTAAGATTTTGCATTGGTACCCCCAAACCAGCAAGGTATTTAAACTTAGCAATAAAAAAAAATGTAGTTGATACAGTTACTGATTGAGGATTGATACTAAAGTTGATTTCCCAAAGGGGGGGGGGAGATGATAAGTCTGAACAAAATCTGGCAGTGAGAGAGGCTATATGAGCTATATAAGCTATATGAACTATGTACTATATTCTATATGTATATGTACATGTACTGTTTGAAATACCATCTCTCACCCTCACATAGCATCTGTCAGGCTTCTACGCTGCTGCTACTGTTGGATCCATCCGAGCAGGTCAAAGAGGGTCCCACAAACTGCATACTGCATACCACTCCGGCTCAGCCAAACAAACACAGCAGAAACAAGGTAGAGCGGTGGAGTGCACTTATCTTCATTTATCTCCTTCCTCTGCTCCCCTCGTCTGCCGGGTGTCCAACGTTCACTAGCCGATCACTAGTCGGTCGGCAGCCGCACCGCACAGTACCGTACAGCAGCAAGTAAAAGACACAGCGAGTGCAACAGAAGGTACACCAAGAGGTGCACCTGGAGCCGAAGGAAAACCCGCTGCAAGGAACCTGTGCAAGGAACCCGTGCAGGATGGACGGTGGATGGATGGATGGTGGAAGATCAAGGTCCGGGAGTCCTGGGAGAAAGGATTAGCTTGCTTGCAGGGTAGAGAGCAGAGATGAAGACCAGAGACGGGAGCTGAGAGCCAGGTAGTTAGAAATCACTGACCGAAGGTATGCGGCATGAGCATGGATCAGACTGCTGCGGCTGCACGCCCTATGCTGCTCACTCCGCACTGGGAGCTCGATCTATCCATCAGTGCACCTGCAACTCATCAAGGTAAGCCGCTGCTGCTGCAGCTAATCATTGCCGCCCAGGGAGATATTCGTGGAGGTGGACGGAGCTCACTGCTCACACGACCATCTTCAGCTGGCCACACACACCCTCTTCCCCCCTTTGAAATGGTAGCATGAGTTTATATTTTCCTTCCTCTCTCAGCTGTCAAAGCAATACTTGTGTATCCCAGGTACAAGTGTAGAGATTTCTCTACTGCAGGAGATGTGATAACTGCAAAAAGAAGCACCCTCAAACCAGAGCATGTGGATCAACTAGTGTTCTTACAGAAAAACCTACATGTTCCCAAATGCTAACCACTGCAGTAATTACGAATTTATGTTTTTAATGAACTAGTAATTCATTAAAAACTTTTTAATTCAGTCTGCCAGTCACACCAGTGTTGTTTTATAGCTTTATAGCACTGAGATGATTTGTTTTTGTAGATTGTCGAATGTCCAATCCATATTCCATTGTTTCACACTAAAAGTGTCTAGGGGTTCATTTAACCCTCAACCAAATAAATATTAAAGTGTATTTCCTTCTAGACAACTGACACCAAGCCACAGTGCCACCATTATAGGAAGGAAAATAATCGAGAGAAATAAATCGTAGATTGAAGCTTAAAACCGCGAGTAAATCTTATCTTATTGGATCACAAATAATACACCAATTTTCTTAATGCAGCTCTAGCATCAACTCAACACACAGTATGTGTGTTGAGTTGATGCTAGAGCTGCGTTACAGGCTCTTGAGTTGTCACGACACACACACACTGGGTTTAGTTGACTGGCAGTGGCAGGGGCAAACATAATCATCATCACAGTGAACCTGGAACATTTTATAGCTTTCCTGGCACTGGAGATGGAGAATTGCTTGTTTTCAAAGATGGTCCATTTTGAATGTTCATTCACACACCAAGTGTCTGTAGCCAAGTGTAGGGGTTCCCTCAACCAAACAAAAACTAAAAGGTAAAAGTGTATCTAGACAACTAAAGGCAAGCCAGCCACGGAATAGGAAGGAACATCCTTGAAAGAATAAATCATACATTGAAGCTTAAAACCTTGATTAAATCTTTACTGGATCACAAATATACACACAAAACTGACCTAACCAGTGCCAAACCTTTTTTCCTGATTCTGATTCAGACAATCGTGTTGTGTGTAGATTTGTGATCCCATAAAGATTTACTCGAGGTTTAAGCTTCAGTTGATGATTTACTCTGTCAAGGGTTTTCCTTTCTCTAATGGTGGCTTGGCTTCAGTTGGGTTTAATCGTGGTAGACTGCAGGACAGGTAACGTTTTCTGTAAAGTGACAACTCGAGAGCTTATATATTTATAACTCCCCTCTAGCAGCCATCAACTCACTTGAGTTGACTGGCAGTGGCAGGGGCAAACAAACATCACAGTGAACCTGCAAGTTCTGCAGCAGTGCACTATGTTCCAAGTTCACCTTGATATTTGCTACTAGTCAGGAAGTGCTCTGTTTTGTAGAGGACAGTTTATGGCACACCTGTAGAAATTTACCTTCACTTTTTATATTAATATTTTCTTTTATGAAGAAGTAAACTGCACTACTACAGTTTGATGCCATACTATTTTACTGTTACTTCTAGTAAATAGTGTAATCTGTCTCTGCGATGCTATTTTCAGACTTTCCTATATGTATGCAGTGCAAGTGCACTATGCAGGGCTTGCAGGCCATGCCAGGGTCCAGGGAAGTGTCCTTTTAGAGCAAATGAAAATAAAAATGATTCTTTAATTTGTGACTTGATTGTTTTTTTTTTTTTTAAAAAAGTTTTGAAAACCATTGGGCAGTGGGCTGGGCATGGGCGTTGGGCAGTAATTGTGATACATCGCGGAATCAAATAAAATCGTTGCCTTGATAATTGTAATCGAATCATGAGACCAGTGAAGATGCGCAGCCCTAATGGCTGGGGTCTTCAAGTCCTGATGGCGGCACCACAGTGCCCCTCCTTTGGGGGGGGGGCATTGCTTTTAGGCAAGACAAACTTGAGGTACTAGTTTTAGTGTACTCAAGGCTTGTGCCATGCTATAAAGCTTATCACACACAGCACTGTTTATCCCAAAGTAATAGAACATGTCCTTGTCTGTAAGCAAGCACCCACAGTGACTCACACACCCAGTTGCTGCTACTCTTGAGTCTCCTCCAGCCTATGACATAGGCTAATAATAATAATGATAAGGAAATCTACAAGATTAGGCAGAAAGAGGCCAAGCAAGTTATAAGAACTTCTAAAGTGCAGGCAGAAGAAAAACTAGCTCAGTCTATGAAAAAGGGGGATAAGACATTCTTCAGATATATAAATGAAAAAAGGAAATTAAAACAAGGAATAACTAAATTAAAAACAAAGGACGGAAGGTATGTAGAAGAGAATAAAGGGCTAGCTAGAAAAAGAAGGAGAAGGACCTCTACTTGAAAGGATGACTAATGAATCGTTTGATACATGTGTCTTTACAGAGGAAGACGTTCTAAGATTGCTGTCTAAAGTGAAGACAAATAAGTCACAGGGTCCTGATGAGATACACCCAAAATTATTAAAAGAGCTTAGTGGTGAGCTGGCAAAACCATTAACAGATTTATTTAACCAATCATTAGTAACAGGAGTCGTCCTGGAAGATTGGAAATTGGCAAATGTCGTGCCCATTCACAAGAAAGGTAGTAGGGAGGAATCGAGCAACTATAGACCAGTGAGTCTGACATCAATAGTAGGAAAATTAATGGAAACCCTATTAAAGGATAGGATTGTGGAACATCTTAAATCCCATGGATTGCAAGATGAAAAACAACATGGGTTTACTTCAGGGAGATCATGTCAAACAAATCTTATAGATTTTTTTGACTGGGTGACTAAAATAATAGACGGTGGAGGTGCAGTAGACATTGCATATCTAGATTTTAGTAAGGCTTTTGACACTGTCCCACATAGAAGACTTATCAATAAACTGCAGTCATTGAGCATGGACTCCCATATTGTTGAGTGGATTAGGCAGTGGCTGAGTGACAGACAACAGAGGGTTGTAGTCAATGGAGAACATTCAGAACAAGGTCATGTTACCAGTGGGGTACCTCAGGGATCTGTACTGGGACCAATTTTGTTTAATATCTTCATAAGTGATATTGCAAAAGGCCTCGATGCTAAGGTTTGTCTTTCTGCTGATGACACAAAGATATGTAACAGGGTTGATGTTCCTGGAGGGAAACGCCAAATGGAAAAGGATTTAGGAAAACTAGAAGAATGGTCAAAACTCTGGCAACTGAAATTTAATGTGGATAAGTGCAAGATAATGCACCTGGGGCGTAAAAACCCAAGGGCAGAATATAGAATATTTGACACAGTCCTGACCTCAGTATCTGAGGAAAGGGATTTAGGAGTAATTATTTCAGAAAACTTAAAGGTGGGAAGACAATGTAATAGAGCAGCACGAAATGCCAGCAGAATGCTTGGATGTATAGGGAGAGGTATAAGCAGTAGAAAGAGAGAAGTGCTTATGCCGCTGTACAGAACACTGGTGAGACCTCACTTGGAGTATTGTGCGCAGTACTGGAGGCCATATCTCCAGAAGGATATAGATACTCTAAAGAGAGTTCAGAGAAGAGCTACTAAATTAGTACATGGATTGCAGGAAAAAACTTACCAGGAAAGGTTAAAGGACCTTAACATGTATAGCTTGGAAGAAAGAAGAGACAGAGAGGATATGATAGAAACTTTTAAATACATAAAGGGAATCAACTCGGTAAAGGAGGAGAGCATATTTAAAAGAAGAAAAACTACCACAAGAGGACACAGTTTTAAATTAGAGGGGCAAAGGTTTAAAAGTAATATGAGGAAGTATTACTTTACTGAGAGAGTAGTGGATGCATGGAATAACCTTCCTGCAGAAGTGGTAGCTGCAAATACAGTGAAGGAGTTTAAGCATGCATGGGATAGGCATAAGGCTATCCTTCATATAAGATAGGGCCAGGGACTATTCATAGGATTCAGATATATTGGGCAGACTAGATGGGCCAAATGGTTCTTATCTGCCGACACATTCTATGTTTCTATGACAGAGGTTTGAGCGCTGGAAGCACTTTAAGAAATCACACCATTTGTGCTTGTACTGCCCATGCGTAGTGTGTTACGTGCATGACCGCATCCAATCGCTTCATGACACACCCCTCTTTGTGCCACGCGTTAAATGGTGACTATTCGCAGGAGTGCGGACAATTCTTTGCCACAGACACACCACTGGAGGCGCTGCCTGATCTGGAGTCTTCCGAGGAGATGAATACGCAGGGGGGCTTAAGCGCCAAGGAGAAAACCTGCATGCCAAACAACATGGGGTGAGAGCAGATTAAGCAAGCAAGGTGCGCTTTCCCACAGCTGATACACCTACTGTTTCAGGTGAACAACAGAGTGAGAGCAATATGTTTAAACAAACAAGGTGTGCTTTGACATAGCTGATACACCTACTGTTTTGCACAGGGAGAGAACAAAAATATGTTTAAACAAACAAGGTGTGCTTTGACATAGAGAATACACCTACTGTCTCTTGTAGAGACCCAACATGGCACACGGTAGCGGTTATACTTAAAGGGAACAGTGCATAAAAATATTTTTACAAATATTTTTAAAGTGGATTTACCTGTCCCACTGCAGGATTCTGTCTTGTAACAAGAACCCAATCTTCAGCCATCACGGTGAGTTTCTGTCACTTGCCGACCTTCAAGGACTGGGTCCCCTTGTTTTGAGGGGCCATTCCCTTGGACCTGTAGAGCACCCTGCCAGAGCACCTTTGGGGTTTGGTTTTACCAATGCTCCAGACCCCAGGGTCCAGTGCCTAAAAAAGGACAACATGACAGGCAGAACCTCGTATCTCTTTTCCTGAGGCTCGAGTACCATCCTCTGACTTTTTTGGATGGATCTGATTGCCAATTCCCTTCGATTCAGAGATCGTTTGATTGGGGTTTGTAGCATAATCTTCTTTCTTCTTCTTTGAAAAAAAACATAAAAACCTTTAAGATGCTGGCAAAACAAAAACGGATGTACTTCCTGTATGGGGGGGGGGTTATATGGGGGGGGGGGATTCCTGTCTGATTGGTTGCCAGAGTCCATTCACCTATAGGTGGCGTATAACCCATGTAGTAATGAACATGGCTGCTGTGTGTCCCGTGATGTGCAATAAAGAAAGAGGAGGCTTTGTATTCATTCATAGAATACAAAGCTGCCTATGAATGGCTGAGAGCCACTCAGACAGACTCTATATTATTCTGGATGGGAGACGGGAAGTCTGTCTCACAGCCGGAAAACAGCACTGTGTAGAGTCTACAGTCTACATACACACAGCTCTTAGAGTCAGGGCAGCACTTTGTGAAGGAAATATTTTGTTCGGGCCAAGCCTAAAGTGGCAGGAAACATGGAAATCAGCTTTAAGTAAATCATAAGGTCAGTATATTATACAAACCTATAAAGCTGAGAAAAAACACAACTGCTTTACATGTTAAAAAATAAGAAATAAATTAAATACTTGTTTTTACCTGCTCATAGTTCAGACGCTGAACTTCAGAAATCTCCTTAGGTTTTGCCTCTAAAATATAATCTCCTAGAAGAAAATGACAACCAAATGAAACAAATTAATCCTAAAGGCATAATAAAATATACATATACAGTAGACATATGCCGGTTTTCGGTAATTCGATATATCGCGGTATTGCATAGCCACGGTATTGTTATTGTGGCATTTTTAAAATACCGAGTTTCTCTGCTCCTGGGTCTGACTTGTGAATTGATACATTTCAGTGAGCTGGATGACTCATTCACTCACACAGCTAACGCCTTTCAGCATTCTCCCACTAACTATAAACAAAAATGTTTACATTGTATCTTTTCCTTCCCTCTGCCAGGGAGAAAGGAAGTTTAACCTCTTAAAGACTGGATCTTTTTCTGCCACTTGTTGCTTGCAAGTTAAAATCAGTTTTTTTTTGCTAGAAAAGTACTTAGAACCCCCAAACATTTTATATATTTTTTTAGCAGAGACCCTACCGAAAAAATGGCGATTGTTGTAATATTTTATGTCACACTGTATTTGCGCAGCAGTCTTTCAAACGCAATTAATAGACTTTAATGAATAAAAAAAAAAAACGTAACAGTAAAGTTATCCCAATTTTTTTTTTTGTTACACAGAGAATCGTGATCTTTATTCCAAGCTAAAAAATCGTGATTCTCCTTTTGGCCAGAATCGTGCAGCTCTAATATATATATATATATATATATATATATATATATATATATATATATATATATATATATATACACACACATGCATAGCAGCCCACATTACATTATTATATAGCCATCAAGCAGTGTCTGGCCTACCTGGTGATGACTGGTCCTAGCGCTCTGATCCGATGGCCTGGTCTTTAAAGGGGCAAATCCTTGCGATCCAGAAGTGGTTAAACCTGCAGGAGGACCTGTGTTTTTGTCTATTAATGACTTTACTATTGCTTTAGGCCTGGTTCACATGTATGCGGGTTGGGGGCCCACATTTGCACAGGCATAGCAGCCCATTGATGTGGATGGGCTTGAGCTGCTATGCCTGCGTTTTCAGCTGAAAAAAGGTGCATGCAGAATTTAAAAAAATGCAGTGGCCATGAAATCCATCCTTCTTTTGCACCATGCGACTTACCTGCCGTTGCTGCACACGCAAATTGTTTTTAAATGCAGTGCCCACGTATACAAAAAATGCAGAAAGCTTGCCAGAGCAGGAACTGCAGGTTAGTCGCATGGTGCAAAAGCAGGATGGATTTCAAGGCCACTGAATTTTAAAAAAATGCTGCATGCACCTTTTTTCTGCGGAAAATGAGGGCATAGCAGCCCGTTCAAATCAATGGGCTGCTATGCCTGTGCAAATGTGGGCCGCCAACCCGCATACATGTGAACCACCAACCCGCATACATGTGAACCGCCAACCCGCATACATGTGAACCAGGCCTAAAGCAATAGTAAAGTAATTTATAAACAACACCTCCTTCAGGTTTAACCACTTCTTGACCACAAGGATTTGCCCTCTTAATGACCAGGCCATCGGATCGGAGCCATGTGCCAGGACCAGTTATCACCAGTTAGGCCAGACACTGCTTGATGACCTATTTTAGGCCTGGTTCACAGAGTCTGTACTGACTGACTATATAATAATGTGCATAAGTGAACCAAAGCCCCTAAATTCAGCAATGAAATTGAAGTGAGGTGGAAATTTAATAATTTAAATTTAATAATAGAATACCGTGATAATACCGTATACCGTGGCAAAACCTTAATCAATTAATCGCAGCATGAAAATCTGATACCGTCACAAGCCTAATATACAGTAATTGTTTTGTTTTCTGGGTAAAATGAAAAAATGACTGGATGGTGAAGCATAAAGTCATGATGACTGTAATGAAGGCTTTTAAGTTTTTTTGTGAAACCGTAATCAATAGTTTTGGCAGTAACTAAATGTATGGCAGACCTTGATTTATCAATTTAGCAATGACATTTTCAGCCTTTTCACATTTCAAAACGCAAGAAAATGAAATGTAAGTAAGCTCCAGCATTCAACTGTCCAGGTCTTACCTTGCCCTCCTGTTTGGCAATCATCTTGGACATCTGCAGACTGCTGCCTCTTATAAACTCTGATTGCATCATCACTTGCCTGCTGCCTGGGTGTCGCACAGTGATGATGCTGCACACCTGACCTGATGGGTTGCAGTCCTTGCCCTTGCGTTTGTGCTCAAAGGTGAATCTCTGCTAGCAGTCTTGTGTTTTCCGTGTTTCTCCGTGTATGACCAGGCTTGGCTGACTACTCTTCTGGCTCTCCACCCCGCATCGGCAGACGACTCGCATCGGTCGACTACCCGCTTCTGGACCTGACCCCGGCTTGGGCGACTACCTGCTTCTGAACTTGACCTGGATTGTTCCTGCTCTCAGTTCCTCAGTCTTGATGTGCGTTTATTGTTGCTCCAATAAATTGCTTTATTTTACCTGCATCTCCATGTGGTTTGGTTTCCTGGCACCCCTGACAACAACTAAGGCTACATACACATGGACCGAATATCAGCCAATCTCAGTCAGTTCAACAGGAACTGGCCGATATTATATCAATGTGTACAGCTATCTTTCCGACAGAAGCTGGTCTAGTGACCAGCTTTGTTGAAGGGACATGATAGAAAACCAGCATCTGATCAGCGCTCGCAGCCAGCAATGGCTGCAAGCAGTGATTAGTGTGTTCTGGCAGATGGGCAGTCCCCCTGTCAGAACACAAAAGTTACAGTGGGGGAGATCACCGCACTAACATTGCGTGTGTTAGAATGGCGATCTGGCAGGGTTTTTCGTTCATCCTGCTGGGTTGAGCAAAAAAAAACAGGCTTACTATTCTAGACCTAATGAGAGAGACTGAGGTCAATCAGGAGGAATAGATAGATACTGTATATTTGTGATAAACCGAACACAGAAAAATCTGCACATGCCAATTTCATATACATTTAAACTTGTTTATCTAGGGATTTCCCAAATAAGTGTTCACCATCAAAAGGTTTGTGTAGAAGATGCATTTCACAAGCAGGCTCAGCTTAGCCACAAAATCCTGCTCATAGGCATAGAGATGAAGGACATGCTAGTGAATTGGCAAATTACATTCTCTAGAGTGTCAATACAAACAATAAGGCTAAGGGCATTAGCTGAAATTGTTCTAAGAGAGCAGGGTCATCAAAGAAAGTCCCCAGTCCCAGTTCATGTGCCTTGTCCAATTAGCAATTGCTTGCTGCAGGGCTGGACCTGCAAGGGCAAATGAGGCCTTTAATAGGCAACATACTTAACTGTAAGATGTTCAGAACTGAAATGGCAGGATCCACTACCACAATAGCCCATTTCTTCTTAAGATCTTTTTTTTCCCCATCGGATAAAATTCAACACAAGGTTAGGAGGAATGAATACCCTCTCAGGATTTAGCCAATCCTTAAAGAGCACAATCAATGTGTGTATTTGAAAGGCTTTTTAAAAACTAAAAAACTTGGCTAGCCTCTTCCTGCCTATAGGGGCTTGATTTGGCAGTTTAGGATCACTTGGAGAGCCATGTGCTGCTGGGAAACTACTAGTGTGCACTGCGTCAATATACGTGCAGCGGAACAAAACAGTAGGAAGTATTTTGCACAGGAGTCCACTGACAAAAGAAAACATTACAGGAAAGCCCTACAAAGTGGGGTCAAGGTATGGTCCCTGAGGCAACACCAAGGGGTACTGATCCAGAAACTGTAGGCAGCCCAGAACAATAAGCAGTCAGTTCTTGATAGAAGTGTCATAGGACTAAAAACTGAATGGAGAAATAGAAAAACAATTCTCCAGAGGAGACCAGGTCCATCACTTAAAGCAGGGGTAGGCAACCTTTGAGAGGCGAAGATCTACCTGAACAACATGAAAGATCAAGATCACCGGGGGTCGGCGCCCCCCTTTTTTTTTTTACATATAATGTTTGGGGGTTCTAAGTGATTTTCTAGCAAAAAAATACTGATTTTAACTTGTAAACAACATGTGTCAGAAATAGGCTTGGTCATTAAGTGGTTAAAGGAGTTAAAAAAAAAAAAAAAACCCTTCTACCTTTACATGTTAATGCATTCTAAGCATTAACATAAAAAACCTTCTATGTGCAGCAGCCCCCTCATCCTCCAAATACTAACCTGAGGTCCCTCTCGGTCTAGCGAAGTCCACGAGTGACTCAGCCGTCCAAGATTCTCCCTTCTGGTTGGCTAAGACACAGCAGCGTCATTGGCTGCTGCTGTCAATCAAGATCAGCTAGCCAATCAGGGGATAGAGGGGGCGTGGCCAGGCCTTGGTGTCTGAATGGACACAGGAAGCTGTGACTCGGCTTCAAGTGCTCTCATAGCAAGCTGCTTGCTGTGGGGGCACTGAACAGGAGGGAGGGGACAGGATCACAGAAGAGGGACCCGAGAAGAGGAGGATCTGGGCTGGTCTGTTCAAAACCACTCCAACAGAGCAGGTAAGTATAACATGTTTGATATTTTTATTAGGGGAAAGAAAAAATAGACTTTACAATCACTTTAATGCATAGAATGCAGTAAGGTGGAAAAAAACAAAAAAAACAAACACTTTGAGCCTTTAGAACCACTTAACCACTTTTTTACTTTATGTGTAAAAAAAATTCAGTACATAGCTGCAATATATGCATATTTCTGTTGGTTTTATTACGGTAAAAATGCTGCAAGCACAGAAATCCAGTGTGCTCCTAACTTTCTGAGCTGACAAGACAGTGCCGCTACTGGACTTAAGTCCCAAGAAGCTTTGTCAGCTCTGGAGACTACAGAACGCCACCTATCCCCATGCCTTCTCTGTCCTACTCCATAAGCATACATGGATTTCTTTCTCAGTAAAAAAATGCTGCCATCATGACTTCAAAGAATCTGCCGTTTACTTTATGTAGGGAAAGAGCTATTGGGAGTTGCATTTCTTAGGGCTTGGCTACATCAATTGGAAATTATCACCAGCAGCTGCCTTTACAAGAATATTACAAGGTAGTCAGTTACATAGCAAACAGTAACATTCAAGTAGACTACAAAGAAGCATTTAATATAACAAACCTAACTAAGATTATTCTTAAAACAATATGTTTTATGTGTAGAAAAATGCATTCTCTTAGTTGTGACATATAAACCAAATATCTAAAATAAAAAAGGTTATTAAAATCAGCTAAAACTCGATCTACATTATATGCTCCACACATTATGCTACAATTAAATTGTCCCAACAAATTCTCTTACAATTATTTTTTTTATTCCTTTTTACCAAAACTAGATGTTAATATGGCACTATATAATGATAATTTAACAAACACCCTGTGCATGTGCCACACAACTGTCAAGAGTAAAATCGTTGATCAGGGGGTTGCCAGCTCACTTTGCGGAGCTAAAAGTTGGTTCACGCCAAAGCAATAAAAGAACATTGCTGAACCAAATTAAAGGTTTTTGTTCATGTCGGTAATCAGCAGTCTACAAATAGAAATTCAATTGCGGCTCTGAGCAAACCAAGGCAACCACACAGCTAAGTAAAGATTATGTAAAAAAAAAAAAACACAGAGCGGAATTGCACAGGGGTCCTGTGAGTTTTAGGCTCCGTTTCAGGTCCGAAATTCAGGCAAAAATTCAGGCCCGATTTGCCCCTAAAAGGGAGAACAGGGACGCCCCGCACCCCTGCTGTAAGCTGCATCCGTATTAGGTGTTAACCCAGCCTAAAAAAAAAACATTAAAACAAAACTGACCCAAACAAGGGTAGGACCTATTCCATACTTTGTTGTAGATTCGACAATGCAAGCCTATTTGTCCCACTGGTCATTGTAGATGAACACCCTGCTCTCCAAGAAATAAGGACCCCTTGGTATAGGAATATACCAGACATAAATTAAATTAACTCGCTTTTTTCCAAAAGGCTCCATCCGAGACATACAGAATGGGCCCCACAGCCTTTAACCCCCCCCCCCCCCAAGCTTTGGTGGACTGGAACTTCTGTACCCGCACAAAGCAGTTTAGCGCCTTGAGGTCCAGGATTGGATGCACTTTGCCTTCCTTCCTGGGGACTGTGAACAGACTTGAGTAAAAACTCTGAAAATGTTCAAAAGTCAGAACCGGGACAATCACCCCTTGAAGGAACAGGTCTTGTACCACCCCCAAACAGACCCTGTAACTGGTCTGTGGACAGGCGCAGGTTGGAAGGAAAAAAACCTTGCCGGGGGACAAGAGCGAAACTCAATCTTGTAGCCGGACTGAATGACTTTGTGGATCCACTTGTCTTGCGCCAGGGAAGTCCACGGGTCTGGAAACCAGCAAAGATGCCCCCCCCCCCACCCCTGATATGGGTGAGGGCGCACCTTCATGCAGAAGGAGCCTTGTCTGCGGGTCTAGAGAAGCCCCCTTTTGGCTTGCCAGACCAGGTTAGTTAGAATCCACCAGAGGAGGCCCTGAAAGGCTTCGAGCCCTTGTCAGTCGACCCTGAAGGACGAAAAAAACTTCCAATTAGCCTAGAAGGAAGGTCCACGTCTACGACCAGGTTCCTTGCCCTCAGTAGCCTGTGGAAGAAAGGTGCTCTTCTCCCCTGTGAGACCTTTAATGATGTCATTCCAGGGTAGCTCGATCTCCTTGAAAGGGAAGAGCAGTCAAGGCCTTTTTAGAAGTCTGGTCCGCAGACCAGCATTTGAGCCAAAAGACACACCGAAAGACCACTGCCAAAACAGAGGCGAGCCATCAGGGTAGCCGCATCCAAAGAAGCATCACAGATAAACTGCAGCCCCTGGACCAGCTGGTCCACCAGCTCGGCAAAGGCAGGAGGGAGTTGTTCTCCTTCCAAGTCACAGCGTAAGAGCTTAGCCCACTCGGTCAGAGCTTGCGACACTAGAGCAATGGTAAATACCGGCCTAATTGCCGAACCAATCAGGGTGTACATAATTGCGGGCCACAGCCTCCGAATTCTGGTCACATGGATCCACAAAGGCCGGGGACTCTTCCATCAGAATCATGGTTGCCTTGTTTAGTCTGGAAACCAGAGGGTCCACCACTGGTGTCACAGTTCGCTTCTTAAGAAGGGACTCTTCATAGGGGTAACGCTTAGTAAAGCGCTTAGGAACCCCACGGGGACACTTTGGTCGTCCCCACTCTTTAGCAACAATTCTGTCAAAATAGGCAGGGAAAGGAAACACCTTTGCCGCTCTGGATGGTTTGTGAGTGCCAAAGGGTACCTGCGTCTGTCGCAGCTTCAGCAGCATCCTCCAACTTCAGGGTCTCATGCACAGATGCAATCAGTGCATCTACCAGCGCTTTTCCGTGCACAGTCGCAGACGTGGAGGAGTCATCCTCATTACCAGAGGATTCCAGGCGCGTGGTTGCAGACCCAGAAGGTTGACCCACGTCCGCGGTGCCTGAATCAGATTCAGGATCTGATGAGACAGATGAGGCAGAGGAAGGCGGGGGAGCTTTTTGCCAGCCTGTTGCCCGCAAGCCGCCTCCACCTGGGACACAAGGGGCTCCAGGACAGCAGTCAGTGCATGGATGAATGGTTTGGACCCGGGAGGGCCCAGCAGCCTTAGAGAGGGGATCAGGTAGGGAAACATGCTCCAAAGACTCCATGAGTCATGGCGGCACCACGAGCCATACAGGGGACCCAGAATTGGGGGACCAGGCCTCAGGACAAATCCAGGCAGGACGGGGGGCCCTTGCAGGAGTCCCACCAGGTACAACCCCCCCCACCCCCATTGCAGTTCGCGCCCTGCCCCCACCCCAGGAAAGTGGCCAGACCACCCAAAAAGAAATACATCTCTAGCGTATGTGGAGGGGGGGCAGGATGGGAGACCTGGCAAGGAGGGGAACCTGGAAGTCTGACGGTCCCCAAGGTGGGGCCCCCGTCCCCCTCAAAACCCTCCAGAGGTAGAGGGGGGGGACGACAGTGACCCACCATACCAGGAACCAGGTGGGCACAGTTTCAGACCGATCCTCCTCTCCACTGAAATGGGGGGCTGTCTGCCAGGAGGAACACTGCAACTCAGGCCGAGGCCAGGTCGTATCCGACCTCGCAAGACGTTTAACTCGCAGGGCCAGCTCCTGTCCACTGGGTCTATGTTGCTGCTGACCTAGCGTGGAGCTGAAGCCTGCGCACACGCGGGCCAGACTGGGGTAACCACTTGATTTAAATAATCCACCCCGTCGTCCAGTCCGGCAGTTTATAGTAGATCTCACAGAAAAATCCAGGAGGAAAACATCTAAAAAATGTTGCCAGGACCAAAGATCCCAGGGACTGCCCATGGGTGTAGCCATAATTTTTCTGCCTAGTGTCCGACTCTTTTAGGGGGCAGTATAACAATGGTCAAGAATGACAGGAGCTGTGTCCGTCAATGACCAAAAGAGAAAACTAGATTTTTGTCTTATCGTAAAATCTTTTTCTCTGAGGTTCACTGATGGACACAGCTCCATGGCTTCAGACCATTGGGCTTATGCTGCTCTCTCTTCAGAAGTACAACTAGGCTGAAATATTTTTGGTTACGCCCCTGAGGCAGTGCCAGAGGGTATACCATCACTTCCTGCTCTAGGACTTCAGTTTGTAACAAGCAGTGGCAGAAGAACAAATAAACTCAACCCAACAGAGGGGCGGGTGCTGTGTCCATCAGTGAACCTCAGAGAACAGGATTTTACGGTAAGACAAATATCCAGTTTTAGTTCGCAGATGGACACAGCTTCAGACCATTGGGATGTCCCAAAGCAGTATTAACATGAAGGGTGGGAAAAACACAGCAATACGTAGAATTCCCAACAAGGCTAAACATAGCCAATAAAGTAAAAACAGGAGCTCAACCTTGAACAACTGGAGCTCACCACCAGGAAAAATGTACACTCTCAAGAAGCAGAAGCCTCTGCAACCACAGCCTGCAAACTTTTGTGGCCAAACGCTGCATCCGAAGATGCAACTACATTCACTTTAGAGCTGCACGATTCTGGCCAAAATGAGAATCACGATTTATTAGCTTGGAATAAAGATCACGATTCTCTGTGTAACAAAAAAAAATTGGGATAACTTTACTGTTACGTTTTTTTTTATTCATTAAAGTCTATTAATTGCGTTTGAAAGACTGCTGCGCAAATACGGTGTGACATAAAATATTACAACAATCGCCATTTTATTCTGTAGGGTCTCTGCTAAAAAAAATATATAAAATGTTTGGGGGTTCTAAGTACTTTTCTAGCAAAAAAAACAGATTTTAACTTGCAAGCAACAAGTGTCAGAAAAAGGTCCAGTCTTTAAGAGGTTAAACTTCCTTTCTCCCTGGCAGAGGGAAGGAAAAGATACAATGTAATCATTTTTGTTTATAGTTACTGGGAGACTTTACTGATAGGCGTTTGCTGGGAGGCTTTTTTTTTTTTTTCCACAGCTGTTCTCTCTGCTATGCAGCTATGCAAAGAATCGAGCATATTTCAGGTTTAGATCGTCAGGGAGGGTGAATCGAGATCGCGATTTTCATACGATTAATCGTGCAGCTCTAATTCACTTTATAAAATTTTGTGAATGTGCATACAGACAACCACGCCTTGCACACCTGAACCACTGACTCCTGATGACGGAAGACCCAGGAGGTACTTAGCGCCCTCGTAGAATGCGCTTTAACAGGGAAAGGGAGGAACCTGCCCCTAATAGAATAGGCCTGCACCAACGGTCAGCCTGATCCACTTGAAACGGGTCGCAGCAGATGCGGTCTTGTCCCTTACGAAGGTCCATTTGTAAGAACAAAGAATCCTATTTCTGAATCAGTTCAGTCACCACCAGGTACACCCGCCCTGACCACATCCAAGGAATGTAAATCAAATTTCCTTAGGATGTTTTCAGCTTAGGACATAAAGAAGGTAACCATATCTTCATTCAAATGAAACCCCAAGACAACCTTGGGAAGGAACACCCGACAGGGTCGCAACACCACTTTGTGCCTATGAATCACCAGGTAAGGCGACCGACAGGACAACACAGCCAACTCCGACATCCTACGTGCGGAAGTAATTCCGACTAAGAAGGCCACCTTCTGCGACAGAGTGAGCAGAGGAAGTTCTCTACTATTTTCAAAGGGAAGCACCGACTATACAAGATTGAGATCCCACGGAGGCACCAAGGATCGCACAGGAGGAGCCAGATGGTGAAGTCCCTGCACAAAAGTGTGAACCAAGGACTTCACCGCCAACCGCAAAAAAATATGGCCAAGGCAGAAATCTGGCCCTTGATGGTGCCCAGGGCCAAATGTTCATCTACACCTAGTTGTAGGAACTCCCCCCCCCCCCCCGAGACTTACATCACGTAATGTACACCTTCCAAACTCAATAATAAACCTTCCTGGAAGCTAGATTTCTAGCTTTTAACAGTGTAGGAATCACCAACTGACAGTCCTCTGTCCTTCAGCACCTGGCTTTCAATAGCCGGGTCATTAAAGCAGGATGGAAGATTGGTCCTTGAGACAGAAGCTCTTCCCTTAGAGGAAGCTTCCAAGGGACATCTGCTACCAGCCATACCAGGCCTGCGTACCAAGACCGGCAAGGCAGTCTGGTGCCAATAGAATGACTGGAATCCCTTCTACCTCGACTCTGCGTAGCAGTCTCGACAGAAGTTGTATTGGAAAGGTGTGAATCAGATGATACTGACCCCAAGGGGCCACCAGGGCGTCAGCCAGAGGATCCAAAGACCTTGACACGAACCTCTGCACCTTCCTGTTGAGAAGGGAGGCCAGCAGGTCCACATCAGGGATCCCCCAACGAAGGCACAGCTGATACCTCCGGGTGAAGAGACCATTCTCCCGGATCTAATGTCTACCGACTGAGATAGCCCGCTTGCCAATTCTCTACCCCCGAAATTTGCACAGCAGAGAGGGCCGGAACATATAGTTATGCCCACCTCAAGGTACCGGTCACTTCTTAGGCCGCTAGGGCACTCCTTATGCCCAAAAGTACATGAGGAAGGCAGCGCATGAACCTCACTGGGATGCAATGGATAAGGAAATCTGGTGAACATCCAGTATAGAAAGGGTTAACAGTTTATTGGTATTGATAACCGAAAAACAAAGTACATAAAATGGTTACATCCCCCTGGGCTGGAGTGGACAAGGGCACCTGGCAGCAAGCAACACGAGTGCGAGGAGGTCAATCTCCCAGGACTGCTGAGCAGTGTGTGCACAAAGCCGGAAACCAGCCGGCGCGAGGATGAAAGGACTCCGCTGTAGTTCCATAGCGGTGACATCAGCCGGACAGGCGCCACTTGCGGGCAAATACCAGGAACCAGGGTGGAACACAAGCTATATGGTTGCCATGACTACATGTTTTGCGCTGTGCGCTTTATCAAGTCATTGACTTGCACACTTGTGCAAGTCAGCACACTTGTGCTGCTTGGATCTTAATGAAGGGGACATACCCCGAAAGCTTGTCCTGAAAAATTGTATGTTAGTGAAAATAAAAAAAGTATCATGGACAGTACTCAATTGTCTCTAATAAAAACCTTGAAAACTTTCAGACTCTGGAACTGGCACAATAATTCCTTGTGTGAACAGGTCCTGCACGGCCCCGTAGAGGCCCTGTAGCCTCTTGTGAAACAGGCGTAAGTTGGAGGGAAAGAACCTTGCCAGAGGCAAGGACCGAAACTCGATCTTGTAACTGAACCGAATCAACTCGTGGACCCATCTGTCCTGAATGAGCAAGGTCCACAGATCCAGAAAAAGGTGAAGATGTCCACCCACCACAGATGCGGGTGAGGGCGCCCCTTTCAGGCTGGGGAAGGCTTGCCTGCGGAACCAGAAGTGCCCGCTTTTGACTTACCATTCCAGGGTCTCTTGGAGCCTCCCGCAAAGTTACGGGTGGATCTTGAACCCTTTTCCTACGATCCAGATGGACAAAAGGGCCACTTTTGATCCGAGAAGAAAGGACCACGTTTACTATGAGGTTCCTTGCCCCTAACAACCTGCAGAGGTAAAGTACCCTTACCTCCCGTAAGGCCCTTAATGATCTCTTCCATAAAGGACCTGAACAAACAGTCACCTACAAAGAGAAAAACTATAGCACCTTTTTAGAAGCCTGGTCAGCCCACCAGTACTTCATGCAGCAAAGAATCACTGCTGTCACAGATACCCTGCTGGCCAAGGGGAACACATCCAAAAGATGCATCACAAACCTGAGAATCCAAAGACAGTGAAACCATCAGTTTTTTCAGAAGAGACTCCTCAAAAGGGACATCTCCTGGCGAAGCACTTAGGTATTCCAAACATGCGTTTCGGGGAACCCCACTGACTAGTGACAATTTCATCAAAATAGGCAGGAAAGGGGAACTAGTCACGTTGGAATATTTGCGGGTGCCAAACTGCTACGGCGTCGCCGACTAAGCATCAGCGGAGTCCTCCAACTTTAAAGTTTCCAGCACTGATACAATTAGGGTCTTCACCTGCGCTTTTTCCATGCGCGGCTGCAGAGGGTGGGGGGCGCTTCTTGCTAGGCCTCCTTTGCAGGGCCATATCTCCCTTGGATTCAAGTGACTGTAGGGCTGCTGTCATGGCGGCCAGGGCGGACTGAGACCCAGAGGGTCCCACATCTTCCAGGAGTGGGTCAGGTGGTGATACACGCTTCAGAGGCTCCATTGCCAACAAGGGGTTAAGAGGAGCCGTGCAAGGGGAATTTTTTTTTAGCAAAAAAAAAAAAGGGAACCCTCCCCACGCAACGCTAGAGCACCACAAGAATCAGCGCACCCGCAGCGCTGTATAGCAGAGGAAGGATCATATACCCTCAGAGACTCACGAACCCCAAGCTGGAGAGCGCAAAACTTCCTCTTCCATTGCAGTGTGACAGGCTGAGGAAGGGCTGGCACTAACGTTAGAGGCCCCCACAGCACATCACCGCACTCAGACTACAAGAAAATGGCCATTGTTATTCTCTATGGGAAACCCAAAAATGGCCGCTGGACTACACAAACATGGCTGCCGAAGATGGGAATGGAGAATCCACAACAAAACGGCGGTGATGCGGGGACCCGGGACCCAAGGGTAGAGACATCCACCAGAAGGGGACCCCCCAGCAGCACCAAGGTAGGCCGACAGCGGCATCCACCCACCACTCTCTGGCCCAACACCATTTAAGCCCCCCTACCCAAATGGACCCGTGCCCCCCAAAAAGGGGTAAGGGGGACAGGGGGCAGGTGAGGGCACCTACGCAGGGGGAACACTGGCTGTGGAGATAGGAGGGAAAAAGCATGCGGGGGAGGGAGGACAGAGAAGGGGGTCCCAGGGAGGGCACTACTTACCAAACCACGGTACCAGGCGGGCACTGCTCCAAGCAGTCCACTGCTCCATCTTGGAATGGGGGTGCTGCGGCCTGAAGTATGCAGGCGACTCTGATCGTGACTGCTGTCATGACCACGGCTATGGGACCTCGTGAGGTGTTTCACTTGCCGGCCAGCCCCTGTCCAGTGGGGCTATGTCGCGGCCAACTTAGCGCGGAGCTAATAGTTGGGTCGTGCTCGTAGGCCAGACTGGGAAGACCATAAGGATCTAGGATATCCAGTGCGTCGCCCAGTCCGGCTGTTGATTGTAGTTCACAGAGGAACAAAAATAATAAAGAAAAAAAGTAAAAAATTCCATTTAAAAAGGAAAAAACACCAGGACCGCAGATGCCTGCAGTCCTATAGCAGGAAGTGATGGTATACCCTCTGGGACTGCTTCAGGGGCGTAACCAAAAAGGTTTCCGCCTACTCCTGAAGAGAGAGCAGCATAAGTTCAATGGTCTGAAGACATGGAGCTGTGTCTGTCAGTGAATGAAAGAGAAAAGCGGATTTGCCCTATTCACAGATCATTCTCAAAGAGGATTCGCCCATCAGAATCCAACATAATAGCTAGATTCTAATGAGAATATGTGCCTATCACATTTTTAAATTAAACAAGATTACCCAATTAACATACAACATAAAGAAAAAAAAAATCCAAAAACTAGCAAGATTTGCTTATCAGCCGTCGCATTACACATACAACAGGGCCTTAGAAAATGTTAGCCAAAAGCTTTAAAATACAAAACAGACAAATGTCCACCAAACATTCGCTCCATGAATTCCACAGCAAAATCCTTTAAAATGGACTCCACAGGGTGTATTGGCAAATACATGGTATATGATTATTGCATAGATAGTTTGTACATGGATAAATATATAATGCCTGTAATTAGAGGGTGTGTGTACGGATATATGATATACAATGTTGCAAATATAGGCTGTATAGAAACATACAGTGCCTTGCGAAAGTATTCAGCCCCCTTGAACTTTGCGACCTTTTGCCACATTTCAGGCTTCAAACATAAAGTTATAAAACTGTAATTTTTTGTGAAGAATCAACAAGTGGGACACAATCATGAAGTGGAACGAAATTTATTGGATATTTCAAACTTTGTTAACAAATAAAAAACTGAAAAATTGGGCGTGCAAAATTATTCAGCCCCTTTACTTTCAGTGCAGCAAACTCTCTCCAGAAGTTCAGTGAGGATCTCTGAATGAGCCAATGTTGACCTAAATGACTAATGATG
Source organism: Pelophylax lessonae (assembly GCF_965119305.1). NCBI lineage: Eukaryota > Metazoa > Chordata > Amphibia > Anura > Ranidae > Pelophylax > Pelophylax lessonae. Next base: position 102,613,244 of record NC_138771.1, on the reverse strand, counting down.
ATAAATAGACTCCACCTGTGTGTAATCAAGTCTCCGTATAAATGCACCTGCACTGTGATAGTCTCAGAGGTCCGTTTAAAGCGCAGAGAGCATCATGAAGGACAAGGAACACACCAGGCAGGTCCGAGATACTGTTGTGGAGAAGTTTAAAGCCGGATTTGGATACAAAAAGATTTCCCAAGCTTTAAACATCCCAAGGAGCACTGTGCAAGCGATAATATTGAAATGGAAGGAGTATCAGACCACTGCAAATCTACGAAGACCTGGCCGTCCCTCTAAACATTCAGCTCATACAAGGAGAAGACTGATCAGAGATGCAGCCAAGAGGCCCATGATCACTCTGGATGAACTGCAGAGATCTACAGCTGAGGTGGGAGACTCTGTTCATAGGACAACAATCAGTCGTATGCTGCACAAATCTGGCCTTTATGGAAGAGTGGCAAGAAGAAAGCCATTTCTTAAAGATATCCATAAAAAGTGTTGTTTAAATTTTGCCACAAGCCACCTGGGAGACACACCAAACATGTGGAAGAAGGTGCTCTGGTCAGATTAATCCAAAATCAAACTTTTTGGCAACAATGCAAAACGTTATGTTTGGCGTAAAAGCAACACAGCTCATCACCCTGAACACACCATCCCCACTGTCAAACATGGTGGTGGCAGCATCATGGTTTGGGCCTGCTTTTCTTCAGCAGGGACAGGGAAAATGGTTAAAATTGATAGGAAAGTGGATGGAGCCAAATACAGGACCATTCTGGAAGAAAACCTGATGGAGTCTGCAAAAGACCTGAGACTGGGACGGAGATTTGTCTTCCAACAAGACAATGATCCAAAACATAAAGCAAAATCTAGAATGGAATGGTTCACAAATAAACATATCCAGGTGTTAGAATGGTCAAGTCAAAGTCCAGACCTGAATCCAATTGAGAATCTGTGGAAAGAACTGAAAACTGCTGTTCACAAATGCTCTCCATCCAACCTCACTGAGCTCGAGCTGTTTTGCAAGGAGAAATGGGCAAAAAGTTCAGTCTTTCGATGTGCAAAACTGATAGAGAAATACACCAAGCGACTTACAGCTGTAATTGCAGAAAAAGGTGGCGCTACAAAGTACTAACTTAAGGGGCTAAATACTTTTGCACGCGCAATTTTTCAGTTTTTTTATTTGTTAAAAAAGTTTGAAATATCCAATAAATTTTGTTCCACTTCATGATTGTGTCCCACTTGTTGTTGATTCTTCACAAAAAATTACAGTTTTATATCTTTATGTTTGAAGCCTGAAATGTGGCAAAAGGTCGCAAAGTTCAAGGGGGCCGAATACTTTTGCAAGGCACTGTATACAGCATGATAACAATGAACTCAAGTCTATCAAAATCACAGCGGCTAAAAGTAGTAAATAGTGCAAAGAAAAAAAAAAAAAAAACCTTCCACCTACCAAGATACTCCATAAGTTGTTCTGCAGTGATTATTTCTATCATGGGGGGTAATTTCACCTGAAAAAAAATATTTAAATACAATTAATTTATACATATCAAATTTTAGTTATGCATTATCCCCACTGTTAACTTTTATGAAATTGCTTACTAATTAATACAAGGTTATGTGTTTTATTTCTGTATATGACATGCTGCTATTCTGATATAAGAATGCTTGTTTTAAATGTTTCTATCTTACATAATTATATCATTAGGATTTAATGTATAGTATGAAGATATTTTTCTCAAATGCACGCAACTTGTAAAATTAGACTATAAGAGTCCCTGTACTAGACCCACCTTCATCCAAAACATACCTTGCCAAGATTTATGGTACTTAACAAGCACTTCAGGATTATCTGCAAAGAAAGGCAAGTAGGAAGTCCTGGTGATAATATGCCACATCACCAGGGTTCAATACAAGGAAATATGGAAAGAAAAGGCTTCCCCTCAGGAATCTATGAGAGTTTTAAGATGCTGGAGGGTAAATACACTTGTCTCCACTCATAAAACTTAGAAATCAGTTTTTGGTAGACTTCACTTTTAAAGGAGCATTTCAACTTTTTCCCACTGTTATCCAACTCCATTTTTAAACTCAATAGCTGAATGATGAATAAAATAAATGTCAACTCCTGAAGGGTTCAGCTTTTCATGAGATTACTTGAAATAGGCACCTGATGAAAGTTGTGCTCAGTGGTGTAGTGCGTAATGGACTAGGGCAGTCACAACACAGCAAATAACATTATCAAATGTATAATATAAAAATGAGTGCAGCGCTAATGGTATTAAACACATGTAAACATACAGTGTATAAATCAAATACAGTGATAAAACTCTTAAATGATACCAAAATATAATATAAATAAGGGAAATAAAGTCCACAGTAATAAAATGGAGTCCCAAATGCAAGATGGCATTCAAACAGAAGTAAACGTGGTGATAGTGACAGAATTCCCACACCAACAAAGTAATATGAATGCGCTCACCAGAGGACATGGACGCAAACCGCTTTATAGAAAATAGAGCAGACATAATGTAAACCCGCTTCACAGTGTTTATTAAAAAAGAAGAAATACACTTACAAACATCCTGTAAACAGCGCATATAAAACGGAGAGGTGGCAGTACAATAAACTTACGCGTTTCATCCAAACGGATATATTCATAGACAATTCTCCTTCATTTTATTACTGTGGACTTTATTTCCCTTATTTATATTATATTTTGGTATCATTTACAAGTTTTATCACTGTATTTGATTTATACACTATGTTTACATCTGTTTAATACCATTAGCGCTGCACTTATTTTTATATTATTGTTACCACTCATGTCAAGTTGAAGTGCTGGCAACTTTCACCTATATTATTTAGATAGCGCTGTTTGCATATACCTTTCAACATTCTCAAATGGGTCACAAAAATGTGTTCTATATTGCAGAACCTCTTCAGAGCTATATCCCTCAGTGTGTGTGATGCTGCTCCTGAATCTGATGGAGCATTAGGGTTTTTATACACTCCCAATCCCACCTGGCTGACATTGCTCCCCAGCAAGCTCCAACCCAAGCTAACACAAATTACCCCCCCCCCCCCCAACTAAGTAACATCACTCCACAACCCATTTCTACCTTAAACGTCTCTTAAGTTATAGAAATCCATCTGACAGAATTATCTGGCCATTTCCCCACTCCCCACAACTTGCCCCACCCCCCAAAATCTTTCCACCTCCTACCTTCACCCTCCTATCTGACAGACACCACTCCATAGCCTCATCCCCCCCCCCCGAAAAATGCATTACTCCCTGGCCACATTTCACCCCCCAATCTTGTATTACTCCCCAGCCATACCCCACCCCCCAAACATAAATCACTCACCAGCCTCCTCCCACCCTCAAACTACAACACTCGCCATCCCACCCTCTCCCCAAAACTTGCATCACTCCCTGGCCACGTTCAGCCACCTAAATTGATGAATCTTCCCAGCAATGTCCTACTTTCCACCTGCAAACTTTCATTCATCCCCCCCCCCATAAAAAGTACATGTTTTTGTGAGCATTATATGCACCATGTGATCAGACGTGAATTTTGGAGCTACAGAGGCAAAAAAACTATTTTGCTCATAACAATTAATGGGGTTGATTTTCTAAAACTGGAAAGTGCAAAAGCTGGTGCAGCTCTGCATAAAATCCAATCAGCTTCCAGTTTTTTTATTTTTTGTCAAAGTTTAATTGAACAAGCTGAAGTTAGAAGTTGATTGGATACCCTGCACAGCTGCACCAGGTTTTGCACTCTCCAGTTTTATTAAATCATCCCCAATGTGTCATGATGCATCTTTCCGGATGCAAAAAAAGAAAAACAAAAAAAAAAAAAAAAAACGTCCTATAGATAATGAATTCCTATGAAGGGTCACATGAGAAGGAAGCGGGCTATGAAGAAAAAAACTGTTACTTTGCCATGAATGGGCAAATTGATATATACTTAAAGTAGATAAACCCCTCCTTGCTTCACTGAACATATAACTAGGTAAATTAAAAAAGAAGTACCTTCAGGACCCTTTGTTTCCCTTATTCTTTTTCTAGTTAAAATTAGACTAGAAACCAGTGTGCCTGCCCAGAATACAGCAGCACTTTTTCTTTACACATTCAGTGGCAACTTGTATGTCACCCACATATCACTCTGCTTGCAGCCAGAGAAACTACAGTTCATATGAGTAGTGGGATGTGATTTACAGAACTTCATCTTATAATACAGGGGCTGTGGAATGATTGGTTTTTACAAGGAGGGCTAATACAAATTTGGTTAGGGGGTTGTGCCGATTTATGTCATGTATGCAAGTAGTTCAGCTATGGATTAAGGATTGCAAGTGCTGGAAAGTGAGCATTGTCAGCACACCTGAGGAAGTTACATTCAAGCCAAGTTTCTAAGTCTCTGGCAGGATCGCCAGGTATGGTATAGCATATATATTTAAAAAAAAAAAAAAAACACACACATTATATGATTTTTATAAAGGTTACTAAATAAATTTGTATCTTGAACCTACCGTAACAACTATAGCCAAAATATTACAATTTTTTAAAGAGGAAAAATGTAAAAGTCAGCAGCTACAAATACTATGGCTACAAACTTTTAAACAACACACTTACCAATCCCAGGATCCAGCGATGTCCTTACCCGACCCGACTTTTTATCCCATTTTCGAGTCCAGGCGGCGGCATCCTAACCAAGGACTGCAGACTGACTCCTTGCGGCTTCACAACTGGCTGCCCACTGTGCATGTGGGAGCTGTGATGTACCCCATGATTGCTCCCTGCAGTCTCCTGGGACCCCTGACTTGTCCAAGAGGCTGCAGGGGAAGGAGAAAGGGCAGAGGAACTTCTC